>NC_087230.1:8894998-9210847 GCF_034640455.1 Diachasmimorpha longicaudata
AGGTGTTTGAATAATAAATGTAAGGGGTGAAGATCAGTATTAGATGGTGGGATGGTTTTCCAGGTGATATGTATTCAAGGCAAACGACAGGCTCTGGTGCGCCAGGATCAAGCAGCAGTTCAGCTAAAACTTCCGACTATACTGGATACACTGGGTATACTGGTAGCTTTGCTGATACAAACTACCAACAACGTTCCTATCAGGGTGCTGATAGCAACCAAGGTGGGTATGCTGCCAGCGCTCCAAAACCTGGTCAGCAAGGCTTTGATTACAAAGAGTGGCCCACCTCATGACCATTTTAATCAATTCCGGATGTTGAGAGATATGCACTAAATAGCTTCATCTTGTTGGCATGGGTTGTCCATATTTTTATCATTTATTTGAAATTTATTATCAGGGAATTGTATGATTATTCATTGGATAGATCAATTCTTCAGCGGCATTTCACATTGCATTTATCAATTGAATGCCCGATTGTTTGATTATTTTATTGGCAATGTCCTCTATCATGTTGAATATGTTGCGAAAATCACACGGGGTTGGGTTTGTAGGGGCTTAATAAAATTTTAATGGACACTTTTTTTCTGTTTGAAACTTTAATCATTGTGGAGACATCCCATGCTGCAAGTGGGCTCTTTAGATGGCACTGGGAATGATGGGAGATATGAAATAAGCAGTGTTAGGGTGACATTGTGGTCCGGGCGACATTAGAGATTTTTTAATGAAAAATAAAGACCAAGCGAGCGTAAAGGAACATTTTTTAATTAATAAAGGAAACGTATAATAGTGGAGTGATGAAAATAAATATGGCACGGGGGTGAACGAGGTGGATACTGCATATATTTCCTTTTATCATTTGAGATTTGTGGACAAATTTAATTCTACACTCGTTCACCAACGTTTTAACAACAATAGACACCATTCAATTATTAATGGATTTTTTAAATAAAAAAATAAAATTTATGAAAACAAGTTATTATGATTTCCACATAATGAATTTTGAAGGCGCATCTGTAGGCCAGCGCCTTCGAGACATCTCAAAAAAACAACCCCTTCCACTTATTTTATGTAACTAATTAATTATAGTTAGATTATCGAGTAAAGGAAGTGAAACTTATGAGACATGAATGAAATCCAATTATTAAATTAGGTAAAAACAACTCGATAGCTAAAGAAACACGTTCACTGGCTGGTCATAAATCTAATTAAATTTAAAAATGAAACAATGAATGAAGGAAACATAGATTTAATGGTTAAAGTTTAAAAATAGAATCATTGTCGCGTTGAACATTGTGTCAAATCATTGACAGCGGTAACTAGCTTATATAGTTTTTGGCTACCCGCCCCGCCCCCTTTTCAGTCTAGATTTTTCCTACCGTTAATTCTTAATTAGTCCGTCATAATTTTGAGAGTAGACTTTTGCACGGTCTGTGGACTGTCAATACTAATTAAAACCGCCCTTGTAACGCATTTAAACTCGTATTAATTTAAACACACCGTGCCAACTTAAAGTATAAATAAAGGGTAAAGTAGAATAAATGAATAACATTTTTTGATTGTAATTAAAATTCAAGGGGTCTTGATTATTTCAAGCCCTCTGCGTCAACAGTCCCTCAAATTTCTGCTCTCAAGACTAATTACTGTACATTTCCATTTATATCCTTAATTCTCTTCGATTATATTTATTCTGTTGTATTTCTTCACGTTAAAATTAGTTTTCTCTTCGTCAATAGCATAAGCATTAGAGCGAAAATATAAAAACTTAATGGAACGCGATGTATCAAATTCAATATTCCTTACAAATTATAATGTAGGATCTAGCCTCAATGATTTTCAATTGTTTAATTTATAATTCCTGTTTGTCTGAAAGTTATTGTTCACTGGATCTGAACTATTTCGATTGTCTTCTGACTTGTTTTGTAGCATCTCTTTATTTCATAATCATCGACAAACAACTCCAATATCGGGAACACTAACAATAAATGAGAAATAGTAAAGAATACAAAAAATTAAGAACGTTAATGGATGAATTTGAGATACTAATCTTAGTTAACATTTGGTAAATGCGCAATTTTTAATGATAAATAACTGACGACTGTAAGATTTTTGCTGTATTAATAACTATAAATTTTAGCCTGGAGAGACTGAGTTCATCATTGATATAAATTTAAATTTTGTGGTGAGGGGATTTGTATGATTTTTCACTGATGAAAAATTGTTAAATAAGTTGACGATGAAAATTACTAGATGTCTCGAGGGCGGGTGAGATTGAATAGCTTACGATGCATTAACAACAGCTAAAATTAAATAAGGTGTGGTATTTTTTTTCGTGGGAAAGGGAGTGAAAGAGGGAGGAGGGGGCACTGATCTGAAAAGTCTACCTGATTAAATATATGGCTTAATTATATTTACTCTGTAGGGTTTACCATAGAACCTGTAAATGAATATATTTCAGAAAACGACGGCTCTCCATTTAAAATACTTGAACGAATTATTGCCGGGCCGCGTTATGTGACTTTCTTTACCGCACGTATAGTGACGAAAAATCTTTTTTTTTTTACATTTTGTCAGCAGGCGAGGGGAAAAATCTGCAGGGGGAAATAAATTGAATTTATTCATTTAACGAGGAAATAGCGATCGCAGCGGTAATTTATCTCTTCTTGCAGTTATTCTCCTCTATCTCATTAACTTAGGAAAATTATTGAGGTTGTCATGTTCAACGAGAAGTGACGCGGCTCGATAAAGAGGGATAAGATAAAAAAAAATACAATTCTGGGATCAAGACATCTTACAATTAACGAGTAATTAAGGAATACAAAGGGAGCTCAATCAAATAACCCTTTTGTCTTTGTGCTAAGGAAAATTTAACGAGAGAAATGAGAAAATTTAACGAACGCCGGGTGGGTACGTGATGATGGTAACGCGGATATTACTGAGAAAATTAATAATTATACATTTACATAAATACATTAATTGATGAAAACACAGTCTTACACGCATAATACGGTTAAAAAGAAACACTATAAGTAAGCGAATGGAATGCATTGTTGATTATTCAGATAAATAAGAGGCTAAAGTTGATTAAAAAAGTGAGTAGGAGAAGGGGAAGAGGTTTAAATAAAAGACGTGACTTTAAGGACAATTAAGGAAATTATTCGAATACCGAGATGCATTATTTAATGAGTGAAGGAAGTAATGGGTGTACCAGGGGTGGAGAGAATCATAGGGAATTGCGTTAATGTTTCTTTTTATCTAAGGCTGTCCATCTCATCTTACCTGTAATTGTAATATAATAGGCAGTACGAGTGAAACAAAATGGAAAACTAATTAACGAAGATGAAGATTGAATTCACCGAAACCACTAGTGCTAGACAATGACTGCGAATAATGAACTTACAACTATGTCCTTATATTATTCATAAACACTTAATGAGTAAAAAACACCATACAACTGAAGGAATATTTTTAAACTAATCATTGACGTGATACATTGACATTATAAATTTAAAATCTTTTTTAATTTTGATAGATGCATGATTTTACAAGACAATTTTACGGAATAATGCAATATGTGGGCTGCAATATGTAGCAGAATGAACAAATCATATTGATTTTTTTCTACTAACGAGTCTCAGACGAACGAAAAGTAAATTTAATTGTAACTGCCGAGTGATATTTGACGATAGGTAAATTATCCCTTTTTAAAAATATTTTTTTCCATGAATTTGTAAATACGTTTTTCATTTTAATTTGAAAATTTTAGTGCATGAACAAAATTTAATGAAAAATCCATTAGAAAAATTATTGATTGACTTTAACTAATTGTAAATGCAAATAAACGGTAATTTAACGATTATTAATATTTTTTTAACTATCGGAATAAAACTCAGATGATAATATACTAGGTAGCCCAGAAAAAAATAAGCGAAAATTCTCAACTCTTTTTGTTAATTCGTGTAGATATCGTTGAAGAAGTTCCGGGTTGTTGATAATCTTTTAAATAATTTCCTGAGGTTATTAGTCATCCAGGTCTATTCGTTGAATCGTTTTTTTGTTTATTTATATGAGATCTCCACCTCGCATAACGTTACAATTCACTCAAACTTAACAGATAAGAATTTTTATTCATTTTTCCCCTCCATCAAAATGATAGATTCCCTCTCGTTGACTAATTCGTAATACCAATCCGTGAATTTTTATCGTAAGGGTTATCATGGTAAAACGCATATAAAAGTTGTCATGGCGTTAAAGATTAAAAAGAATTAATAAATTAAATTTTAATGAAAAATGCAGAATACAGTGTAAATGAAGTTTAAGTTAGTTCGTTGTTGGTTTAACTATATTTTTTCCATTGTAACTTAATTAGTTGATACATTCATAACTAAACATACGTAATGAATTAGGTGAAATCAAAATAATGAAGGAAAAAGTCAACAAAGTGAAATTTAATAAGATGAATCTTGACGTTTAAGTAAAGTTAATACTTTAATGGAGAAGTTTAATATATTAAATTTTTAGGGAGGGTACGTCACGAACGTTCGCCCAATTCACTCAAGACTGGTTATATTAACTAAATGATACGTTTCCCCTTTTTTTAATTGTTTATTATCTACGCATCATTTTTTTGTTTTGTCGTTTTTGTAAAACAGTTTACGCCGTCAATGTCATCTCTTTCAATCGTTCACTGTGAATTTTTTTGTTCATTTGCCTACAATTTTTGATTGTGTTTTTTACCTTACCCTTTTGCCGTATTTTTGTCAATCGAATTTTTTAGCCCCTGAGACTTTGCTCTCTCCCTCGAACAGTTTTCCGCATATATTTTGCACTTTATCCCATCATTTATTCATTCTCTGCAAAACAGTTATCGCATAAGCTAATAATGAGATGTACGCCAATTATAAATCGACAGCCAATTAAATTGAAAGAAACACTCAACACTCGAAAATTCTAAATTACTGTAGATGAATGTTAAGGGACAAGGGGAGTAACAAATACATGTGTGCTCGAGGCATATGTGACACAGTCAACAACACGATGACATTTACACAATGACTAGGAACAATAAAATATTGCTGATACGCACACTCGCAGGAACCTCCAGAGGGAATCCGCATGGGGATAAGAGTGCTTCGAGCAGGGACATTAAACCGTGAGAGGGAGGGCTTATTTTTTCTAACAGTACCGATTCGCTTGCATGAAATAAAAATAACAGTGCGTGGGATTTTTTAGGATCAACAGTTTAAAGTGGGAGGGGGGGGGCGAGATTTTTTATAGACGGATCAAGTGGCTCATGGATATCACAGAGGTCCAGTGTTATTTTTTCTCTTCAACGAGGCTGCGATCGCGAAAAACATTCAAACTGAATAACAACTGGACAATTTCAGCTTATTCTGTGATCACTGTGAGTTGCCCAATGGAGAGGAAAAACAATTAACGAATAAAAAAAACGCTATCATGATTTAGTGAGTGGTAAGGTAATAAACGTTACGTCGGTAAAGATAAAAAAAAACCTAATGATAAATAAAGAAAATTAATTACTGTAATAAATGACCTCGTATACTTGTAACGTTTAGCTTTGTATTGGTAAGATCGTGCCCCCAGTGAGCTTTACAAATTGTAGAATGTAAATTTTAAAATTAAAAAACAGAGGCAAACTAAAAACCAATGAAAATGGAAAATTACATCGATGAAGTTTTACGAGGGTGAAACGATTGTTGAAACTTTATACAAGTCCTTTACGCTCGCTCGTCAGCCCATTAATTTAATGCGAAACCTTTTTTTTCATTATTTTTCCCAGTAAATCAACTACGCAATTACCTAAACGAGGATTTGAGAACATTCTGATTCAATCTAATTCCCCCCTTGAATTCAAGGCAACCAACTGCCTCTGGTTTATTTTCATAAATAATATTTCCTTTTTTAAATAATGAATGGACTGATTATTCGTAATGTAACTGTATTAATAGAAAAAAAGATTAACAAATCATGTGGAATGATAAATCTCAAATCGAGTGTTCTGTCCTCATACGTTTTGGTAACTACGTACAATCCGCCAACGCATTATCTCTGGAAAAAATGAAAATGATGAAAAAAATTGAAAAATATAAGAAAAAAAACACAAACGAGATATGTATGGAGTAAGACGATTTCAGAACGAAGGAAGGAAAGTAAAAAAAAATAAATAATTTCACTGAAAATGAAAAAATAAAAAGAAAACAGGAAAGGATAAAAAGAGAGATGAAGGAGGGATAAGGGAAATGTTAAAAAAAAAATTCAACATGATGAACTATGAATTAATGATCATGGTAATAATAATTAAAGTAGAGGTTAACGATAAAACAAACAAACATAAAATTATTGTCGATTATGACATTATATACACATTATTAAAAATATGATAATGAATGGTGAATATAATATACACAGACACTCACGAAAAAAAAACAAGTTATTGATCATTGATACATGATTACCATTACCCAACTGCTTATTACAAATTATTTTCCAATTATTCTATCGTCTGTGTGGGACACACACTGGCGATGTCGATTTATTTCTACTGTGGCGCGTTATCATAAGGGTGGTGGGAATTTAATTTGTCGTGGAAGTGAAATTAAACAATATCATCGAGAATCGAGAGAAGCACTTGTGCATGCGAGAGTGAAAGATGAGGCGTGAGAGAACGGCCAAACGTGTATTATTTTTTTCTTAATTTAATCGAGAGGGAAGGGTACGATAAATCGCCAAAAAATCGGTTGAAGGTAAACACATACATGATTTACACAATTAGCAGTGAATTTTCTACATAAAATCGATGATTCGACATTCGATAATTAGTCACGTTTACAGAGAAATAAAAATATAGATGTATATATGATATACATAACTAGCAAACAGTTTCTGATACCATTATGCATGTATGTGGTGAATAATAAGACTCTTTTAGAGTTAAAATATTATAAATTAATCTACAAAACTCATCTTTATTGATACATCTATTGATCAATGAACATTTCCGAACCGTCAGAATTATAAAATAAACTATCAAAATCGCCGTTGACTGTCACAATATTACCAACAACGACAACTGATAATTACGATATACAAAACAATTTATTGAATGTCGATTGAGGTATACGTGACTCGTTTCAGCGCCTTAGTATCGTTAATGAAACCTCCAATGAACTGAGTAATGAAAATTTATTGATAATTAATGGTAATGAATTATTTTGTGGTTTAACGCCGTTTATACTCCTCAATTTTACATCTGACGTGCTTTTAATAATTGAACAATTGATCACAAAGTGTTATTATCGTCATATTTACCCCCAAGTGCCCTTTTATTTTTTAATTGTATAGTCGTGTAAAGGCAGTTTATTGTGCACGTGAATAACAGGTGAGAACAAATTCATTGTAGATGGAATAGTATAGTGATGAGTGTGTGAGCAAAATAATTTAAACTTTAGAACTGATCAGAATGGAATGCTCGGTTTGTTCCAGCTATCGTGTCAGCTTCACTAATTATTAACTATAAATAATAAGTAAGGATTGGCCTGGGACACTTATGTGTCTCGAGGCAATCGCCATGACTGCTCTTCGATAGTTCTACTGATTATACCGAAAATTATGCAAAATGTAGGGTATTTTAAATAGATAATGAAGGGTGGGAAGCAATGTGTCCAAAAATATCTTCTTTCGTGTGAATAATTTATAAGAATTTTTCGAAGAATATACCTCGTTATTGTTAGCGTCAGTGGTTCAATTACTGCTTGATTAATTGCAATTCGAGTGAAGTCAACCGTAGGAACTAACAAGTGAACAAATATAAGAGGGTTTAAGGTAAGAGCACGATACGAAGGACTGAAGAACTGTCAACAATTAATCAAAGCGAAAAACACACTCACTGAGTTATCGAACCGTGTTTCCAAGTCATTGATAATCGATAATTATTATTTCATGGATTTATCCCACGATAGCTGTGACGGTCCGAGTTTTTTCTTCTGGTGAATAGGAAAAAAGGGAATTTTTTCAATTTAGGTAATTAGAAATTAATCTAGAGATAACAAACGTTCTTGCCTGGTTCACGTGTCACTTATCAATTCTCCAGTTAAGTCAGACGGGACCCTTCTACGATATCTAATGAAATCATAGTTAGTCATAGGAATTTAATGAAAATAAAAACGAAAACTAGTGCAAGAAATAAAACCAACGGCTCACGCTGGTCCTGGATTAAGGTAGAAATATTGTGAAATAAAAAAAAGCAAGTAAACCGAGGATAAACCAAGCCTTAATTGATAAAGATTAACGTCGGAGTTAAGAACCTAGGAATTATGTTACAACAAAAACGATTAATGAGAAGAAAACTGAAACTTATTAGCTTATTGTTACGAATGTCGAAGATATTGATGGAGAAAATTTAACAAGTGTATAAAAGTCGTATTTGTCTGATAATCCGTTAATTAACAATGAAAAAAAGAGTAATTAAGATAGTTTTGCCCGTTGAATTAAGATGTAAGCCCTGGGTAAATATGACTATAATATTAACCGTGCGTATTGATAAATTAAATCATAAAATTTGTAATTTATAATGCCTGAATTGGCAGAGAGTTTGCATTATTTTCTACACGAGAAGGAAGAGTAATTACACGTAGCCAGATGTTTCTCCATCTCGCGTCTAATATTTATAGAGTCTAACGTATTTTTGTTCAATTATTGGGACAGACACGACACCGAAACTTTTAATAAAATTTCCACATTGACGTTTTGACAAACCCCGAGACGTTCGTGTATAAGATACCTTACAGTAGTTTAAAATACTTTAGCCTTTCTCTCGGAAGAAATAATGGCCCGGAAAGCTCTTGGAAATATTGCCGCTGCACTCTGGGATTTTTAGGGTAAAGTAATGTGAGATGAGAAAAAAGTCTAATAGAAAAATGAAGAAATATGAAACAATGACGTGTCAAACTACTGCTGCAATTATCATTATTAATTACTACATTACGACTGTTAGGGAGATGGTTAAGATATGTCTTTGATTACTACAATTATCTCCCATCCATGTTACTATTTTTCAATAAACGAGTCTTATGGCTCTCGTAAACTTAATTTGAGTAATTCGAGTGACATTTTAGATGTAATTTAAACATTTTTTCGTAATTTATAAAAGAACAAACATGCAAAAGGAGGATTATCCATTAAATCGCGTTGGTTATTTACTATTAATGAATTTGAAAGCTATTTTAAATGCATGACAAAGAAATAAACGGTCTATAGTTTATTAAGACGATGAGAAAAAAAAATAGACAATTGTTACCTCTGCCTAAGGCTAGGAATATAAGCGGCCAACCCTGTGATCCGTTATGATTGGCTGAGATGTTTTTTGTGTGAGTTTACGAGTGCATAAAAGAAGTCATTACGAAAGTCATTTTCTTCGTAGTAGCAATTTGTTTTTTCTCTATTCTCCGGTATTGTTTTTTGTTTCTAGCGTTGAGTTAATTTCTCGAGAGACCCTTTTCGTGTTCATTTTAATCATATTTTATTCAATCAGAAGAGAAGGAAACGAAATGAATCCAGCGAACGGTATGAAATGTGCATGAATGGAGATAGATGGTAATGAATGTTTTCTGAAACAATGAGGGAAATAAAAAATTACAACGTTAATAGATGAATCGACAAATTATTGATTAAGAGACGATAAGTTTTTGTACAAATGTATTATAAATTACTGATCTATCGCAGGAGAAGTACCTTAATACAGATGTTAACACTTGGGGAGAAGAGGGGAAAGATCGAAATGAATCAATTGTCTCGTTTTTAATTAAAATTTAAGCACAGAATTATATAGTGTTCCTCGTTAATGGGAGTGATAAGGAAACTTGAAAGTCAGGCTAAGAAACGCGAAGGGAAAAGGTGGGGGTGCGGAAGGAGAAGAGACATAGAATTAGAGAAAATAATATCAAGTTGACTGTCATTGATGAATCTATCAATTATTAAGTAATTCATTACTAACTTTTAACGGTGAAAATAAATAAAAAAGAAGAATTAAACAAAAATCCTCGACATAAGGCAGTTAAGTAGGAGTATTAAGGGATTAGAATGTGGTAAAAAACAAAGTAATATTTTTTAAACAAAAAAAAATGCCGACAAATGCCAATCATTGTGTTCTCGTGAGAATCATAATTAATCAGTAATTCTTAAAGGGGAAAAACTCATGGATGAAAAATGGATTTATCTAAGTCGTCGTTTAGTCGTTGTAAATTAATTTGTTCGTAAGGGGATTGGGACGATACAAAGAAGCCAAGAATAAAAATGCGAGTGAAAGTGATGAATGATTGTGGATACGAATGATTGGGAGATTAGAACGGTTTGATCAGACGGGGAAATTTGTTTAAGCCAGCTGTTAAGCATTTGAATAATTTTTCTACCGGTAAAAAAAAAACAAAGATTTAAAGTGAAAGAAATAATGAAACCTCGAATTTTAACGTAAATTTAATTATGAAAAATATAAGTAAATGAGAAACAAACTAAAAATTGATTATTAAGCCGATGGTTCGCAAAGTCTAAATAAGGATTTTAAACAGAGAGAGTATTGACTACGTTATTATCGGGTAATAGTGCATAGGAAGTAAAACAAGAAGAAAACAAGCAAGTAATCTATAATGAAATCATAAAATAATTCGTTAGTTTAATAATTAAAAAGGAAGAAAAAACTTTAAAAATGAGTAATGAACGTCTGCGGCAGTATTTCCAATCAAAAGTGGCCAAATTATTTCACTTTCCATTGAATCCAAATTGAAATTAAGTATCCCCAATAGTAATTGGGTTTTGCGTAAGAACTTTCTCGTGCTGGCTATGAAAGTCTGATGAAAAAGAGCAGTTACGTATTTTTCCATTTTAAAAGGTAATAACAAATGAAGGAGTTATAGGCCATTAGAAGCGTTTGGCTTATGACGTCACGTCAATGCGCCCACACACGAAGCATTGTGACGTCAAAACACAGACGTTTCTGCAGTCCATTAAAACTTCTTGATTTTTTTTTAAATAAAAATTCCGTATTGGATATTTTTCATTAGATTTTTGTATGTCTTCAAATTTTTTACTAAAAAAACATGCAACAACCTAATTGACCATAAATTGAAACATGAGAGAAAGGCAGTCAGCGTGGGGGGAGGATAGCGAAACTTTTAAAATTATCCACAAACTAAAATTTAATAATTCTCCCCCCTTGTGCCGATGGCATCCCAATAACCAGTACTATTACAACTACTGTTACTTCATTTACTATTAATTAATGATGAAAAAAACCTATACTACCTACAACTATTGAGTAATAAACAAGCTACATCTATTGATACCATGAAACAGTAAAGAAAAACTAAGTGAATAAATATATGCAGATCTATTATATTGATAAAAATACTTAACGGTGTTTCTAGTGGATTAATTGATTAATTGATACTTAAGAATACAATATTATCTATAATCATATTAACGATATAATAATTGGTATGTAACGATGTAAAGGTGATAAGTTGAATATGAATATTATTAGCTGTAATAATAACATAGAAGACATGAAGAGATCACTATTCGTAAAGTGCATACTGATATAGCTTACGAGAACTTATTGACTAGAAAATGAAAATATTGAGTAAAATACAGATGAAAAAAAAAACATAAATACTGGAGTAATTGCAATTGTCAATCCATCACAGACTGGCTCCTTGCATCCTTCAACGTAATTAAGTTATGTCACTAAGAAACGATTAATTTCCTCTTTATTTTTTTGGGTAGTTTTATTTTTATGAATTTATCCTCTTTGATTTAGCTTTAAAACACTGCACAACTTCTCAACGTTTTTGTTCATCATTATCTAAAGATACTGGAGAACCTTTAGGATTTCAATTATTTATTCTCATTCATCATATCAAAATAATCAATTGATCACTGAATGAATCGTCATAAGTGGAATGAATGAGTACGTGTTTGTCATCAATTCAAATTTTTAGTAAAACCCCAGTGCAGTCCATTGTTGAAGCGTTGGAGCGGGGGGAGGGGAGGGATTCATGAGTAGTTCCCGATTCTCAGAAAATCGAATAAATTATCAAAGAATCAAATCGAATTTTTCAATATTTCATTAAAGAATGGGTGCAAAAAGTTGAATGTTAACCTTCTGCTTTCTTTTTGTCGCTTCTGTTTTTTCACAGTTAGAATCTGTTTTCTCACAATTAGCTCATACATGTCATTGTTTCATTAGAAAGCAAAAAAATTGCAAGGAGAGGAGAAGAAATGAATTTCAAAAGGCAGAGAACTTTTTTTTTACACTTTGTATTTTTCTTTCAACTTTTTTTTGAATGGGTGAGAAAAGCCATCGAGGTGGTCCACTTTTTCGTTCTTTTAAAAGGACTATTTGTTTTTTTTTTGTCGAGAGTCAAGGGAAAATGAATGAGAGTGCAGTGTTTTATGCTTCGTCAACCAGTATCAAGCTGCAATTATCATAAAACTGAGTCATTCTGATTCACCTAGACTAATGAATGTAATTTATATCCGGATATTCCATTACTCCTAACTTCCACTATTCCTTTTGTTCCTCCTTTCAGTTCCCATTCATCCACCAAAATTCAAAACCGAGACCGGAAGCCTGACACTCGTATCAAATGGAGATGCACCGGGTCCTCAGCGCTTCTCCCTGTCCCATCACTCAAATTACCATCCCTATAGACGCTAGGCGTTGAAAACAGAGGAATGTCAATGGGAAATAGAGAAAAAAACGCGAATAAAAAAAAAAGGGAGTTAAGGGGGTGAGAAAACCAGGTCCAAACACAAAAAGAGCTTTAACGACGGTACAAAAGAGGAGGCACAAGTGCGAGAGTTTTTTTTCCATTGTGACGAGTTTGCAGAGGAAAATAACAAGCGCAGCAACTCAATTTTTTGACTGTTGAACGTGGAAATTTTTTTTTTTAGACTTTGTTATTTTATAGACGTAACTTTGAGTGTTTTTTGCCCCTTGAATTTAAGGAGTTTAAGTTTAGAAAGAATGATAAATCCAGAGACACTAAAATTAAGGGAAATTAATATTACGATAATTCATATTTTAATATTCTAGCAAATTTTACATATAACAATTCTCGATATAAATAAATTGGACTAATTGAACGACTGAATATAAACACCTCTGGATTCAATGCTAGCGTATCCTTAATCCCATTATCAATGAATTATGGTGGAATTAACGATAGATTAAGGAACACAAATTATTTTATACGATTCTGACAGGCGGCCAGCGTTATGGATCCTCCAATCACACCATCATCCCGATTGTATCGACGACCAACAACAGCTACACTGGAGGACCCCACCGGGGGTACTCAACATCATCGAATAACTCCACCAAGTATCATCCGTACAATCGCTAAGGTTCGGAGCTCCATTAAAAAAAACAAGAGCCCAAAAGAGAACAAAACATTTCTATATTTCTAAGTACTATAGCTTTAGGAAAATATGCTCCGAAGAGTCGTGAGAATTCTTGCATTCAAGAACAAATTCATAATTCATCCGGTTATACTTCATTATTACAATGTTATTGATGAAGCCAAGTATTACTACGTAAATGCGAGCTGGGTACTCGTCACAGCGATTACTTCCACTAGCTCTTATTTTTTTACGTTTCATTTTTTCCATTGCACTTCCCATGAGGAATTAAATCAATGAATTGGTTACCGTAAAAGCCCAATTATTTTCATTTCATTTGACACTTTTAGTGATGTTCTAATAGGCGAAAATTGACTGGGTTTTTGCTGGATATTCAAGGTACACGTGAAATTTTCATGCATTCCATTGCTTTGCAGGTGGAGTTTCGGTATGAAGAAAATATTGCATGAAAATTTCAATATCCACTACTAAAGCTCGCTACAAAATAAATGTATGTCATTTTATCCGTTGACAATGAACGGAAATATTAATATACAAAGTCACATATAAATCAATCAGTTAATGAACAGAAAAGCCCGTCATATTTCGTTTAATATTTTCCGTGATTTTGTGAACGAGTAAATGTAATGAATTAATTCATTGCGGAATATTTTTTCATAGTTTTGGTGTCTCTCTAAAATGGATCCGTGAAAATTTCCGTATATTCTCTCAATATCCAACAAAAACGAAACTGATATTGTTTCAACCTTTCACAAAATCGACGGAAATTCGAGCATACAGGTGGAAATATAGATGTGTTAATGGGAGAACACAAGAGTATAACTCATTTTATTTCATTCGAGATTGTCGTTGGATTTGTGAAAAGGTAAAATCAGACACGTTTGTTTTTTTCCCTGAATATTCGAGGGAGGTCGCGAATTTCCAATGCATACGTTTTTCGCAGCTCTCGTTGCGCTTTCAAAAAACCTCCACATGCCAATCTCTTTTGAATCAGAACATGAATATTCATCAAATATTTAGTCTAAAAATACATGCGAGATATTCAGATATTCAAAATGAACATTTATATCCAAATACATCCAATCGTTGGGATTGATTTGATCAATTCATTGGTATTTATTCTCATGAATTCTACAGAATTAGGGAGGTAATAAATAATATATGACTCTTCCCTCGAAATGGCATTTGATGTGACATTAAACTCAGAGATGGCGACTGATTAAATCGCCTCCACATAGGGGCCGTTATATGCGACGTAAAAATATTAATCACAAATGACGAGAACACCAAGAATAAAGATAATTGAACTATTATCCATATTTTTGTTATTCGCAAGAAGAGCGAAGTAGGCGTTTATTTATGGGATTCGATTGAAGAGGAGAAAATAATAACTAATGAATAAATCTTCACATTTTTAATAACATCCAGTTAGTTTCACATTGAATTTATCCTTCAAATTAAATACGTTTATTTGAATTATCACATTTACCAGATATGTACATTATTCACTTTCATTATTCTTTCTATAAGCGTTTGTGTCTTTCATAGGGTCTATTGGCATTATTTTTGGGTAGAGTCGTAAAAAAATTGATTATACTTGTTCAGTCTCGATGGAGGGATTCACGTGACTGTGCATCTGTGGCAACGGTGTTTATCACCTTTGTCGTCGTCTTCTTGATCCAGATGCTTTTTAACTTTATCTTGAATTAGAAGACAATAGATTTGAATGGGCAATTTTTTAAAAATATCTCTAAAAATAAAATTACGTTATACTGGACATTTAGGGAGGAAAAATTTACCAGCAACATTTTTCTTATCGATTGCCAAAAGTGCCTCATGCAATTCCTGGCTTAATGGAAGTTCAGGATTCAGTCCAGAGGCCCATATCATGAGCATCCTGTATCCGTGCTCTTTGTAGCTAGAAGGCCCTTAAAATAACGAAGAGAAAAAAGTGAGGGAAATATCAGTCATAAATCGATGCTTTCATGATGTCCTCATCAAAGCCCCTAAGGATAACGAGCCCATTTACTCACCAGTGTACTGCTGTTCAATGGCGTGTATGTGATCATGGGTAAATGCCCAGTGGAGTGCGAGTTTCCTCCAGTCCCCAGCATCAAGTTGCTTGTAAGCCAGTCTCCGGAGAATACAGCGCACATGCTCTGTAATTCCCCCATTGTATACACCAGATACGGTACTCCGTCTAGTTCCCTCTCTCCATCGTTGACTGACGGGGATCAGATCTCCATTTTTCTCGGATCCTTGATCCTCCTGAACCACATCCAATAATTTCAAGTTTGAGAATCTCCAGTGAAAATATTTACGGAAAATAAAAGCAATCCAAGGTTATAAAACTTTGAATCGTTCCCGTTATGTGTTGGAATTTTTTCCGGGTCCAGGGGAAATATCTTGGAATTTTATGGGTTTGCTCGCGAAATTGACGTATAAACTGCGGAGAAAAGCTATTGGAGAGCTAGCATTTTTAATAATTTCGTAGAAGAGCGATTTCCGAAGGCTCTGTTACGTCATAACTCTGGGTAAAGTCGGATCAGAAATCAACTTCGGAAGTAATCCGGTCCTTGAAAAACATCCGGATAAAATTATCTACGGATTTTTTCCTAGGCATCCTTGAATTATTTATTTATATTCCATACCAAATACTCTAGCCTTGCCGTCTTGATGATCATATCCACTATTGCCGTAAAGCTGCCCCCAGCAGCGATGTACAGGGGTGTTTTTCCACTCTAGAATGAACAAAAGAAATATCAGCGATCAACTAATCAGGAGACCATCATCAAACTCCCAGAATGGGTGAAAATAATCGTTTACTTTTTCCTTCTGTTCAATGTTAACCCCGGCCGCTAGTAGAAGTTTGCAGACATCTGTGTGACCCACTTCCGCTGCAATGTGTATCGGTGTTTGAAGTTTCTGGAAGTGCAATGTGAGGTCAATAGGTTTCCCTCCTGGTTTCATGGGAATCACCATGCTCATTTTCATCTAATGTTTTCATTACTGATTATGAGAAATTTTAGTAGGAACATATTCTCAAAATTATTGCCTAATAAATTTATATTCGCATTCTGCTCAGCTAAATTCTTGAGCATGAAATTTTGAATAATTTGTGCAATTTAATTTCTCATTTTTTGGTGACTCACCGAATTCAGGGCATTCAGGTCCGCACCGTGTTTTATCAGTATTTCCACACTGTCCACTTGGTTGTTTTGACATGCCAGGTGGAGTGCAGTGTTCCCAGCCTCCACAAGCAGAAAAACGAATGAGAAAAAGTTTGAAATTCTAGTAGAGTAGATGAACGTTTCAGCTTACATTGCAGGGTATACTGGTGATACTGCTGTGCTGGAGAATAAGCTCAAGAATTCCCTTGCAGCCCTGGCTGGCTGCAACGTGGAGGGCTGTTAACCCAGCCTCATCAGCGATCTCAACGTCTGCATTGGCTTTTAATAGAGTCTGTGCTATTCCGGTGTATCTCATTCGCGTTGCCACATGCATAGGTGTGTTTCCTTCCTTGTCCTGGCTGTTTAAGTTTGCTCCAAGTTTGATGAGAATTTCAACTGCCTCACCGTGACCATCGGCGCACGAACAGTGCAGAGGGGTTTGTTGTTTCTAGTCCAGTTGGCATAGCATAAATTTTTCTTTAGAACGTAGCAAAAATATGACGAATAAATCTTGCATTTTTCTACGGAATTCTATCAGACATTTGTAGGAGTACAAAAATTGGGGAATCAACTAGGAAAATTCGAGTCCAAGGTTTTAAAAAATTCAGGCCCAAACCCAGGTTGAATTTAAAATTATTGGGAAGGGAGGAGTGTTGATTTTAAACATTCACATTCGATCTTCATTCAATTATTATTTACTTTATCAATAACGTCCAGTTTAATTTCCGGTATTTTCGATAACGCTTCAATAACACCAGGATTTCCAGAAACTGCGGCGTGGTGCAGAGCAGCAGCACCTGTGCAGTCAATAGCATCGACATTCAGCGGTTCCACAGCCTCAGTTAAATATTCAATTACATCGGCGTTGTTCCCACGCGATGCACACATCAGAAGAGTGTATTTTTTCTGCGTACAAAAACCATGGCAACGCTTGTAGTGAAAAAACATATATTTACTTATTCGATAATATCTCGAACGAAAAATTATTAAACGGAAAAAATCGGTATTATAAATCTAAGAGCGGTCAGTCCTTTGAAAAAAATAATCTCCCTTCAATACTTGGAAAAAGAAAACTTTGTCAGCGCTCAAAGGGTCCGTCCCCTGAATCGAATGAAATATAAATTTTTTCTTCGCATATACCGATAGCAGTATTATGAGAAAAAGTCGGCAAGTCCATTAGTGAAGAGTTTTAACTTTTGAATGATGAGAAATTCAATGGGGTATCCTTGTGGGTGGAGTGCGGCAAATGTTCAGCTCCCCGGTTACGTTGAATTACCGGGCTCTCCGCAATGGTAATACCTTGTAACATGTGTTCTGTATTTACGTAAGCATCATAGAAGTGATACTCGGTGCTCCGTCTCATATCGTAAAATCGATATTCAACTGAGGTATGAATTTATCCCGGAATTTTATGATCCTCCTCGAGCCTCGGGAGCATAACTTATTCGTGAGGTAGTGTGACTGATTTTATAGGGCTGTAATATTAAATTTTTCAACTGGCGTTATTTCACTTTTTATCGTCATGTGCATGAGAGTTGACAACTTACGATTCATGTTCGAATTAAATTTACGAGTTGGAATTATTATTCGTTCTGCAGAGGGAAAAAATCCATCAAAAGCTGATGCAGTTAGTGGTGAAGAACATTCTTCGGACATTTATTAAATGCCCAACTGATTTTCATAATTTTCATGGGTTCACCCACGCGAAGGGGGTGGTAATTCCTGAAAGGGCGGAATGAGCGATGGATTTTTACTTTGGGTCTGAATAATGTCCGAAGGATGTTCAATATTTACGGGAGAAATGGCGGTTGGCGCGGAGGACAATTAATATTGATTTCAGTCATTAAGAGGATCGTCATACCTTATTGAGAGCTGTCACACTTGCGCCGGCATCGATGAGCATCCTGACGGCCTCTAAATGTCCATACCAAGCGGCCATGTGCAACGGCCTCATCCCGAACTGGTGGAAATCCACGTAAAGTCGATTATTCATTATGTGAACAGGGAATTGGAGTGAATTAATCTTTGGGAGAGCGGAATATTTTGCCTCTCCCGAAATGCCAGGGTTTCGCACACAGAAATCGAAGTTTTAGGGAAAAAAAATTTTGAATAAAATATCATCCCCAATTCTTCTCATTTATTATTTAGTCATTGATTTGGTAACTCTCTTAAGACTTTTTTCTGGGCTGTGTGGTAAGAAATCTAGGCGAACTGGGCTGGAAATCCGAATTCCTGCAAACTGGTTCACTTCAAAATAAAAATTCAGAAATATCTCACCTTATCCCTTGCCTCGATGTCGCATTCTGCTTGAATAAGCATTTCAATGATCTCCGTATTACCCCTGGAGGCAGCCCAATGGATCGGTGCTCTCCCATACTAGATTTTCCACCGAAAAAATGAAGAAGTACTCGTTTGCGATATTTTCAGGGTAAAATTCCGGTGATACGTGCCGATGGGTAAATTATCAAAAACTCTGATACTAGAATATGCAAATGGGACTTCCGATTCACTAGTGACCTATTTACTCTAGGCACATCCTGAGATGCATCCGTAATAGAATTTTGTTGTGCCGATTTTTATGACTCCCCAGAGAAATACAGTGGAATTGCGTTGGGGTATAGGGGAACGAATGTGGGCGAAATACGGTTTTATTTAAAATTCAACTCACGTTGTTGCGGGAATCGACGGCCACTGTTTCTTGGAGAACTTTTCTCACAGTCTCTGGTTCATTTTTGATGACAGCCTCGTGCAACAATAGATCGTTCTTCAATACTGAAAAATCGGCAGTTGTACAGATGGATATTTTACGTCAAATCTCAGGGGTTGTTCAATTTTTTAAAATGTTTCTAACGTTCCCTGTGTGGCAGGAAATTTACGACTCGAGGTGACCGTGCCATTGTAATGAAGTGAAAAATTTCAATAACATCTCGGAGAGTTTGATAATTTCTAAAAAAAGATGAATACGGTAGTTTTAAAGGGGAGGTTCATGGACTGAATTGGAGAAATCAGAAATTATGATAATGTTTATTGGGAGAGGGGTCAAGGGTTCGAACGTGCTTGGAAATACCGAGAGAACATATTCCTTGGATAGACACTGATGTGCATCGATAACGAGGAACCGTATACCGTTAGAAACTAGTCGTTGACTATCAAGACGATATGAATTAATTACAGTCTAAGTGAATTTCTCTGTGAATAAGGAATTATGAGATGTTGGATTCAGTGAGGGGTATGCTCAGAATTATTTAGTTGTTCGGCGCTAGGAGATATTCTGAAAGACGTAAATATAAATAACATTCGAGAAGGGGCATTTTATGTTTTCCGGTACATAATCAAAATTATTTAAATTCCGGGAAAAATATTTTCCAGACATTAAATAGATTTCCGGGGGACATTATGAAGATAATTAATTTTTTTACAACTGCGAACGAACGAGTTTGTGGACTACTTTATTTTTTACTCACTTCTGGCGGTTCTGGGGTTCAATGTGTCGTCATCGTGATTGTCGGGATGAAGATTGAGGGGCGGTGGGATTTTCACTTTCGTCGCGCTCGACCTCGTGAGATCGGACATTTTTCCCTGTCCCTCCGTGACATCCACTCGATTATTTTACCTCCGGGAAAACCTGCAACAGACAATAACTAGGAATTGGAGAAAAAGTTTTCAACTTTTATCGGATCACTAGCTATTGAGTTCTTCGATTTTAGGGAAATTGAAAGCTCCAGTTCTCCTGTGATTCAATTGAAGTTCAGAAAATGAATAAAGACAAACGTTTCCATCTAGACCTCTCGATCATCATCAAAAAATTGTCACAATTCCATAGTTGGATCGCATAGGAATATACAATAAGAAATATAGAAGAGAAACCAATTTTATTGAACAAACTGTAGAGTGTTTTTTAATGAAAAGGTATTTTTTTTATTCAGTTAAAAAATTAAATGGAATTAAGTTTCTCGCTGAAATTTTTAGATGATTTCTATGAAAATTTTTTCTCCATGACTGTACGCCAATTTGAATAATTAAAACGCTCCAATTAAGTTGGAAAAATTCTCCCCAATTAATGGAAATGGCCTCAAGTAATAAAATATTCTTGCTCAGTAAAATCCGTTGTCACCATGATTGTTCTTGGAAAAAAAAATCATCTGCGAATTTCAAACTTCCAAATTCATTTCACGAAGTTTAAACCACTGATGCTATCAGTGGAAAGGGCTGCAGGGAGTGAAAGCAGAATAACCAGAGGGTATCTCGAAAATCCAGTCAACGCAATTACACTTTTTCCCTCTGCTCTCCGACATATCTGCGCAGGAACAATTGAATTACGGATGAAATTACCGCCCCCCGAATAACAAAACCGAGAACTCGTGTTCGCGAAGTAGAAAGGGCGGAGAGTAGTCAGACAATGTATGTGCGTTGAAATCGATAAAATCGAAGTCTAAAGGAGAGAGAGGAGAAGGTCCTTTGTGAGAGTGAGAATTTCACGAATGTGTAATTAATAACCTGAAGTTGAAATTTATGTCCTGGGAGGGAATAACTGGAGCGCGTATTGTCGGGGGAGTTACGAGGGTTTAGTGCCTCGATCCTCCTCCCATCGATGATAAATTTTCAGGGTTGCGAAAATTTTCCGTCGCAGATAGGGCTGTTCATTATTGGGAGAATATCCTGGCTAAAATTAGAGTTAAATGTTAACATTAACCCCTGGGGTTCAATAGAGCGCAATATTTGCTGCTGCGGAGTCTCCACGGGGAGACATATTTTTGCAAAAATTCGGGGATCAGCAGCGGAAAAATACAATTCCCCTCGCGTAAGTTTTTTTAACAGCACCAACATGGCCGATATCAAATTGCGAATTTCATTCGGATTAAATAAATCGTTCTATCACTGCATACAAAATCCTGACCTGCGACAAAAAAATTAATCGAAAGCACTGAAAATAAAAATAATTGTATTTCTGTTTCCCTTTTCCAAAACAGAAATATTTCACTTCATTTAGTGTGACCCCCGTGATTTCCCGTATTGTTATCCCCACATACCCAAACAGCATTTGCGTCAATAACCGAACCAGGATACTCAGTATTATCGTTATCGACCCAATTACCCAGCCTCGGCATCACCCACCATAACATCATCTATTCTAGGTGTAATATACACTCCTCAATTCCGCAATTTCCGTGCCTCCCATGAACTGTCAAGCCACGGCTCCTTTGTCCAGGACCCGTGCGAAACCCTATCGGCCACAAAGGATCTGCCTGTTTACAAATGTCCATCACCTTTCGCTACACCCACTACAGAGCCCGGGTGAAATCGACTCACCCTAAAAGTGTGGTCAGAAAACCTGAACATGAGCGTTCACCCGGGAACAACATGGACCAGGGTCCGGGCCCACTGACAGTGGAGATCACCACAAATTGGTGTTTATATCAGTCCGTTTGATGACTCCCTGAATCCCTGAATCAGCCTGGATGGATGGACAAATAGAACTGATCACCCAGCGCGCGTTTGCACTAGTCACTCGTGTGAATCAATATCAAGAGAAACGTCACGAAATGATGGAACTTTTGAGTGCTACAGTTGCACATTCATTCAGTTGAATTCGTTTATTCCTGGGTGAGAGCATCGGGATTTATGGAATTGATTAAATTACCAGCTGGGGCGTAGAACAATCGTGAGAATAGTTGCAGTGAATAATCTGAATTTTTCCCCTTAATTTATTCATTTTAAAATATTTATCCAAAGGAATATTCATATTTCAATTAAAAATTCAATAAGACCACTGCTTCTCCAGTAAATACCGGAAAATATTTGAAAAACTGTCCCTGAGAGCGATACAATTTCACCCAAAAAATAAAAATAAAAATTCTCCCGAGTCTAGCAACCGATCCACCCGAGACGAAAATATTTTCCTTCAACAGAAGAATATCTCTCACGGAGACTGACCAATTTATTTTCTCCACTGGCACGAAGAGGAGATATAGAATCAGAGAGGCATGAGAAACCAGTGGTAGAGAGGAAAAAATCACTGGAGGACATTTCATACTTCTTCGCTGAATTTAATGGTAATGCCACAGTGCCGATGGAATATTCTCCTCCAATGCAAACGAAAAGATATGAATCGTTTTTTGAGTGGCAAACAAATAGGCCGGATTACAGCACACCCCCGAATAAAGATGAAATCCTCCCTCCCCCCTTCCCCCACTATTCAGTGAGATTACACTGACTTTTTCTTATTTTCTAAACTTTTTTTTCAATTCACTATTCGGTCTCCCCTATTATTCGGGGGCCTCTGGGCTCTCTCCATATTTCTCATCCACTTCTTATACAGAGAAAGGAATTTTCTCCTGCACTGGTGGATTGACCCGACCTCGAATGCCCCTTCGAGCAGAAAATAAGATGTTATTCTCGTCGTGTTGCATTCAGCAGAAAGAATCGAAGTAAGAGCCCTCGGTAATTACTGGGTGGTTGGGGAGGGGGTGGCGGGGTGAACGGGGGTGTGAGAGTTTAATTGCAAGAATATGGTGAAGTATTTCGGTGGAAGTTGAGAGAGATTTTCAGAAATTAACTCGAGACACACTTGCACTCGATTGAATGGTGGTGCATGAGTGCACTCTACTTTGGTGGTTGGTAACTTAACTATTCCAATTTTCAGTTGCACTTGTGGTTCTTTTGAAGTTTTGTTTCCGGGGTAGGGGGGATGTATGGGGAGAATCAATTATTTTGGTTTGCCTGTGCGTTGGATTATGAGGGATTGAAATGGACGGGAGAGGAATTCTGGGGGATGCAAAATGGATTGACAGAGGAAAATGTGAAAATTTGGTTACTATTGATTTTCAGAAATTTATACAGTCATAGATTTTTTTTATGTAGGAATATTGGGAGGGGTGATATAATTGGAAAGGACGAGTGGTTAAAGGAAAAATAATTGTCGTTGGTTATTATTCAATTGACATTCCGACAGGTGAAACGATCAAAATTAACAAGTTCGCGGGATCATCCAGCCCCAGTTCAGTTAGAATTACCCAAGAGATTCATAAACACCCGTAATGAAATTCCCCGGTGGCATTCCGGGTACTCACGGCTAACGAGACATCTGCGACGTAAATAAGTATCACGCGGCACTCCAGCAATGTAATATGGACCGTAAAAATTCGCCTGACTGAGCGAACGTTCTTGAATTTTTTTTACGCCAAAGGTGGAGATGAGAGGGGGATGCTGGAATGCAAATATACGGGAAATCTTCATAAAGTGAGATTAGAAACTAGAATCTTGAGTTCAAGATAAACCCTACAACTTGCCTCTCCTTCTTCTTCTCTGCTTGTACGACGAAATATCCCAGTAATGACTATCGTTTCAGTGTAATTAACCCGCGATAAATTAGCGCACGAAATTTCCATTTTTTTCTAAAAGAAAAATTTGTTAATTATGCGAGTACCGAGGTTTACCCAGCCCCCTTTCCTTTGTTCCCATCTTCAGGGTCTAAAAATACCTCCAAGAATACTGAGTCCACATAAATCGTGTGTGCAATCTCGTTAGTTCCGAGGGAGCGTTCAAAAAACAGGGGCGCGAGAAAAATGAAATGAAAAAAAAAATTTGAACCCCCGGATTGAAGAAATTGTTAGAACTCTTGAGTTGCCCCGGTCTCAGGGATTTCCTTCGTCTTTCCAGACTTGAGATTCCACTCGTGGGCCCCATTGACCCTATTTAATAATCCATAGGTACTTTGCACTCTGATATTCCCAATGTAATCCCCAACCAATTCTTTTTTCTCAGGCTGCAACTCACGTTCTCCTCTTCCTCATCTAAAAAAATTATTTTACTTGGGATTATATGAGTCGAGGTGAGCTCTGGAGGGGCGGTAACGGCAGGGGGTGAGATATTCGATCGCGATGGGGACAAGCTTTTCCGGAGTGATTCAAATGGACAGGGATAACATCTCAAATCATCGCTCGGCTAAGAATAATTGGCGGTGATGAATAATTGATCAGTCGATTTGGGGAAAAAATCTGGGGAACTAAAGCTATACGATGACTTCTGGCGATGGTTTGAGGGGAGTTTCAACAATTCAGGGGATTGAAGCATTTTTACGCAGTTTAGAAAAAAAAAATTCAATTTTGCAAAATATATTAACGGTTTTTAGACATCTATTATCAATTAATGATAATAAAAATCAACTGCCTAACAAGAAATTAATATGACGCTGAAAATCAGTGGGGATGGCGCTCACAATTAGCTACACATTTTCCAAAGAATTTAATTTCCCTGTAGCGAATAAGGAAATGGGAAACCGTGTATATAATTACTGTTTCATTAAACATGTTAGAGTGCATTTAGATGTCACGTTGTTGTTGTCACACGACGAATTAGCAGAACAAGTGACTCCACTCCCGACCCGCCAGTTCAATTTACCAAATTGACCGGAACGAGGGGCGAATTGACGCAATCCCACAATTTCAAGTCGAACAGATTAAATGCATAATGATGAAATAGGGGAACTTTGAGGACCGCTGATCATTTCCAGTCCGTCGAAGCTGCAGTAATTGATTAAATCTAATGAGGATTCATTTACTCACCGGACAGCCGCAACTTTCAGTTCTTCGTGCCCTCTCCTCCCGCGTACCAATAAAAATACAATTTTTTTTTAACCCGAGGGACCATGAATTGACGGGTGTTTTGAATGCGCTCGGGAGATACCGCTTTTATTGACAGACGTAAAAATCGGGCGGATAATTTGCAGTCGACGGAACGAGAAGCGATATGCTACTGAACTTACCCCGCCGCACTCTGTTTCAATCGCACTGATCTCTCTGGCTGGGCATTCACGACGCCGGCGCAGCCACGTGGGTGAGTTATATACCAAAAACCGTTGCAATTCGTTTTACCCCGGCCCTTCCACGCCATCAAGTAGTTTAAATGTACAGGGACCCATAACGCACTCCAATTTACATAGATAAATAAAAAGGCAGGAGAATTGCTCATGAAAGGACCATTAAGTAGGGAAGGCTGCCTGTCTGACTTGCAGGCCAACGACATTCAGAATTGATAAAGTTCCTGAAGTTGTAGGGCTATTAATGTTTATACACTCGCGCGATAAAATGTAATATTGTGTGCATATAGACGGTTCGAAAATTGCTGACTAAATTTCAAGGAAAAAAATATTGGAATGAGGACAATTAGACTCACGAACTTCAAATCATTCATTGAATTATCAGGCAATTTATCTAATTTGAATGGTATTTTTTATAAATATCACATCATATTTTTTTTGCTACTTCAGAAGATATTAATAACATATTCTGATTTGGCTGTGCAGCGGTTTTGTCTCTATTCCAGGATTTTTCTCCAATTTTATGTTCATTCAATTCGCTCTCCATTTTGTTTGTTCATCAGCGGACCTTTCAGAACAACTAAATCCAATTAGTTTCAGTTGAATGGGACAAGACGTTGCTGATCAGTTCAGGCCAGTCTCTCCAGTTTGCCAACTTTTTTTGTTGAGATTGTTTTCACGAAGGATAAAAACTAGATAAACACGACTATCGAAAAGTTTGCGTTACACCTAATGAAATTTATCGTCATCCTCATGGATAAATTAAATTCAATCGGTGCATTAATTATTTAAATCATTTCGTCTCTATTGACTGACATTCTGATTGGGAAAGTAGTTATATTCATTCTGACATTTTTTCGAGCCAACACATTCATCACCTTTATTGATTTTTATTTTGTTTGTTCATCAAGAGTCATTTTTTCGAAACGAATAGACTGAATTAACTTGAAGCAAATAAAAGTTTACGTAGCCAATCAGTCCAGAGACTACTTTGTTTGCCAACTTTCGCCGTAAAATTGATCTCGTTGTTGAGACCATCCCCCTCCCTCGTCTCATCTTCATCCTCAATTTTTATCAGCCTGCGACTCTGCAAACATAAATTTATCAATGACACGTGGATGTACATTTCATAGCTCATGTAATCAACTGAACTTTCGTAATTAATTCAGCGGCACTCAGTTGACGAGTGTTTGCATGCGATAAACCAATTACCATTTTCCGGAAGCGGTTATAATTATCGTTGTAAATCCTCTGGGTGTTTCCACGATAATCCGGGCGTTGTTTTGTCCCGTGGAGAATGAGGGATACGTCGAGGACTGATCCGTTGTTGGAGGCCGGACCCAGCTGGTGGTAATATCAAGGAATTTAGAATTAAGGTAGAACATTGCGCTGGAAAATTAGGATAAAATATCCTTCTAATTTCCGTAAAAATGTTTTATTTATTGTTAGGGTAACATTTTTATCTGTATCATCATTGATAACTCGATCAATTTCTGGAATATTCGGTGAAATTTCAGTTTGTAAGTAGAAATATCAATGATTAGTGCCCCGCTCCCAGTGTGAATAGAAAATTGGGTATTTGATATATGGTATTTCAGTATTTTTAGTATTTCCTTCGGGAAATGGAGTGCTACCAACCCAATCCATTATGTCCAGTTGCCATACGCCTCGTGGGTCCTCTCCCCAAGTGCCCACGGACATGAATTTCCAATTTTTGAAGCCCTCAGCCGAATCATCTAGGCGCCTGGTAGTCAGTATATTCACCCTTGTTCCTTCAAACCCCAAATACGGGGAAAATATATTTGCATTATTTGGATTTTATCGTGCTCGCTCAATCTTGATCAACAATGACTGAGAACTTATGCATCAATTAAATTTCCATAATTAGACTAGCGGTGAAACATCGGATTTTAGATTTAAGGTAGCTCGAATTTTTAAAAAGTTTTCCAAGATAATGTTGTTCATTACATCGCATGACTTTTCCATAAAATTTCGAATTTTCAATGTCAAGATTTTCTGAAATTTCCGGAATTTATTTTCCCCTGAGAAATCCTTCTTGCACATTAACCATCATTTTCTAAAACCCCTCGTAAACCCGAAGATCTCTTCCTCACCCGCCGGCGAGGTCAGCTGCATCTCTAGGGCGCCCCTGTTCGTGTAGCTGATGCTCGTTTCCACTTGAACATGCTCCAGATATGCAACTTCCTGGCCCTCAGCGGAGCACCTATCCACACTGAACATCAAACTCACCGGTCTACCGTGCGATAAAACCTGGGATCTGGATTGAAAGTTTGAAAATCCTCTCAGTCAGATATTCACGTTCATCCCTTGCGATTTTCAGTAGCTTTTTAATTCGTTTTCACTCACCCGGATTGTGATTTGATGGAGCATACTGTTTTTTCGGGGACTCGGGTCCAATTATAAGCAGCAGCGACCAGGCTGTGTGCATTCATCAAGCCAAATCCGAAGCGAGGATTGAACCAAAAGCCCGCCGAATTTTTTTGCCAGCCCGGGTTGCCACTGTAATTTTTTTTTACAACTGTTTTGTATCGTCCATTGTTGCCAGTAGTTGGGATAATTTTTGGATTATTTTGTTTCTTTGAGTCCAACCCAGGAGGAATTATTTATAATCTGGGCAATGTTATATTCTCCGCGAAATTCTGAGCAACATATCGGGAATATAAATTGAACTGAAGACGGAACTTGTCATTGTAAATGTATTACAGACTTCAAGAGGTCACATACACCTTCACCCCCACCCCGAGCCACCCCTCCCTATCAAGACATAACCCTTATCAGATAGTATTTCCTAATACTGCTGGACACGAGGTAAAAATATAATTAAATTCCACGGAACTTAAAGCACTAGACTTCCGTAATTAGTGAAGATGGAAGAAATGACATGGGGTGAAACTTGGTGCACAAAAGGATCCTTCGATAAGGTGTGTAATGAGCTCCGGAGAGAAGGGGTTTACCAATAAGGCGAAAGGAACTGCGTAGCCCTCCGGGCAGGCAATGCCTGAGTTGGTGGAAATTTTTTCATTAATTTTCTTTGTACATGGAGCGGGAAAAAAATTTCAAACACGAAGGTTAACTGCTATAAAAAATGCGAAAAATGCCGGGATTCCTCGACCCAAGGGGTTGACTCTGAATTATTAATTTCTGGGGAGACAGAGGAATATTGTCATAAAGAACTCTTACCTCAATGGACTGTACTCCGAGGTTTGCACAATGAGATGTTGAATGTCTCTCCAAGTCAACTCTTTGCTTGTTATTGGATAAAACAAATAGTCGAGTAATTAAACCTAGCGCAATGAAACTACGTCTCCTAAAAGCCTTTCTCATCAATACTCTGATCACGATTTTTTATGTCTTAATTGAAGGGAAAGGGAGTAGAGTATCAAATTCACTCGATGATAAAAATTCGTACTCCCCATAAAATACTGCCAACTTTGTTTGTTAGTGTATAGGGACAGTAACGCCAATCAAATGTGTCTTACAGACAGTCAATTAATTTCCTGAATAATTATCCGAAAAAAATTCGGAGACGTTAAAATCCCTGAAACTTCACGGCAAACGAAGGCAAAACGATAATTAAAAAAAATCTCTCTTCCAGTTCAGAGAAAAAAAAAATGAAAAAATGACTAATTTCGGAGTATGTCGGGGAACTAGATTATATTACTTCACTTGCAGCGCCAGGGCGAGTATTCCCGCAGCGAGTGGAGCTGAGGCTGACGTTCCCGTGTGACGAGTGGTGCATTCATTTTTTAAATCCGTCGTAGCCTGTCCAGTGAAACAGAGATAAAAAAAAATTGAGTCTGCACAAGCACAAATGGGAACAAACGCCTCCGCTCCTCCATCGAGCCCCCAACAAAAGAAGCTAAACAAGCCCCATGCAATTTGTCCAAGTTTTTAAATAATAAATCTCAGTGAATAATTACAATCATTTGGTCGTGGTACGCTCCGCTGCTGTAAGTAGTCGCAACAGTTGCGGGACATCTCTCACCGTACCATGGAAACTTTCCAGTTTGACTGGCTGAACCAACGGCTATTGTATATATGCTACCGACGTAACCGTCGCAGCCGCAGTCGTCGTGTTTAGAGCCGCCGTTTCCGGATGCCCATACGTAGATGTTACCCCTGCCGCTGCGACCCTACGCTCAAAATTCAAATTCAATCCCCTTCGAAGGGCCGCAGTGGATTTGAAAAGTATCACAAGAAATTGGGGGGAACTCGTTAGAGGAAGATCGGAGGTCTTGAGGACCTTGAGACGGTCTTACGAAGGTCATATGCGGGTCTTAGAGGATGTAGAGGTCCTACCCAGGTCACATATAAAAAATTAAAATATTGTCCCTCCAACACATCCCCGATGGCACACCCCTCCTGTCACATATGCATCTGCCCTCGGCACTCAATCAAACTTCACCCTCCACGTGTGCAACAAAATTCTCTAGACACGTTTCAAATTCCAATCACTTCTCCATCTACATCACGATGAATAAATAGAGGGATAAGGGATGAGAGGTGCAGACATAAGCTGGAAATTTCATACCTCAGTGACACCTCGTTCGAGTGCCTCAGTGGCTAGTCTTCCAGGCGCCTCAAGGCTCTTGCCATCATCAGAGGGACCCCATGAGGCCGTGTAGATGTCGATGAGATCGTGCCTGTACCCAAGTGCCTCACCCTCGACTCTGTCATTGACAATGCCATCCAGCAGTTTTATCCCACCAATAGATGCCTCGAATGCCACTCCAACACCGCACTTTCGATTATTCGCCTGCATTGCTATTTCCCCAGCGCATCTTGTCCCATGGCCATTCATCCCTTCGGGAATTCATTCATTGAAAAGAATTATTGATTATTCAACAATCGCATGAGTTATTTAATCTATATCAAAGCCAGTCAGTTTTGAGAGATAAAGCCTCATCACCTGTTACTTCATATCGGGGAATCGGATCATTATCTGCTTCATTGACGTCATAGCTGATGTCGGGGCTCTGAAATTGTCAACGAACAGTTTCATCAATATTAACGGACAGTATTTGTCGTCTGTCGGTTTGTCATCATGAAATAAGTCTCACGTAGTTGTTCCTGAGGTCGTCGTGGGTGTACTCTAGCCCATCGTCGAGAACTGCTACCCTCACACCACGTCCTGTTATCCCCAATCGGTAAAGTGGTATCACGTTCAGATCCAGCTTGGGTAGGTTCCTGGTGCTACGGGTGTCTTGCTAGGTTTAGGGACATTCCGAGTAGAGGTCACTGGTATTTTACAAATTGGGAGAAAGGGTACATTTTTTAACGAGAGAGAGACTCCGAGATTTTTCCCTAATTATCATAATTCTGAATGGAGAGTTCATGGAAAAATTCATGAGTAATCATTGTTCACTAAATTAATACGTACGCGAAATATGTTCATCGAGGGATTGATTTTTTTATGAGAATATGTGTATGAGTGAACGCTGCACCACTTGAGTAGTGATCAATTCAATATTTATTTACCAAGTACCACTCCTCGTTCCACAATTCGTCATTGAACATGGACTGAGCATCTGAAAACCTGCGGATGTCATTTCCTTCCTCATCGAACACTCGCTTATCCCGCAGGAGAGGCTTTTCCGATTCGAAGGTATCGATGAGGTCTCGCTTGTGTCGTTGGAAAATTCTCTGCTGATCTGCCCAGATGATCTGTGGAGAGAATAAAATTCTTTTGTCCGCGAATTCCAGTCGTTCGAAATTTTCCGGTAATTCTATTATTGAACCTAAATTCAGGGCTCGAATAAACAAGAGCTTTCTTCAAAATTAAAGCTCTCCCCCCTGGTTCACCTTTGAGTCCGAGGTCAGCGCTTTGACGAACCTCATTCCGCTCCTCTTCCTGACCTGATTATCATCCCTGTGCCATAAGTACGTGTCCTTGAACCCCAGCACCTGGAAAAGGTCAGAAATTCAGGTTTTACTAGTGTGGAAACGATCTCGCGGGTCTGTAAAGCTTTCCCCTCCTACTTTCTCCCCACATCGCGCCGTGAGAGTTAGGGGTTGGTTTTTCCGTTGGGGGCGTCCCGACGCTCTCGCGCTCGATTCCCAAGAGGGGGATGCTACGACCAGGAGAACACAAGGTGCCAGCTGGTGGCACGTTTATTTTCCAGCCAGGATATACATGAACTCAACCGAAAAGTCACATTCTAGTTCAGTGGGGTGACATTATTATTGTATCATGAATGAGTGAGCGGTTACAGGCGCCACGTGGCATGTGTGGTTTTTGTAGGGCCCCCCCTGACACATTATGGAAACGCCCCCGGTGGTAGGGACGACCACCTGGTCGATGTCTCGTGTGGGCTTTGATGACTGCTGGTGGAAGGGAGCTGAATGTAGTTTAGTCGATGTTCAGGAATACCTACTTTTTGCTCCTGATATACACTGACAGAAAAATTCCGTATAAATTAGGGTATTTTTTGGAAATCGTATTATTTTTTGGCAGTTCCCGAAAAATTACCATATCAGGCAGTCATTTTTGCTGGTTAATTTTTCTACAGCCCTCCCGCTTTCGCCCGAACATCCGTCAAAATATTAACAGCTCAATAAATCTGACAATGTGAGAATAATAAATTTCAGGTCACTCTCATATTATCCCCCGAATTGTTCATCGTGATTCACAAATCCCCTTCATCCTTCAATCAACAAATTTTTTCCCAATTCTCGCCGCGAACTCCGGGACGACTCTCATCTCGATAAAATTCTCTCGCCCAACAAAAACCATCGAAACCAAGTCGTTTCGCCCTGCTTCCCTCACCCCTGTAATACCGAATGAAACTGAAACATAAAAAACCCAGTGGAGGATGACGAAAAAGAAAAATTTCGTAAAGTGATCGTTTTCCTCTGTCGCGCGAAGTCATTGCTTGGCGATCAGCGAGCGATTCGTCTTATCGGTATTCCGATTGTGTCTTGCCGGCAGGTCCAGAGGGAATAGCCTGGAATGAGGTGAACATTTTGTATGTATATGTGATCAGGCGGATAAAAAAAAACGGCCTCCCGGAGCTATGGAAAACGCCGTAGGGGTAGGATCGGGTATTTTCGCAGTCCATTTGTTTTGATCGGATTTCCAACTGTCTCTGGGGGTAATCCCAGGACGCCCCTGGCGGGTCTCGTCAGTCTCACAATGAGAAGCTCGATGTCTTCATCCCCCTCTCCGTATTTTCCCTCCCCTCCAGATGACGCTAATTATATTTTTTCCGCTCTCTCGACGGCTCGTCGTCGCCGTTTCATTACAATCGAGGGCGACGTTCAGACGGATAAGGGACGTTGGGATTATGTGTTTTGTTCATTTCAATTGATGGATGGAGATTCGATTAAATGTAAATTCATGGAGGTGGAACTGAGGGAAAACACAGGGAAAAGATTAAGAGGTTGATTGGAACGAACTCACGCTCGTTGGCTGATTGTTGAAGGGCGGGACACTGGCATTACTGACATAATTGTATTAGTCAACATGGTGTTGCCGGACATACATGAGCCCTCCTGCTGCTACGAATGTCGCTCACTCGGACATGCTAGTTCCCTGGGGGAGCTTGAACGCATACGACGGATCCAACATTTCTAACGTTCTGCCGACGGTGGTCCCCGTGCGGCTGCGTTTCATTTCATCCACTTTCAACCTATTTGCCAGTTTCGCGAGCCGTAAATTGTTGGAAAAAATTGACATTGCGAGGGATAGCCGGTGGTAATTAGCAGGAGAGTGACGTTGTATGTAATTTAGGGAGAAAATTGTGGAAGTTCATGTTGCGGGGAATATTCTGTGAAATTTACGAATTTTTAGCGGCATTTGATATTCTCTCGCCAGGGAAATGCTTTTCTACTCTTGAAACTGAATATCGGCGCTCTCCCATGGCCCATTTAGACCGGGGTTTCCGTAAATTTTACAGTGATTTTATCGGATTGGAGCACATCGCTAAACATTTTGGTTTGAAATTCTCGAGAAAAATTCGGTTATTTTTTATCGCGCGGTAATTTCCTCAATTCGATGAAAAATAAAAATGATTTCAGTGGAATATATTAATTTCTATTGAATACTCGAATATATTAATGCCAAATCAGTCCGGAAGTACTCAATAATTTATCCACCCAACGAATATCGTTCTTTTATTTTCTCCTCCCCCAACCCCCCTCCGAATTCCCGGAATTCTCATTCTTCAAAATTTATGTCCCCGTAGAATCGAGAAACGACTGAAGGAAGTTTCACCGGGAAGTGCCTCCTTACTTCCGGTCACTGAATACTGGAATTTTTGCGTTGAAATTAAAGTGCGATCCAAAAGATCTTTGATACCAGCAAAACATATCCTGCACTTTGTGTTATTTCTCTCTCCTCGGCTTCTGTTTTTGTGCAATTTTTTTTTCCCTCCACAAAACCCATTTCGTTTCTTGCAATATAATTCTTTCTCTTTTGTTCCACGTTACAGTTGTTTATTTCGTTGGATGAAAAACATAAAGGCAGAAACTTAGAAGAGGTGGGCGTATTTTTTTTTTTTCACAGTATAGAATGCAAAATACACGACACCGTACGTCATCCAGATACTCATCCAACGGCATATGCGCACTTATTTCCGGTGTGTTTGGCGAACACTTGAAAATATATTGACTCTTATCGGATTATCTTTCCCTTTTCTTCTTCCCTCCCTTCACCGCTGGTTTTACGTACTATACTCTGCGTGACGACGCCGGGGCAAATGGAATAATAATTCACGTTGACGATAATAAAAGTTGAACGTATTTTTATGCAGTGAGAATTGTTCAATTCATTTTTTCACGTCTTTTTGATAGACTTTTTCATTTTTTCCCCCTTCCCAACCCATTCTTCTCGGAAGGGGGGAGTAAGGGGTCGGGGTGAGGCTTTATCAGCCGTTGTCATTCAGGTGAATTACGATTATTGTATAATTTAAAAAGCCATGGAAAAGTTGGTAAAGTTATTCCGAAGTTCATTTTACCCCAACTCGGTGGGAAATCGCTACAAAACTGACTGACTTATTAAGCAGTTGTTCAAGTTTTAATTGCATCGGGGTAGTTTTCTCCGGTCTCGACTTTTGCCCATATTCCAACAAACCGTAGACACTCTGTTGACAAAGTCATAATTCCCCCGGCAAATACATTAGATTTCAGCAACTGGATGGATGGGATAAGCTGGAGGACTTGAGGATTGGTAATTGGGGGATGAGAGTTGTACTTACGAGACCGAGATTTCTGCTACCGGATTGGAGGGCGAGGAGGGAGGCCACTTGAGGCCCACCCGCAACCCGCACTACCCATTCCTCCACGTTAGAATTTTTTTGAGAGTTATTTCTTGATGCACTGCCGCTTGGTAGAGTCAGAAAAACACACGAACTGGCGACGATGAAATATATCCTGGGAAATAATATAAGGGGATGTGTTAGAGATTAGGGGTGATCACATTAACCGGGGTGATCACATTTGATCGTCCAGGATGTCAAAATGACAGCACCACAGGTACAATTTTTTTTATGGAAAGTATTCTGACACAAATATTTTTACCCCACATCATCAATGCACTGAACTAAAAAAATCCACTCACGTCTCCATGAATAACTCCCCCAATATCAAAATGGCCAGCGAAAAAAGCGCTAAATCCAAGACGATCCCGTTGACCGTCTGCTACCAAGTGACAGGTGATCGTAGGACAATTAGTGGTTGAACTGTTCTTCTTCAATGTTTTATCACTCCCCTCCACTGGTCTGCTTCATGGGTGGGGATTGGATGACTAGATACAGCGTTAAAGGGGAGAAGAGATACCCGGAGGTAGGGAATGGGATTTGCAATCGGGCACGAAAGCTCTGCCCTCCGTGAATCTGATTAGAGGCAACATTGCTCGTGATATTGAGCGTTAGGAGTGAGGGATGCAGACTGGGTTGAAGAGTGAAGAGGTCATCCCTCTCTCCTCCTCTCCCTCGGCATTTTGACCGGTTGAAAAGCACAGAACGAGCGAGAGGGATGAGCCGTTAAGCTCGAGCTTGACTCGGTAATTACGGTTACGTCGTTGGAATTTAGTTTGGGAAATAATTGTTGGAGCAAGCGACTATTCATTGAATTGGGGAAGGCTCGTCGTCACGTAGGGCTGCACTGAGAGCAACGTGCTGGTACATTTTGGCTGAAGGGGTTGGAAAGCGGGGAGGTGAGGGTGATGGATCAGGAGAGAGGGAATGGGGATGGAGCTGGCATCGTGGAATCGCGTTAGATCGGCTAATTACGTCCGCGCTTCGGAGGAAATTCTGCGGTGAAAAGTGGCGGACAACTGCCACAGCCCTGATGAACTCTGACCTTATCGAATGAAGTGCGAGAAAAGCACTTTCAGGTCTATGGAAATTCCGGGCTATCTGGGTAATGGTTTTCCCTGGTTTTTTTTTTCGAGTGAGGGAGTGGGTGTTGGGATCGAACGAGAATTGTTCCAGGTTTTTAAATAATATTTTTAAAGCGTTTGAAATCAGGAAAAATCCTCGTCTCTGTATTATGAAACAATCCTCACCGTTAATTTGCATATCTACTTCCACTATTTATTTCCATTCGATATTAAGCCGTGTCCCGAGAGTGGTAACAGCCCATCCTGAATAAACATTCTGACAGAGATAAAACTGAGTGGAAAAAAATATCACTGACTGACTATGAACTGACCCAGCATCGATCATGGTGGATTGTCCTGTGGGAGATCAACACGGCGAATTATTTGTCGAATTTCAAATAGAGAATTTTTCATCGTGAAAATTCCCGCTTCATGATTGACGATGAATATGGTGTATTGTCATGCAGAATCAAATGTACATTTTACGGAACGTTGCCCAGACTCGATGTTTGCATGAGACAAAAAAACTGTGAACAAAAAAATAACTGAATTCGCCTAGTTCGTCATGCTTTAATCTGTAGGGATGTTTTTTTTTCCATAATTGAGTCAATAGACTGGGAAACAACGATTTGTGAATATGGTAAATAGTTTATTGGTGGAGAAGTGAATAAAAATCGGTGCCAAACGACAGAGATGATGCATGACTGGTGGAGTTGCATCGGTTGAATTCAATTAAATCAGTTTTTTTTGTCATTTGTGCTTCTATTTCAGATGTTTTCTCACTCTTTTAGAGGTTGAGTCAATGTTGACAAGGGGGACGGTGAAGTGACCTGAGGGCTAGTGTTAGAAAGGATTTTTGTCTGTACTCATTTCTTCAGAGGAGTTGCCCTGGGGCTACGGGGGAAGCGGGTGTCCTCAGAAGTTATTATTTGTGGTTTGTACAGTATTGATAGTTGCATGAGAAGGATTTTCATTTCCTTAGGGTTCAGTGGAGAAATGTCCCATGATAAATGCTTTAACTGAATTTAATAAGTTTTACTGAAGTTAAATGAAGGGTTCCAGTCACATTGTCACTGTCCATAGAGAGCACGTCTCTAAAAGAAATCCACATCTCCAAAAACATTAAAGAAATGGAGTCAACTAATATAAAAAAATTTCGTCAATATTTTTTTACATTTTATTTCACTCCCAAAATGTACAAATTAACGTTTGTGATCATTTATCGAATCCGAAGGTCCAGAAGGTCGAGGAGACAAAAAACAACATGAGATACAGTCGATGGACGAGAGGGTGATTAATCGCCAGCCCTGAGGACTCTTCTACCCTCCAGGAATAGGCGAAATAAATCGACACGAGATATTCGAACTGTTGCCGACCTCTGGACGACATCCCCAAAGTTATCGAAGGTAAGGGCTCTTACCAACACCCTCTTCGATTTTTTTTTTCATAAAATGGCAAAGGGTTGATGGCGACGGTTCGAGAGGAGGGAAGAGTTCAGAGGTGAGGGTACGGGAGACGATAGATATGGGTGGGACGATTACATTTTCTTCCCCCGTCGAGAGCTAATTAACGCGACTTTCGCGTGATCGTTTCTAGTCGCGCTAGTTATAAGAATGGGGTAATCGCGCTACTCGGGGAAAGAGCAAACGGAGTGGATGGAAAGTGAAAAGAAGGAGGTGACGAAGATGGTCGCGATGAGATTTCATAGAGTGGTGAACGAACATTTCACTGGGAATTGGATTTTTCCATCCGCTGAAGAACGTTTATTTCAGGTAAGTATTGCCTAATTATTTTCAAGGACTATTTAAAGACAGTTGAGGTGAGTTATTCAGATTGAGGTTTATGACGTTGATTTTTGTCAGAATAATACAGAACTAGAGGGAGTGGAAAAATTATTATATCTTAGAAAGACACTTCCAAAGATTAATATACGATCATTAATATTATGAACAGCTCGTCACAGTTGTAATGTTTTGAGACAATCAGTGGGAATCGAAAGACGATCGATCTGGATGAATAATAAACAGTTCTGTATTATCTTTGATAACATAACGCGTCATCTCTTCTGTTTACATTTTCACCCGCCGAACCCCAGTGAGTATTCTACAAAATGTGACTTTTATCCCGTCTTTAGTCAGTACCATTCGGGCTCTCTCGGGGTGACGGGGACCTCTCGAGAACATCGCGTGGCGCTCAACGAGGTGCCGACGAAAAGTGCGTGAGTGAGTGATTTAAGTGAGTGAGTGAGTGAGTGAGTGTATCAACTTCATACGGAGACGCCGACGGAACCCTCAGTTGCTTCCTACAAGGTTTGTTTCATGCTCATTAATTTTACCAAATCATCAATAATTAATTCGCGGTGTAATTCAATCAGAAACATTCGATAATAACGCACTTGAGGAGTCTCTCGCAAATGAAAACAATTCCTGCGAAAGCTTTAATACATTTTTATATCCCATTTCCACAACGTACAGTAGTGAGGTCATTATTTGTTTATTTTTATGGTATGCTAGACCAAAGGGATTTTCTTCTGAAATTTGACTCATGAGGGAGGACACTATTGTAGAAATTAATAAATAAAAATATAAAGAGTGATCAGTTCATTAACTTTCCATGGTGAAGATAGAGAAACAAGGGAATAAGTTCGGTTGAGCCAGAGAGGGGAAATTAATAAATCCTGGCACGCGGTCTGATTAATTATCGTGGAATATTCACAAGATTATTGAACTATCGTATAATAACTCTTGCGAAGAGCATAGAACGTGATTTTGGTACCGTGCAAGGAGGAGGGACGTGTTTTACTCATCGACAAGTAGTGTATTAAGCTGGTGAAAGAGAGGGAGGGTGGTGAGGGGGGAGGAGGAGGAGGAGTGGATGGGTTAAACTCACTCTCGAGTCATAAAACTGTGTCGTAAAAATCGCGCGGTAGAACAGAGAGAAGTCGGAGTTGGAAAAAAACGTGAGCACTGGAGGGACGCACATTCCTTTTTGTTCAGGGTATATATGAGTTTGGCGACCGCCGGCTGAATTGGGGTGGAAAGTGCTTTTTGGACGATTCTGCGTTCCCCGTTTTTTTAGATAGTTTTTACCCAAACCCGTGTATCTAAAGGGCAGGTTTTTACCGGCAATTTGACTCAATCCGTTCTGTCAAACACTCGGCATAAACCGACCACAGGGATTTTTTATTTTTTTACTTCGCTCAAAGGGACTTTTGAAAACTATAAATCTGGAGATGGAAAAGGAACGGTAAAAATAAATTTGATGATATTTATAGGTGGAATGGGGGACAAATAAATTTATAACGTTCTTAGTAATGGTTTCTTGTGGAGTAAAAATTTTCCGACAATTGAATTATTTCGATTATTCAATGAGAATGTAATGTAGAAAACAAAAGCCACTTGCTCTCAATACTCTCTATTGTTGAATCAAATGAATAATTTCCATTCCATTCAACTTGCTAATTGTTGCCCTAAACAATTATCCAATAATCGAACCCTTGAAATTGAAATCTCACTGGGCAACTGTTGAGGGACGTGCTGCTGCATGGAGTCTCGCTTCTGAGTCCTTGCAGTATGTATCACAGTGTCGTTAACATACCGCAAGGCCCAGATGCACGACAGTTATCGGATAATTTCGTTATGCTAGTTATCAGGAGTTTGAATCGCATTAGGAAACTCACGTATATTTTGACGTGGTCTTTGCACTTGCTGGATAGTTAGTCCACCATGGTACGCAACTGGTAACCACAACTACACCACAAAAGTGATTGTAACGAACGCCCTCTCCTCCTCTTCCTGCTGCACCCCTCCTCGATCCTTCTACACTCGTTGTCCTTGCCCACTTCTGTTAATCATTCTAAATGAACTACGCAAAATATTATTAATTGAGAGAGTCGGAACTGGTGAACAGTGAATACTCGTAAATTGCATTCTTCTTGATACCACTCATGAAGGGATGGAAAATTGGAAACTTTCTGGACGATAAAATCGACCTTAATTTTCAATAAATTTAGACTTAACTCTGGGTGATGAAAAGTGGAGGAAAACTGGCTTTTTTGCATGCGAAAATGCTTTGGCAAGAGTCGCGGGGGGGGAGGGAACTGAGGCGGTGGGTAATTTACTCGGTAATTATAAAGTTGCCGACGACTTGGCATAGTTGTGAATATTCCGTCGTGATTACATCTATGATCGTATTAATTACATAGTCTTCAATATCTTTTTATCGAAATTTCGTTTCTCCTTTGAAAAAGGAATAAGTTAAGCAATGGTCAGGCACATTTTTTATTTAGTATTTTTATATATTATGTTAGAGAAAGAATACGTGATGAATTGTGATTTTTTTTGTTGGCTCAGGAAAATGACTGGATGGAGGGATATTTGCATTGGCTTCTTCAGTGGACGTCGATGACTGCGCGGCGTTCCGGTGAGTCGTTTTTTAATGAATTAAAAAATTGAAAATGGTTGCAAATGTGATCTTTATCGATGATCGTTGGATATTTGAAATTTACGCAATGGGAGATCACCCCATTTTTTGGGGACACGATTGAAAAGATCAAGATGTTTTTTCATTTCCCTCGAGAGAATTGTCCCTTTATCATGCGAATTATAGTTGAGGGTATTTTACGTCTGTACACGCTGCTCGATATCGATTGATTCGATAAACTGAATGCGTGACATTGAGGTGGGACAATGCGGGCCCCTTGACGAGAGTGTGCGACAGCTCTGAAAATTAATGGCCCCTCGATTTTACCCCGCACTCGCCAAGGGCCAGTCATGAGCTCCAGAGTACATTTTTCACCCGATTTCTCTCGTTCAAACACTCGTCTTCTTATCAGTGAAAATTTTCACCCTCGTCATCCATGAATCCATTGTCGTTAGACGTGTTACACTTTCCAATTGACTACCACTCGAGCGCTGCAGGATTCAGGTCCTCTGGGGGAAGTAGAAAATACCCTTTGGTCAGACGCGTTTGGCTATTGCAGTTCCGTACGCGACGATTTTATTCCAAAGTCTTAATTCCGATAATGTAGGAGTACGTTGATAATTTTTTAGATGATTAACTTGACCTAAAATATTCTGTAGAGCAGTTGAAAAGTTGAGTCACAGGATTGCAAAGGTCGCCTTGAATCTTGCAGTACTCCAGCTAATTCCTGGCTTCGATTTTTTGCTCGTGTTTTTATTCTCAGACTGCCCGTACATAACGCCCGGCAATAATTTAACAGGTCGACTTTGAACGTGTGCTACCACAGTTCCAGAAACTCTTACAGTTTCTGGAACATTATATGGGGACGTTTATAAGCGGCAATCTAATTTCGATGCGGGCAATAAAAGATACCATTCTTCAGCATGATTTATGCGAAAAGGTTACAATGAATTTTTCGGGATTTTTAAGGGAAAAGGAGAAGTCTTCCAGTACCATATGAACGTACAAAAAAATACTGACAACTGGAATCATGGGCCAGTCGGTTAATACCCCCAAAAATATCCATCCAATCACTAAATTGTACAATTATTATTTTTTAATTGCGTCATTTTTTTTTCGCACCAAACGTACAAACGATAATCTCCCTGCTATTTTTACTTCACTAATTAAAGCCGTTGATCTTTCATCCCGACGTCTCTCGGGAGTGGTCCACAATACCTCACTTCACTCCTAAAGCCAGAGTTGGAAAGCTCCACTAGCCGTGAGGCTATTCTGTGCATCTGCCTCTCACTCCGAAGCATCTTGCAACCCCTGCCGCCATCACCCCCTTTCAAGAAGCGCCGAATTCACTACGTGATCCTCTATAACCATTTCCCACCGGAATCTCTCTCCAATCGTAAATTCACACCGCAGCTAATTCCATTTGTTCATTTCCTCCGCAGACCCGACCGTTGAAAAACCTCTTGACCACATCAGCCACGTATTCCTGTGATATCTCTCCACGGTACACTCTTCATTCCCTTTAGAAAAAAAAAATAGGAAAAATTATTTCTCGATTAGATTGACCTCAACAGGGAAAAGATGAGACTTTTCCGTGATTATTACTGATCATTCGTTTTCCTGAGAGAAAACAGAATTTTCTTTTCAAATTTATATTCATTTTTAATTTGTTTTTTTTTTTTTCAATTTACATTCAATAGACTTAGATATAAAGTGACGTAATTTAGACATTTTTTTCGGGTTTTCATTGATTTTTCCTGTCCGCGTATTTCGCTTGAAAAATAAAACCCAAGAAAATAATACTTCTGTCAATATACTCGGCCCCAGGGTAAGAGAAATGCGACAATCGTGACGACTGTACATACAAGAAAATCCCTGATTGAATAATTCTCATTCGCGAAAAACTTTTTAAAACGGAAATTGTTTAGTTAAAATTCCATTAGGGTATTAGATTTGCTCTGTACGTGAAATCGAGAAATCCTCCTGGGTCAGGTATTTGCAGCGTGGATTTCCCACGTGCTTCGTGTATTTCTGGTCTGTTTCAAGAGGACTTGGGTAGGTGGATGGAGAGGGGGTGGGAATGGCCAACAGTGAACCAACCGAATTAAAGCACCCACAAATTTCATCCCACTCTTCTACCCCTTCTCGACTTTTATTTTATTCTCTCAGTTTCTCTCTGATTTCCATTACGTATCTATCCTCTTTATCGTTGGCCCGACATTTTCGGTGTTTTCTCTCTATTTACCGAGAGTCCAACAAACGTTAACCGTCCCTGGGATTGGCGCTGGGGTACACGAGATTGGAGAGGAGAGAGAGTGGAAGCCCTTGAGATTCAGGGGGGGGGGAGGGAGAGACAGGGAAAACTCCAGCGTCTACTGGGAGAGCATTTACTTATGACTAGAGTGGATTCTCAGGGGATAGCTATTGTTAAGAATAAAAAGGAAAATTTTTGGTTTGATTTGCTTTTCAATCTCGAAATTATTATTTTGGTGAATATATTTTTTTTACGGGCAAAATTCTACAGACCAGTCAATAAAATTTCTAAACCCGAACAAAGAACACCACCCCTCCGATCCTCTCGCCATTCTCTCCATCCTTAATTGCTTCATCATGGTAATTCCAAGTGGCAAGGGCGGTGAAATAAACATAGAGCTAAGAAACAAAACGAAAAATGGGGTAGAAACGAGAAAGCGAAAAAAAGGAATTAGGAACAAGGGATGTGCATCCGTCCGGTATTATTTTCTGGGGAGGGTCGCCTGCTACTGCACAATCTCCCTCGCATCTCCGGCTAGTCTTTGCCTGCCTTTCATTTTCCACTTTGATATACACTCCTCCGGTGGTGTCTCCCCACCAACAACTCTCGCCGAATATTTGCCCCCTCTCCCCTGGAATTTTTTTTTTTTATTTCGGGAGAAAATGGGGGCGAGGCTGAGGTTTGATTTTTCGGGGATGTGAATTGAGGCCGGTTCTTCTGCACAACGGGGAAGCCGTCCCGAAGGCAAAACTCGCGATTAAAAAAAAAAAATAAACAATGAAAAATGAGGGAAAAAGAGGGTGGAGGGAAAAGGAACAGAGGCAAAAAATGCCAACTCCCCTTCTCGATCTCTCTCTCCCTCTTATTGTCTTCGGTCTTTCGCTTCCACTTCTTGATTAAAAGAAATGATGAGGAGTGTAAATATAAAAGGCATTGTTGACCTTTCAATTGACAAACAGCTTTGTTTTGATTTTTTTTTGTCCCTCCATAATGGCTCTTTAAAACCCGAAGAATCTTAATTACGGAAATAGCAATTGAGATTTTTTTTTTAATCAACAACGCTCTTGGAAATCCACTGAATTCTCCCTAATTTTCAATAACGATGATGTTTACTGGGGGTAAAAATTAAATGCGCTCTTGGAATGAATTTTCTGAGGATTCGGTTCAATATTCGTTAGTCATTTAGTCGCTAATGAGAACTATTGGGACATGGGTGGGGGTGTGGGGGTTTGCGGCCTTATCGCTTCGCTGGGTCGTACGGTAGTCGAACGGGGGAGGAGGAAATACCGGAAGACTTATCGGGGGTTTTGGCGAGGAGTGACGAGGGGGTACAGGGGGTGGGCTTACTCCAAAGGTTATCGTGGTCGACCTCGTGGAACTTAAACAAAGTTGTCCCTCTGAGGGATAGAGAGACTGGGGTGGGGTGAGTTTGTGCGGACGAGGGTGACCGAGGAATAGGGCTTATTGAATCTCGAGTATAGCGACAGGGAGATGCTGTAGATTCCTTCATGAATATTGGGATGGAGGCGGATCTCGGGTGATTCTTGGTGGATATTTTTTTTTTTTAGGTAAATTCTATTTTGATGAAATATTTATGGATAAGGTGGAGACCATCGGCTTAAGGGAAATCATTTATTAGGGGAAATGGGAGATACAGGAGGAGAGTTGGTGATTTTCGAATGTTCATTGTTATTGGGGTGAACAATTGAATCTCTTACGGTGAAAGTAATTTTTTAATTTATTTTAACTTCACCACATACAGGATCTTTTAAATATAACCAGAAGGTTTTTCTCAATGTAACATGACAGGAAAAATTTTTAAAATATAGAACTAGTGGGATTGAGTTACTCCATATACATATATGTACCACAGTATCCTCCCAAATTTCATTTTCCCCAACAAAATCTCACGAAGATGAAATTCATCTTACATTACCAATGAAATAAAATCCGATAACGATGGGGAGTGATACGCACGCGTCAGATAAACAAGTATTACGTACAGTCATCCATTAGATCGTCATCGCAGTGACATGGCTTCCAGTGTGACGAAGGTCGAATCTCGTTAACGGCAACGTGACACCATGAGCTGACATGCGCCACAGAATAAATGTCATTTCCTCTTCATACGTCTCTATGTGCATGAGAAAAATGAGAAAATCTCCATCTCTGAGGGCGGTTTGGAAGAAAAAAAAATTTTCCAATTCACTAGGATTGCGCACAGTAACACGTAATCAACATTATTCCGTTTATTCAGGAACAGAGATATTTCATACGATTGGGTCCACATGATCCCCTAGAAAAATTAATTGAATTCAAATCAATAACTTGACATTTTATTCGCAAATATTTCTGCTAAACATTCAGAGAGAAATCAATTTTCAGAACAGTCTCAGTATTATCCCTCGAGGGCAAATGTTATGACACGGGTATAACCACTGTTTCAATATATCCCTCGAATGCTCTATTGTATGACATCAAAGGTAAACGTGTAGGCTCCCTCTTGGCACAGCGAGCTGAGCAATTACACAAGAATTGCATAATTTCTGGTGGTACAGGGGCTCACTCGAGTGCCTCATACACCTCGACAGCACGCGTGAATCCGTGAGGGAGAACAAAGGACAAAAAAATAGAGGAAAACACCGGGGGGAATGGGAGGGGGTGGATGGAGGATGGGGGAGGGTGGAAAAATCAACATGAAAAAGTGGGTGGATAAGCAGTGGCACGTACAGCTTACGAAGGCGTGCACAGTTGGGGGAACGAGTGAAATGAGAGAAATCACGTGGGAGTAGTGGAGTCAAGCTCTGAAGCCCTTTGGAGCCATCGGGGTAAAATGACCGGGTTGAGGTGACACGTGTGAGTGGTAACATTTATTCAACGGTGAAACGAAAACAGAGAATTCACGAATGACAAAATGTCCAGCAAACTGTCAGCCTAATTCAATCAGTCTTCCAAATGTACTTTATCAAAGCCTCTCATTTATTTCCGGGTGGAAGGACATCCGTCTTCGGAATATCTTTGAGAAATATCTAGAAGAATTCGCAGATTATTCGAGAGTGCTTTTTAGTAACTCAAAAGGACCTTCAGAAGGCAAATTTGTCTAGTAGGAAATTTCTGTTCTGATGTATTAATTAATATTTGAATTAATTGAGATATTCGTGCGTTGATAATCAGTCAACCAATTTGGAAAGATGGAATTTTTTTTATTCAATAGCTTTGGGGAAAAACTCTCATGGTATTTTGATTATTCTGCAAATCATTCAGCAACTGTCTCTCTGGGAAAAACAATGGCACCAATTTTTTTTCCCTCTGTTAAAACATATTTTTCTTCTATTTCTGAAAAACACGACAAAATGGAAGTACGAAAAAAGCGGATCAACCGTCGTCCACAGAGAGACTCTGTCGGTGGAAAGAGAGGGATTTTGAATGCACACATTGAAGGGGATGAGGACAAGGGGCAAGAGTAGAAGGGGAATTGTGGAGTATACAACAGCGAAATTGCGTAGTGGACGCGTACATATGTAAAGACACGTGTAAACCGTCCAACCGCGAGAGGCATCGATCCTATTCCCAGTGTACCGAAGTGACGTATAGTCGAGAAGTTAATCAAATCGTTTTCCCCAATTTATCAGGTAGGCCCGAAGGCCTGTATACGGCTTACACTAGTCCACGAAGTGGTGTTTTCTATTCTTTATTACGTGAGCAAACATCGATGTGTGGGGTTCGGGAGGTGGGAAAGTGCTTGAGAAATTTTTCAAACTTGGTCTACTGATCAAATTATTTCAATAATCCGATTCAATATAAACACAGAAAGAAATTTTGGGTAGAAATTAGACCTCAGGGGGTGAAAGGAGAGACGAAGATTAGTTTTATCACAAAAATTAACCCCCCAAGACTAATTTTTCCAACAAAACTTGACCTAAAAAGTGACTCATTGTCATTTTGTCCCACGTTTCGCTCTCGAGAGATTTAATTTTTCTCCAAAATTTAGTTCTGTGTTTTGATATTCCAGCGCATTATTTTATAAAGTTGAATGAACTCCTGGGAACGTAACAAATAACGCGCGCCATATCTTCACGTGATGCATTTCAGAATATCTCTTCAACTTCTCGTAATTCTCTCAACATGCGACAAAAACACGTCCACCAAAATTCCTAGAAACTCCGCATCATTCGTTCCGCGAAGTGGTTGGGATTAAGCCGCAAGTGGGCTTTATATCCTCGCTAATTCAGTTAATATCGCGTCGTTATCATGCCCAAGGGGGTACCACCCCAGCCCCCCATATACACCAGATGTATCTGTGCACGTGCATCTCTTCCACCTACTGTTCACTGCTTCATTTCTCTCCTGAGCACCCAGCCTCTTCTACATTTCTCCTCTCTCATACCCGTCGGCTCCAACAATTCACTTACGGCCACCAACATTGCGTACATCCACCCTGCATTAGGGTATTTATACCGAGTGTGAGCCTGGGGTACAATGGGCGTTTATCGCACTCCAAAACAATTTATATCCCCCTACCCATTCCATTCCACTCCACTCTCTCAGTTGAATGTTGAATGCGTCCTAAACACTGTACGCATATACATCCAAATAAACGGGATAATTATCAGTTGAGAATAACTTTGGTACCCTCATTACCAAAATAAAAAAATTTACAACCGAGAAAAAATGGGGAGGTAAAGGGGCGGAGAAACTTCAATAATGGGAGAGAATTCAAGCACTGGGCAAGGGATGATAAAAAAATTTCAGCTCCAGTAGTGGAAATATTTAGTTGAGAGAACGCAAACTTTTCCCCAGATTTCTCAGAAATTTTATCCGAAATCTCGAGAAATTCTACTTCAACGGAAATTTTCCTTCAGTTTATGTATACACTATTGTCTTGCTGGGGAACTGGTTGTCACTCCCCGTCTCCTCCCCCCTCCGCGGGGTCTGACGTCTTTAAACAACTATCCAACGACTGAGGAACGTGGAGTAAACCACGGTCGGGCCAGATGTTGAACTGAACTCCTTTCAGAAGTGTAGGAGCTCCGCCTCAAGGATTCCGCAACGTCAACCATAGGGTTTTTCGTCATGTCTTTATGACTTTAATCATCTTTAACGGCCGGACCTTCTGTTAAATTCGTGTATCGAATTCTAAAAATTTTGAACAAATAACAGCCACTCAGGAATTTCAGGAAATCACTCTATTAGAGTTGTAATAAAATTATATGAATTTTCTTTCCTTCTGAATCAACTAAAAAATCCCTCTCCCAGGGTGAGGGGGTCGTTGGTCCAATTTAATATAAATTATGCTATTTTTATATCGCTAACATGACGATTGATCCGGCGGTCAATAGAAGTTATGATTGGAGCTCATACAAAATCAGTTTGATGATGTGTGTTTAGTCTCACTCAATTGCCAATCCCCCAGTGGTTCAACTGTCCCATTCCCTCCCCTCCTTCTCCCTTCCTCCCCCCTCACACATTTTCTATTCTCAGTCAGGTAACACGTGATGGTTATCGCATATGTGCACATATCGGAGTCACTATAGTATCCTCTTTTCCCTTCTCTCCCCTTTTACTCAGTGGGGGGGTTGAAGTACAAACTGGGGCTAACGAAGCTCCGGACGAGGATAGTCATTCCAACGTAACCTTTCTACCTCATGTGCACCAGCCATTTTACCAGTGGTACCATCAGCGGTGAATGGAAAATACAACACTTTCGCAGGGGTAGTTTAAAGTGTGGAGAATGGTGCATCAATGTGTGACGATTTCACACTGACAATTCCTACCATCCATTGGCATTACGAATTCTGCGTGACTACGTGGCTTCCATCCAGTGTCGACTATTCAGGGTGCGTTCCATTTATGAATACATAACGAAGTGCGGGGAGAAATTGAAAAGGGGAAAGGAGATGGTGAATAAGGGGTGAGAGGGACATTGATGAGAGATCGATGAAAAAAAAAATTTCTTCGATTCTGGCAAATATAATGCCTCAGCACTCTGATTATTGACTCGAAAGAAGCAAGTCAGAAGGGTGAAGGGGAGGGGAACAATTGATTGAATGGCTGTTAACGATAGGTCAATTACTACTGTTGTAACGAGATATTTTTTTTTTATTATTTGAAATTGATGGAAAAAATTTGTTTGCGCTGTTTGAAAGTGCAGTGTGCGCTTAATTATGTTGATTTATTATGAAAATTCATGGCTATCGGGATGCATTGGCGTTTCTCATTGTTGCGATAAGGGGATCATTGCCGGGAATCCGTTCCATCATTTCATCATCGATTTTAGGTGTATTGGAGGGTAGGTGGAGATTTGGGGAGTCTCGAGTGTGATGGAGGAGTATTTCAGTGTATGATGTCGATGGGGCTATAGTCGTGAAATCAATATCGTGTACCCGTTTTGGTATATAGATCTCTTTCGGGATGCTCATATCCTATCATGAAGCCCAGTGTCACTAATTGGAATTCCAACGACTAAAATTCGGGAATACGGTGTGATCGTATTATACTGAGCCCTGGAAAAAGAGCAATTTGTTGATCCATAAATTTGGGGAGAGATAGATTTCAATTTTGTTTTTGAGGATTGAATTGATTGGATGAAATTTAGTTTGCCATTTAGGGATCTAATTGCTCAATATAAAAATCGATGCTATTAAAAGTCGTTGGAAAATAATTGTCTGTTCGATTTTTTTGTCAGTAACTTCAGTTATTGTTGACGATAAATTATCTCGTTATTCTTGATAATTATGGATTGTTTAAGTGGCAATTTCTGAACTTATTCTAAGAATTGTATTATGCACAATTTATTTTTCAATGGACTCAATGGTCGAAAAAATTGTTGGTAAAATTTCCAAAAACTGCCAGTTTTCTTTTAATTACTTTCTCATTAAAACTGATTATCCTTCCATCATTTCTATCGATGTAGGCAATTATGACAAGCCCTTTCAACGGAAAAATTACGTGCAACTCGGAGATCGCTCGAGGGCAATTCTCGACGATTCAAAAATCATAAAGAATGATCTCTCCAAATCCCTCATTCATTCCCAGTCCTTTTAAAGAGAGAAAGGAACGCAGCGGAGGATGAGAAGTGATATAAAATATATCCGTATTTTTTCAAGGGATCGTGCCTCACGCTCGACCACGAATCCTGGATTTAGTTTTGATGAGTTCCCGCGCCCGGTTATTCCGTTCCCTTCTACCGTTGTGCTCCAGCCCTCCTGGAAGGTGGCTTGGGTGCGATGGAGGTGGTCTCTCCTCCCTCGAAAAGTCCACAGTTCAATCGTACCTATTGAATACCAATGTAAACGTACCACTGGCATTCCCGGATTCTCACGTACACAAGTATAACCCGTGTTATTATTTCTTTTCTTCACTTTCAAATGCCTTCATATGGCTCTGTATTTTCTCATATTCTCGTCCATTTGCTTTGCACTTGTATTTGTCTCGGAGTTTCTCTTTGCATTTTGTTTCTGCGTGAGACCGTCACATGAGTATTCACGAGACACTTTCCCTTTTATCTCTGACCTCGACGATAAAAGTTGAAGGTATTGTCATTTATTTCGATCCAGAACTCGTGAAAAGGGGAAAATAAAGGATAAGCCGAGTTGAATTGGTGAAATTGGTTCGGATTTTTTTTCGTCTCAGACAATCATCGATTCCATGTTTCTATTTATTCAGATTTTATTCGACTCATCCACAAAATGATCGTCCTATTTTCCAAATATCAACAATGTGATCCAATGAAAGAAAAAAAATTTTGTAATTTTTATTCGGAATATTTAAACAAAAATCGAAATAATTTCTACATTTTTGGCTAACTTGGAGTATTTATCATTCGGAAAAATTGTGAATTATGATTTTCTAATTTTAGTGAGGCTCTCACTTGATAAAATCTTTCAAATCAATACCATTAAATTCAGGGAAAATTTTTAACAGTGTACTTCGGTGATTTCGCTCCAAATTAAATCGTGATAAACGAGTATCATCCCCTTACTCCAGTATCAAAAAAAATCTGAATTACGCGGTCATATCCGTAGAAATGAGGGCAACGACTAATGTCAACGCTGGCGTCATTCCAAATTGAACAATACTCGGGGTGTGACGTGTCATTCACCATTAAAATCCAATGCTCCCATATAAATTTACTGGCCACATACTTCCTCATCCCCGTTAAAGTTACATCCACCAGTGTGAGTAGCACGTGTGTTTCTGAGGCACTCAATTCACTCGTTCAGTCCTCTCCTAAACCAATCTCACGTCGAATGTTCGAGTATTATATCTAAGACGTCAATCTATCGATTCGTGGGAACATCTATAATTTTTTCGGCCGTTTCCCAATTAATTTTTAAACCATAGAATTTATGGAGCCAATACTGGAATTTCCAAGGACTTGGGAAAAATTCTAAATACACGTCAGGGGAAAATCGCATGATTTTTTATTTCACATCACTGTTGACTACGCTCGAAGCTCGTTAGACAAACATAATTGACCTTCAATGTCTGAAAAATCTCATTCCACTACCCCACGATTTTTAAAACTCATAGTACTTTCCCCTTAAATAACAAACTTCATTTTCCCACGAGATTTCCCCCCAGGCGCGACTTTTTCTGCCACTTTACTATCCTCAGACCCTTTTCCCTCTTTTTTTTCTCTTCTCTGGCTTGTGCTTTACCCCGCACCCCCGCCGGCATTCTCTCATCCATTCTAGCACTTTTTTCTCATTTTCGTCGGCCTCACGTACTTCTAGTCCCTGCGAGATGGCGCGCGGTTACTTCAAAAGTAAGAACGACGATATTCCAACACTTGGAGTGAACAAGAAATGAGCGGTTGGGAGAGAGAGCAAGAGGGCGAGGGTGGAGAGGGGGTCGGTGGATACCAAAAAGAAAGGGGAAATGAAAAAAGCAAATAAGCAAAGAAGAAAGGTGGAAATGGCGCGGGTACGGTGAACTGGAATACAGAGGGTGTGTGTGTGTGGGGGTGGGAAATGACTTTGTACGCGGTGTCGCAGGCATCTATCCACCGTCGACGTTATAAATTGGTGTGCATCAGGTAGTCATGAAAGAGGTTCTCGTCGGCAAGATGCACATATATTCCATCCATGTTTTTTTATTTCACTCTTTTGTTATTTTTTTTCCCTCTCGTATTTTCACTCTACCGCAAATCGCGACAAAGATTGTGCGCCCCTATGTTTACGGAGAAGAAGAATGTAGTGAGATTCTTTTGGTCGTATACGGAGTTGAACGGGCGCGAAAAAATTTTAGGTGAATAAGTACAGTCTCGGATATTTATTCATTTTTCAAAGTGAGAAATTCAACGTGTGAAATAAATATTGTTGTAGTACATATAAATCACTGCAATAGCTAGTGAGCGGAGTGAAGTATTCAATAAAAATTACTTATGTTCTCCGGGAGAAAAATTCTGGCTCTCGCCAATTTTACAGAATTATGGCAGAATTTTCGCTGAACGTTCTGTCATTTTGACTGAACCTTTCTCAATGTGGGTCTTGAAATTGTCATAATAATGACCACAGCCCCTCAGCCACCCCTATCTCCCCCCTCCCCCTGACATCAATTAACCCGAAATAATTTTCGCGCAGATGATAAAATACCTCGGATGAAGGTGTGGAAAATGGGTGAATTGAAACGAAATATTCCTATGAAAGAAATATTCTCTGAAATATCCTCATTCCCATCTTTTTCCATCATCCGAATAAAAAAGATATACAACGCTCGGTATCTCTTGAATCACGGGCGCTGTGGAGGAGTTTAAAGTGATGGTGAGCGAGTAGAAAAGGTATAGAGCTGGTCAGCCGACGGTGAAGGTATGAGACTAAGAGGCATTGATAGCCGGAGGCGGACGAAACTTTTTCCTCACCCTTTCCAGATACCCGAGAAGGGGGGTAAGCAGCCGTAGGGGGTGGGAGAAGGGTGAGTGGAGACGTGGGATGAAGGAGGGTTGGGGGTTAGTGCTTAAAACAAATTAACGTCATTAATTCCAGCCCTTCTCCAACCCCCTGGAGAAACTACGAGGGGGGGGGGGGTAGAGCAAGTAGGGGTGGTTCGGGTTGAGCTGGACGAGGCGTTAAAATAAAAGGAGTTGAATTTATATTCGCGCTGATAGCGACTGAGCTGAGAAACTGCTTGACTGGCAAGATAGCACCTTAGCTCAAGCCAATTACATTCACTTGCTCTCGGGGTCCTTCTTGCCTCCTCGCCTCCTCTTTAACTAAAGCTGTCCTTTTTACGTAAGCCAACTCAACCTCTTTCCCTTGTCCCTTCCCCCTAATTTCCTTTTTTTACTCCTCATTTTCATTGGAGCTTTTCTCTTTCCCTTTACGGTGGCTACGTCGAACCCTGTGTCCCTCTTTGGTTGAGTGCGAGGTTGAGTTTTTTTTTTTTTTCTTTTTATTATTATTCCACTTCCCTCAGGCATATACACGGCAGCCGTCTCTTTTTCACGTACGGCAACTGGCGAGCAGTTGTTGTGGGAATGAAAAGTACTGAGACAATGGGTGAAGAGGGAGGAGGGTAGGAGTCACTAGGGGCTGAGGGAAACCGGAGGGAAAAGCCTGCAATCAAGACCTACGACAAAATCGTGGACTAGATGCTGGGGACTTCTTTTATCAGGATTTTTTTCTTGCTTTCGATTCTTTCTTTGGTTCTAGTCTGTCCATCAATGATGATACTGTTGGACTGATGGGAATGGAGCTTTTCTGATGAATGAGCTCATTGTGGAGGGTTAAATTTTCGATTTGAAGGATTTAATATCGGCGATTCTATTCGATGATATTAAAATTATATTTTGCGTGGAATTATCATAATTGTTACAGTAATAATCAATAATTTATTCGATTCCTAAGGCGGTAAAATATACTCTACCATTATTTCAAAAACCACAAACGTTAAAACGTTAATCAAAACTTGCTATTATCCAATATTTCACAGTACAGATTTTTTCCGCCGTGTGGTTTGCCGTTACCAAAAAAAAAATTAATTAGGTAATTTTATATTAAAGGAAAACTCAGTTTACCTTTCACACCGATAAACATCGGTAAATTAATTATCGTGGAGCTGTGCAGTCAGTTGCGTTCAATATCGAAAAGTGCTATATTCTCCGTAAACCACTTGATTTCTCATCTCATTCTTCCCCATTATTGTATGCTCTTCTAACGACGTTAATAAATTCCCCCCCCCCCCCTCTTCTCCGTCGATTCGGCCGCCCGGCGCTCGAAAATAATTGGCGATTGTTCGAAAAGCTTCCGCTCCATCCGTCTTTCCTCGTTATACTCCCATTCCCAACTTTTACTGTGAAAATTGAGAGACTAGTGGGCTCCGTGAAAACACGAGAAATACTCGTTGACTTAACTAATTGATACAATCCCCCGAAGAAACAATGAATGGGCACAAAAGGTACTCTCAAGACACTGCAAGTGTCTGAAGTAGGACCTTGTCGTAAAAAAAAAAATTTTTGAAGTATTTCACTCCATAAATAATGCTGTTGTCTGCCCACCGTGAAAACACCTTTTTTACACACTCGACACCCTCTCACCCGCTGAGATATAACGCATGAAAAATGCTGAAAAACTGTCTAGCCGTCCACTTAAGAAATAAATTCACCCAAAAAAGGGCCTGAAACGATAGTCTCATAAATATTTATCCCCCTAGATTCAAAATCTATTTCACCTCTCACAGGCAATTTTTCATTCGTTGAACGATGCGAGAGGGCAATAAAAAAAATATATATATGCATGAAATAAAGGAGAAGTGGGAGTGAAAAAAAAAAGTTTCTCTCTCAGTGGAGAAAAGAAATTGGTCCAATGCCAGGAAAAAATTGCGTTTGCATATTTTTCTCCCAGGAACCCACTGTTTTTCATATTCCCTTCGTTTGAAGCCCGTTGAAATTCCTCTATTCAAAGATATTTCAGATAAAAAGCCGAGTGGCAACGAAAATAGCTCCAAAAATGAGGAAGGAGCACCGTCGGCGAGAGGATGTAACGGGTAAAAAAAAAATGCCTTTCGTAATGCTGGCATTCATCCCTTATACCTAAGAATGGATACTGGTAGAAGGAAAATGCACTAAGCCATTTTGAAATGCCACTGGGCCGGCAATCTATGTGGCAAAGAACAAAGTTGCTCGGGCATTAGAATTTTAAATCGACATCATCCGCTATATGGGATGGTTCTAGGCACTTGGCTGCGATAAGAAGGGGCGTTGGGTGGCTCGAGGTACCCACGTAACATCAAGAGGGCGCCCAGAAGGGTGGATGGGGATGGGGTAGGTAGATGTCGGACGGTGGCAAGGAACAAGAAACAGAAGAAAGTGGAATAAGGAGGAAAAAAGAAGTGCGGGAGACGTGAACGACGGTAACAGGATTATTTAAATTTTTTTTCCCTTGTCGATATTACATGGCAGTCGACGTCGTAAATACTCACGCAGTGACACCAACTGTTTCACCACAAGTGCAGTGGCCGTGTCGTATGTCAGACGGTATATCAATACGAAAGGGGGGAAGTAAAACCCACTGGATATTTTCCATTCGAAACACTCCACATGGTACACGGTGTATGAATGAATAAGTATGTCTCTTCCAATCTCCTCGGCGACGTACTCCGACGACACGTGACGACTTCGAGTTGATTTATCACCTTAGTCGGGAATTGAAAGCTGGTGGCGCATCAATTTTCGTGATCAATACGACATTCTCATCGGGTTTTCTCATTTAGGGATAGCGGGTGGCTTGAATTGTCATTTCAGTTGGGGTTTCTGGGGATATTGAATCAGGGGAATGTTCGACATGCGCAGCTACGAGAAAATTGTTCATCATTGGTACACATTTTTCAAGGTTTCTGGGAGAAAATGTACGAGAGAAAGTTTTGGTGAAAATTATTTTACTTGTCGATAAAAGGGTAGTTTGAGTCATGGATTCTCATTCCTACTTTCAAATTCGGGGGAAATTAATAAGGGATGATCAAATGTTCTTCTATCAACAACTCCTCTAGGGTAATTTCTGAAAGGAAACATTGAATGGGAGTGTCTGAGGAAATGGTTATCGAATTTTATAATATATTATGGATAAAATGAAAATTCTATAATTTATTGCAATTTTAAATTGAACGCTCAACAGATGTTGAAGCCTGAATTCTCCCTACCCTTTGTAGACATTTTGCAGACACTAAATAACGTCTGAATAGAAAGAATGTATCTGGATATTAGACGAGCAGGTGTCTGGTCGTCTTGACATACGTTTAAATATCACAAGAATTTTTATTTTACAATTATTATTGTTTAAAAAATATGCTCGTACAATTTAACCAGGACTTTTACCGCAGAAAAATCCCCCCCCCCCCCAATTCTTTTCTTTGCAATGCAACAATAAATCATTGTCCCCATGAACTTCGCAAGACGAACTCTCAATTCCCCTGAAAAGAAGTCCTGAACCGCAGTGCATTCGGTTTCATGACAGCCAACCAAGCCCGAAATTCCCCTCTGGGGACCGCCTTTAACGTGTCGTCGTGTCAACGTGTTACCATCCACCTCCTATCAGTACAGGTCTAGGCCACCCCCCAGGGTGCTGACGATTTAGTACTAAATAATATCTAAACATGTACATCAAGGCTGTATGCACTAATGTGCGATTTCAGCTTCTATGTAGATTGGCCCACTTGTTAGGTCAGAGTGTGCTAGTGGGTTTATGCAGGAATGAGGAGACTGAAAGCAATGGATACACCAGTCTATGGGCTTGAGGGCGTTTAGCCGAGGGGGTGATAGTTTACGCGCAGTTCACGGAGTAGAATGGCCGGGCTAAATATTTGTGTTGATTAACAATAGCCTGTTGGGTGCTTTGCGACATACAGCCTGCCCATAGTAGTCCCAACTGATGTTGTTAGCTGGGATCTAGACAGACTAGTGGTGATGGTCATGGCGGCTTCTACACTCCACCTCCCCTTCACCCATTCATCCCACCATCCGGTGCGCCCTTTCTCACTCCCTTTCCCTTTACACCAATGTTGCCCAATGGTGACAGGGTGCAGTGTTGTTTGGCTACTGTACCACGTGATTCATTGCTAGGCGATATTCACCAGGTATATTGGCCCAAACACTCAATTCGAGAAATAGGCAAAGTGTTGATGCATCCAGTGTGGAATATACCTCTAATCAAATTGACTGAGTTACCCAACGAAATCTCGCGGAAACCTCGGACAGTGGTGAAATGCAGTTTGCCGTGATGTCGATTGGTAACTGAGAGGACAGTGGAGATACCCAGGTACTATTTGCATTCGATTTGGCAATGATATTGGCCCAGTGTTGGGGATACCATATGTATACCTACAATTTGAGGGGGGGGAAGCTGGACAAATTAATAGTATAGTCGATATAGTTTCGGGTGATTATCGTGATTATTCCCCTCAGTAATGAAATGGGAAGCTGTTTAGACTGACGGTTTGATAAGCTCAATTTAATGAACCCACCGTTAGTGTATCGCCTCACGTTGAGGTAATGAATTTTCGTTGTTCATTTTGGCAATGAGGGCTCAATGCTGTTGATGGTATCACGGTGGATGAATATGATTTTTTTTTGGGGAAGGAAGGCATCCGTGAATAGGGTTGAATTTACAAATTACTTTCGTTATATCATCGAGAAATTATCTCATTTATCTTGGAATGATGATTAATCGTTTATTGTGGCGGTGTGAGGGGTTTTTACAATTTCAATTGATTAATGCGGTTTGAATAATTGAAACAGAATTGATTGGAGGTGGTGAGGGCCCCGAGGGTTTACCCTTGTGAGATATCTGGGCTGAGGTAGCCGCGTCAGTGCGAAGAGACGAACTAAATGCCAAGGGGTCACGTGGGAATATTGTACTGCTGTACGCATCAGAGAGAGCCCAGACACACCCAGTTCCTCTGATATGTTAACTACGTTAGACCCACCGCAGCTCCATGAGGAGAGTGCCCCTTAGCATACATCGGCCCTCTCGTGAGATATTCAGTTTGCAAATGTCGAAAGGGGTGGGTTAACCAACTGGTGTCTGACTTGAATCTGTAATCAAAAGTATTGGAGTAATGAGAATCATTTGAATGTTCACTTTATTTTGATGCCATTCAATTAATCATCGGATGAATTAAAAAAATTCATTCGTCCGGTGGTTCATTCAATTATAAAGTCAGTTGTATATTAATTCCTTGGATTATCGTTTATCTCGTGGACAAATAAAATCCATCAACAATAGTGGCCACCATTTTTCAATCCAAGGAGCAGTGAACTTCGGAGCTGTTTCACTTACTCCTTTCTTTACGATTCTCAAATGTGAATTTCCATCTATCCATCTCACACTATTCCTGCTACCACTCAACCGAATACATCCTTACCTCAGTGATCGTTCGGCACTTGGATAGTGTCCTCGCTTCTTTATACCCTTTCTCTACGTGCTTGAGCACTTGCGATTCTGTCTTATTCGAGATCGAAGTGTAAGAAGTGCCTGTGTGCCTTTACTCACACTGTCCTTTATTCTTTCTATACAGATATGTACAGTTGTACATAGATGTGTAGTACTTCCAGAGACTGGTCACATCCTCATATTTTTTCTTGAATTCTTTTATCGTTCTATACCACTTGTGAGAGAAAATGTACTTTCTCCACCTGCGCTAGCAATTTTCAATATTATTTCGATATCAATATTATCCTTTCCTCTTTCATTTTCGGAAATATAATATTGCTGTGGATGATCAGTATTGAACCACAACGATTTCTCGAATTTTCAAATTATTCAATAATTTTTATTATAACATTAAAAATTCCCAATTGAATGAATTAAATAATTTCAAATTTCTCTCTCGATTACGTACAAATTCCGTAATTTTTCCTGACTTGTTTTTCCCAGTTTAACGGAGTTAATTATTCTTTTCCCGTTTTTCCGGGGCTTGCGGTTGGTGAGTGAGGGTGTGTGGGGTTTTTCATGGACTAAGGTGTACTCTGTAGGTGCATGCTTTCCCCACAAAGGCTGGTCACATGTCGAAAATACTGTCCGGTTCTTCTTTCTACTCCGATGCCACTTGTGAGATAAAATACACTCCCTTTACGTCCACTTTCAATTCTCTGGGTATATCCATTTGGGTGAGAGCCTCAATTTTCTGAAGGCTAGACAATGTACCATGGACGAAGAAAGATCGGTTCACGTGAGTGTCGTCCGGTAGCTGTAGTTGGGAATGGATTCTGTCGATTGTATAGAACTGTTCGCGTGACGGTTTTTCAAGGGGGGGAATGTTAATAGTACTTTGTGTCACAGGACCGATAATAGTATATCATGTCACGAGGCCGATAATGGTACATTATATGTCACAACGTCGATAAAAGTATTTTTGATGAATGCTGCTGTATCTCAGCTGAAGATTGAGATTATACTCCCATTGAATAAGATTAAGTCTTTCGAGAATTACATCTTCACTTGTGTTAAGAAATTTATGTCGCCAATATTGACAAAAAAGGCTGGATATGAGTGATAAAATAAACCTACGAGTAGACATTTTGAGCGAGTGGGTAGAAGCCTTAATTGTCAAAATAATGTACCATAAAAAAAGCTCAAACTCGGGGAAGAATTCAATCGAATGTACGGAATACTCGACGGCTCTTTTCTCACTGAGGAGTGAAATTTCACGGGCACTAAAAGGCATTAATGGCGTCGGGAATGAGCCCCAGACCATCGAGGTCAGTCGGTGGATGTCAACTTACGTACTACTGTCCTTTCTTCTCCCTCCAACAATTTTTTTTTCCTTCAGATTTCCCGAGTACGTCGATCCAACTCCATCAGAAACAGACAATTAATGAAGTTATAAAAACTCTCCGACTACTGGATAAATCACATTCTACAGACTGCGGGCATTTCACCAGATCCCCTCAATTCTCACGTAATAAGCCATCATTCGAAAATTTGATCGTTCGACCGAGGGGATGAGGGAGAAAGTTTTGTTCGACCCGTATGACGTGGTCGCTGTTGTTAATGCGTTGTTCGTACGTGCTACGAATGTCGAGGTACATTTTACTTCCGATATTGCAATGGGGTGGGAAAGGGGTAAGTTGTTATAGACATTCAACGCGTTATATACATTTGCCGCACTATCAGAACGTTTTCCATTGAGGAAGAGAATAAGACGCAACGGATCATCACGACTGAATTAACGGAGTATCGATGAGGGGTTGAGAGGGGGTGGAGGAGGAGGGAAAGACGATGAAAGTTGAGCTCGTCAAAGAATTGTATACCGACCAATCGATAGTGAATCGGGGCGAGCCCCAGAGGGATTCGATGATGAAATTCTTCGCGTTAAAAAACATTACCAGGTCCTCTTACTATTTTTGGTTTATCAAGTTTTGTCACGTTTTTTTTTTTTTTTTCGGTTCTCCCATCCACCCCAAATTCCCTGATCCCCAGATCTTCATTTTATCCTTGAACATTTGATTTCCCCTCCTCTTGCCTCCTCGGAATAACTGCATTCCAAACTGAAATCGACCGTAGCGCACGTCAAGAGGCCTAGTACTCGACCTTTGAGGACCCTCGAGTCGCTTGCCTTTAGTGAAAACCACTCTTTCACACCCCCATGCTATTATAATACCGATCTGAGAAAATCCGTCATCTCATTCTCCGTGTTGATGATCGTAGGAGATGATAATGGTATTTTTCTAAGACATTTGCTCGATGTATTGAAAATATATGTTTACATTTGCAACACGTCGATTTAATTCAGCCGACAATTTTCAATTTCCAATGGCAAAATTTCTTGAATTGTTTGCAACAACCGAAGACGAACATCGGACATTTTATTCACAAACTTGGAACACTCAATGACAGAATACATCTCCACTGTCCCATAAAGAGAATAATCCAGCAATTTCCAGAATTCAACACTGCCAATGTTGAATGCCCATTGGCGGTTCATCCTTGGCTAGTTCAGTGTAGTGGTATGTTCCGAGCAACTCGTAGAGAACTCGATAATCCCCGTTGATCGATCGCCAGGGACTTTCACTGGTAATCGTGGGAAGGGGGTTTACCCTTAATGAGAAGCAACAACCAATATTACTAGTTAACTACATCCCTCTCCTTGCCTCACCACCCGTCAAAATGTTCATCTCGGTTGATGCAGCTGCATCTCCGATCACCACCACATCGAGACTAACTGAATAGTCCAGTAATTTACCAAATGCGAAAACTTCTGACTGCAGTTGAACAACAAGATAGACGTTCTATCCCCAAGTTTTACACATCAAATGAATTTCATTCATTCGCTATTCTAACGATCGAATTTCTCCATTCTCCTCTTGAAGATGAGACACCAAGTTCATGATAATTCCACCTTCTTTTTCATGATGTTTCATGAGGAGAATTGTCATGGTAGTAGTTGCGGGACCATTCGCCATCCGGTGAATGGCTGCTGTTTAATATCGTCCGAGTGCTTTAAAGCCACCGGCAAACCTCACCTCACTGTCTGGTGGTTCAACATGGGCACAACATTGGCATACCATTGGTCGTTCTCTTTAACGGTTATTGGCCAGCAGTAATTCTCTAATCTCTGCTGTCAGCGGCCCGCTCGGTTTCCGTTTCAATATGGCTGCTCGTACCCACTTCAACTTCACTTCATCTGTCCCCCCCCCCTCACTTCCCCTGTTTCAACCCCCACTGAACCCACCCCTCCCCCCAGTCCCCAACATCCACCATTTCACTATAGGATTACAATCGACTATTCTGGTCGATGGGTGCACGGTGTCGTAGGCAGTTGCCACACCAGAACTTGATTATTCCGATGGAGCTTATCAGCACGCGTCCACCGGAAAATCAGTGGGTGGGCAGAATAAACGATCCTACCACCCATTTACCCCCTCACGCCGGTGGCATTCGAGAGGACCTCGGCCGGAAATTTGGATAACCCCCTTCAACGTGCATAAGATTATCGTATTATAACGCTTCCGTGGTGAATTAAGTCTTGAAGGCACTTTCAGGAAGCAAATTTCCTTTCTCCAGGTTTTTGGGTTATATTCATGTTTATGGACACTTCATGGTTAGATAAACCGACGAGAGTGAATGAATTAATGGTGGGGATTACGGTGGTACGTAGATTACTCGTTGTGCTTGATGATTGGATCGGTCTCATCGTTGGTTTCGTTCATGTCGAGACGTTGATGGGGTTCCTCATGGAATATTAGACGTTGGATGGACCAAACGGGGACATTTTCACTCTGCGTTTGTGCACGATATCGGTGTCCGTTATGCTCGTAATATACACGCTCCAACTCACCCACGTACTACGGTTCAACCCTCCTTCCATCCCCACCCGGCCACGATATTTTTATCCTTCGTGCAACGATGGAGACATAAATTCTCGGCTCAATGATCACCGAGCGCTCGCATCGCTGACCTCTAACAGCCCCTCGTTTGGCATACAGTGTTCACTTGGTCTCTCTTCTTACGCTTGTTTCAGGTCGCATAGTGCACGGGTATAATTCATTGGTCCGGTGCTGATTCACCAGAATTGTGTGTGAGTGTTTGTTGGGGAGGGATCCACTTTGTCAATATCGAGTTATGTATATTTCAATCTCGCAGGGGAAATATTTCTTGGAATTTCAGTCGCAAAAGTCCAGTGGTATGGGTAAATTTGTAGCTAGGATTTTCATCACCATCAGTTTATGGTAATTATTACCATCTTTATCATTTTCATCCAGTCATCCGCGGTGAAGATCCAACTTAATGTTGAAGTAGCTTTCAAAGACAAGTAATAAGTCTCATCTCGACTAACAACTACAGGTGAATAGTTACGCCGGTATAAGTGACAAGTTTGTGTACAACCTGGAATATGATAGCTTGGAGATCACTTATGCACGAAGTACCTGGACTCACTCTCTCTTACTTACGGTTGCCCAGAAAGCCCGTTTCATCCAACAAATTGCCTTTTGTGGAATAGGCACCGTCGTGGAACCGGAAGTTACTGCGCAAACCAGTTGGGGCTGGTTCTTCCAAAGGGCGCCTCCTCCTACCCCTTCCATTGTGCATCTTTCAAGATTTATGCCCCAAGGAAAGTGCCACGGGCCCACTATCCTCCGCCTCCCTTCAACAACACTGAACAACAATCCATTCTAATTCTGAAACAGGTGTCTTTCCTCCCAATAATTTTGATTCAGGAGCACTTTGAAATTTATTTGTCCATGAAAGGATAATTCGATGTATTACATGAATTCATGAATTTTGTGGATGTTAACGAGATTCGATAAATCATAATTCGAATTATTTTTTATATCCCATCCCTCGAGTTAAAATATCTTGAGGACCCGATATTCCGCAGCGATTTTATGAGTTGTCTCCTCAAAATTAAATTCAACGTCTCCCTCTGGAAAGTTATTACTGAACTGTGAATGAAATTTCAATTTTTTCTAACCGCCTTGTGACCTTGACTGGAATTTTAATGAACTTGGCTACTCGTGCATTCATAGTATTCACGTTATGTTATTTAAATTAACTCGGAGAGGTTCATACGTCAGACAACATACGCGCCAAGAGTTTAATACAAGTCACTATAGTCTTTTTCCTCGAGCGAGAATATGGGGGACTAGCGTTGGATAGATGATACAATACACATACGAGAACGGAATAATACATCGAATCGTAGATCTGGGAATGCTCTTTCAGAACTTCTTTTGAGCTTTCGAAGCTCGGGACAATATCTGACTTGAGATTGGGGTCGCAAGCCGTCCCACGGGTAAGAAGTGTTATCTGCGCTTCCCCAAGCTCGAAATGAGCTTCTCCTTTTTGCTCTCACTCGTCCACCAATGTCTCCTCGTACTCCTCTTTCTTCCAGTCATGGTGTAGGGAATGTGCCGCTTGAAAACTCGATCGTTTCTCAATTCGCTGCTTCAACTGACTCCTTACATTCGATTTTAATCACTAGTTTCGATAGTGACGAGGATTCGATCAATGTTTACAAAGAGAAAAGTTTTTGGTTTCCGCATGGTGGAAAAAGAAGGCTAGAAATTACCGAATTGTTTGAAAATTACGGTGCCCCCTGAGGGACATTTGTTGATTGATTAGTGAAAGTTATCTGGTCCGGTATGGTAATTTCTTGTTAACTTTTTTCTCCATCTTCGCGACGTGAAATATTCAGTAAAAAATACGGCCCTCAAGTTCGCTTGTCGATTATGGAAGTGATTAGGAAAATTATGGCGCTGTTATGATTATTCGTCACCAAAAAAAAACAGATAAAAATTACGGAATGCATTCCAAGACTGTGAGAGAACTGAGCGAATGTTACTTCGTCAATTCTGACACAAGTATCGTATAAACCAGCGAGCAAGCACCATGGGACTGGTAAATGTACGTGGCTTTTCCTTTTTGAGGATAACGGATAAAGTGAACACGTGTGACCAGCCGAGATGTCGTTCCATAATCCAAACTTGGTTGAGGGAGGGTTGCGCACGCCTTCACTGGACCGAGAGAGATGTACGAGATTGGCAAAAGTCATCGTGCAAAACTTTGCCTTCTTTTTCGCATACAGCTGGATGGAGTGGGCGATGAAGGCAGAAGGGAGGTGAAAAAAAAAAGCAGTGAAATACGCCAAAGTGAAGAAAGGAGGAAAAAGTAACAAAATGGGTTGGAAGGGGGAGGGAAGTGAAGTGAGAGTCAGTTGGGATAGAGTCGTGTGCGCGCGGTAGCGCTCGTGAAAGCATGGAAAATCGTTTCGTCGAGTTTTAAAGACTGCCATAAAGGGAGTCAACGTTTCGAGGTGGAGAAGCAAAAGTTTTTCCTTCCTCCTTTCGTCCTTCTTCACATCCCTCACTGCCCCCTCTCACCCTTCAAAATGAGGACTTGGGTGTGCGGTACAGGGGTAGTACTGAAACGCTGATCATAACAGGGAAAACTAAAAATCGAAGCTTATCGGTTGGTGGTATATGTACATTCACCATCATGCAACATCGTGGACACTTTGAATTTTATGGCTTTGGGTTATACGTCACGCGATGCGGTCACGATTATTTGCAGTGGAGTGTATGAATTTGCTGGAAATAATAGAGGTCTTAATTCACAACCCAAAAGTTTTGCCGGCTGAAGTTTTACACGCGCAACATTTTAACCATCACGCGATACAAGTTAGCCTTTTCATGTTTTCAGTTTTATTCCCCAAAATCGATCACAAAAGAATTGATTTTTTTTAACTATCCAATTTAAAATGAGTAGTTGTTGCAATGGCCTCCAAAAATCACTATTGGAAATTTCATATCTTTGGATTTTATGACTTTTGGAAAGCTTCCTGCACCCTGAAAAATCTAAATATAAATGACTTTTTGTCGAACGTAATTTCCTTGCACCCTCCAAATTTCTCCACTCCATCCCATCCCTCCCAGTCACACTGAGGCCGGTATTTTTTTTTTTCAATTCATCCCATTCATCGAATCCTTCAAACTTTAATACATGAACTGATGAACACTCAATTTGCTATACTCAACGCGCAAGAGGAGGGTGTACCCTGAGTGGGTGAGTGCATATCTGACTGTATCGGCACGAGTATGGAGACTCCACTTGGCTCGGTACATTGGCTTTTACGTCGCAACTGCCATCATCGTAAAGCGCTCCACACCCCTGATTTCAACTCTCACCCCTTTACCCATCCCAGCCCTCCCCCCCACCAGATCCCCGAGGTTTGGTAGCATGAAACGCACATCCTTGTGCCATCAGCCATCATCTCCCTGCCTCACAAAGTGAATTTCAATACCCATCACTGACACGAAATAGCACCCCAGTTTACCTTGCAGTTACGGTGTGAAAGGTACGTTGTGAATCCTGCACGTCTTACTTTGGGGGGAAAGACAAAGGTCCGAGGTAAATGTAAACTTGGTGCATTCCCACGGGGACTGGAGAGACATTTCAATCTGTCCTGGAGACCCCAAATGCCTTTACTTAATGCAGCACAGTCCCCAGTTACGCTTCCAATTTCTGTTTGGTCCTTTAGTATTCGAGAGTGCTTGCTGGATTTTTCTGTTGGGTAAATCACAAGGAATCTCTCCCCCATACCCCACTGGTCCAACTTCAATTTCATCTCCGAGGTTTACTCCTTGAGTTCATGTGCAAAACCCCTTTCTCTCGGTTCCAGTTATACGGTATAAATTCCAGACGAGTGTGCAGCAGAGTCTGCTGGCGTTGGCGTGAAACGTTTATGACCCCTTCACCAGAAGGCCAAAGTGTCTCGTTATACCATAGTGAAGGTTAGTAATAAAAGAACTCGGAATAAGAGATGATTTCCCTTCATAAAAGTAATATTAGTGTCTCGACATTTTGTACATAAACTATACAGCCCATTTCATTGGCCGGTTGTAACCATAAATCCATTGAACCAAGGATGACAATAGTTCCTCACTGTCACATGTGGCTGAAGTCATATTGGTATTTGCCCGCTGGCAGCTATCAATTTACCAACGTCCATTAGGGCATTAGCAGGGATTTCCACAGGGGGTGGAGTTGAATCTCCACAGGACAAACTGTCACGTGAAACCCGGTTGACTCTTGTCCCGCGAAATACACATGCCATGACTCATCTCAGTCGAGGTGCACTGATGGAGCTGTACAGATTCACCAAGCCAAGGCTTGCTGCCTTGGGGGGTGGAGGGGTTTGCCATGTCTTATTGGATAGTTACTGTTTCCCCTTTTGCTAGTAGGATGATACAATTCTCCACGACATTTGCCCTCCTTGATCGCATTGCCGAGCTGTTTGGTTGCCATCCAAAGGCCATCCCCATTGACCTAATCTTCGAGTTCTCGGAGATGTCCTTCGTGTAATTGACACCAACTCGTGTTGAACACGGTGCATCGTAACAGGCGGTCTGTGATTGCGATTATTGTTATAAATACCTGATAATTCATAGTTTGATAATCAATTTAATGAAATACTCATTAACTGCCAGGATATTTGTTGGAATCAATTGCTGGAAAATTATATTGACATCAAATGGCATCTAATCCTCAATTACTCGACATTGTGTGTCGTGTAATCACCACCAATTTATGTTGAATTTACTCATTGGAACGGTAATCCAGTGTTTACGATTATACGGGTAGTTGTGTAGTAATTTTTCGATGGGAAAATAATTCGAGCGAGACTAATTCACACCGCAGGAGATCGTCGGTGGGCGCCAGTGAGGCTGTTCATTTCACCTAGAAGCGTCCTCTTCGAGAACGAGTTATCGGTGTCTGGGCATCGAGGCCCTTCCGGTGGCCACTTATCCCACACGCCCTCTCTCTCGGGGTCATCTCCTCTTGTGCAGTGACCCGTAAACACATATATCTACATGCATATTCCCCCGTGTTACGACAATTAGGTAACGGAATGCAGATTGCGGTCCACTACTACCTATAGTTACCATACGGTTCTCTGAGGCAATGTGTGTAGGAGGGGGAAGAAGGAGGGGGAGGGATTCGGCGCCTTGTCTATCTTGTCATGCTATCTTTGTTAGGTGAATAGGGTGGGTGGCTATTGCGGGTGCGAGGTGTTGGGTTAGCGTACAGGGACGATGGGTTACGGTAATTCGGGATTTTCAGACGGTGAGGATTCGCTGGAGATGTTGGCGATGGTGAGAATACCGGGTGATCAGCTTTTTGCGGATTTTGGTAATTAGAATTTCAGTAAATATTTTCAGACGTTTCAGAATAGGGGTCTTATAACAGTATGACAGTAGCAGATTTGGGAGGAAACAAGTAGTTACGTGCTGTTTAGGTCAGACATTTTTTTTCGGGTTGAATAAGTTCATTGGTTTCGACAATAAATCCTGAGTTATTCATTGAATTGTTGCAATATTTTTCTGTCAAGGTATGAAAATAATCGGCTGCAGCTCCAAACTAAATCCATTAGTGAACAATTGTCAATTCTTTGCATCATGATAGAGTAATCACGGTAAATAATGCAACACAGTAATTAGTTGTATAACTCTGGAATTGACTGGCAACTAAATTGTTTATGCATTCCACTCACTGGCTTCATTCCGTAACACAAATCTACAATTTTCAAAGGCAATCCGTTAAAAAAAGCCGATCAACCAGAAAACAATCCGGTCATGGGAATATTTGTGAGCGTCCTCTCGTTCGCATCTAACGAATCAATTTGTTTCAAACAGTTTCTGTATTCCGATCACGCGTACTGATCCGATAATATCGAGGCTACGAGATCTGGTTGAACGACGAGAGAAATGGTTAGGGTTACTGAATGGTTTGGGTGAGCCTCGATTCGGTGGAGATCAACGGTGAAAACGAGAAGGGGCAAAATAGTTGGATATATGGATCATTATGATAACGACATGAGCCTCTTAAAGATGGGTAAATCGGTGGGATGCGTTCAGAATCAATTGACTGTCATAACAGGGCCAAATGGGAATCAGAGACATTTGGCGAAATCCAATGCCCGAACGATTGCCTTTCCAACTCCATTTCCAAGCTCAGTGGCACTCAGAATGGTTCAAACATTTGGGAAAATCCGATCAGAAACAACATTCCCCTGTGTCACCCTTCGCCCATTGGAAAATTTCAATATAGTTTACGTTCCGATAAGTCCCACTAGGTACCAAACTTTGATACCACCAGGATGATGCTTCTTTCTTGTCTTTCTCACCCTCTCTACTAGATCATGCACATCCCTGAATCCTCTTCTCTCTTTCTCACCCTCCTTATCCCCTACATCTCCACCACCGGTCCCTCGATGCCACAGTAACTGAGAAAACGTCTTCGTTATCATTTCCAATCCGGGAGGAATCGACCAAGTAGAATATCCAGCCGACTTCGCAGTTCCTTCAATAATTTCTGGATTATCCGAAGGGGCGCGTGGCCCGAATGAATGTTTCAAGGAAAAATCGAGCCAATCGAGCAGCCAACTTTCATCTATCTCCTCTCACTCCAGGTTGGAAAATATACGTACCTTATATACAAGTCTTTTTCGTTTTCATTCGTAAACTGCTGGAAGAAAATCAACGAAAATAACCCCCTGCTTTCCTGGGGGAGGATGATCTTTTCATCGGAGGATTAAAAATCGCTTGAGTTACCGAGTTTTCAAACTCCATTGGATGGGAATGGAATTTAAAAAATCCGGGCTTTGATTCCAGATGGACTCCAGCCACTTACTAATATCCGCTTTATGTCTCTGTGATAGTCAACGAGACATTTTTTAATGTCAATAGCATTAGAATTTCTTACAGCCAATGAATTGATTTGCCATTGAGTGAAGTTTACAACTGGTGTTGCGATTCATCGATTGCCTAAAGGAAATATTTTAGAGATCAAGAAATAATTAATTCTCCCAGACGGTCCCAGAATTCATTAACCCTTCCCCGAATCAAGGAACGTGCTAGGCATGTGAGATTACGTGACCAACACCAAAAGTGTTCAAAGTGGTTACGAGCTATGAACCCCAGTGTAGTTTACATCGAAACACTTCCAAAGGTAGGAAGGAAGTCTGACCCCCTTTGGAAGTGGCATCGCATGTCTCACCCATCATTCAGCGTAAATAACGTAAATTCTGGTAGAACTACACAGACTATTCCCTGTACCTCACTCTAATCCATTGTCCCAAACACTTTATTGCAAATTTTCGTGACTCAATAGCGCTGGAAATAATTAAACAATCTGGAAATTTCTCGACTCGTGTGATCTACTATAAACTGTTTACATTTGTCACTGGAGTGAATGGGGAAATCATCAAATTCGGAATGTCTGTTTCACAATATGCTGTAAATTTACCTCAATTCCATGGGATTTCTGAGTAAATCTCTACTCCTCATTTCCTCAACCCACAAACGCGTCACAGTGGCTAGTGCGCTCAGGTTGATTGTTGTTTGAACACTTTGTATCCGATGGGAATGGGAGGGTCTCGTGGATGGTAATGAACGGCTCCCAGGTTCGCTGCGTGTTTGACCACTGATTTCGTTCGGTTTCAGTCACGCTTTCACCCGGCTCTCAATTGCAATAATTCAGTGCACGACATCACTCACAATAATTTACCAGGGTTTTTTTTTCCACTTAAGTTATTTTCCATTACCTCATTGAATCAGCTCGGATAACGTACCATTTTCTGGTTTTGCTTTTTTATTTCATTTCGAAGATTCTCCTAAAGATTTCAGAAGGATATTGGAAGCATAAAAATTTTCACACCTGGGATTGAACACTGGTGATGGTCGTTAAATTCTTGATTATAATTAGCTCATTTGATATCTGGATTGTTCATAGCTATGGGAGTAGTGAACATACACAACGAATACATTCAATTTGGTTGCTCATAGACAAACAGGGAATTCCTAATTTACAGAGATTGTCTTCTCCAGGTATCTTCAAAGGAAGTCAACTGGCTTTGATTGTACTGTATATTCCACCATTGTTCATAGGTATTTCATATTCCAGGACCATAGGTAAAACCTCATAGGCTCTTCTACCGACTCAGGAATGTAGGGAGAAATAATGAAAAGCACTGACAAATCTTTGATAATAATTTATTCATCTGGCATTTGGTATTGTTTTAAGCTGTCTGAGTCCTCAATAAGTGCTGAGCAAGCACATCGAATTTTACTTACTCATATACAAACAATGAATTTTCAACCTATAGTGATTGCATTCACTCCAACTGACTTAACTTTGATTTGACTTTCCAAACATATTCCACTATTCTTCATTCAGCGTCACTATTCAGTTTTTATCTGTAAAACTCAATAGACGCGTCGAACAATAGAAACAGAGCCGATGACAATGGGACATCCATCCACAAAATGCCGTCTCTATTATCAATATGAAATATTCTCGTCAGACTGGGAAATGCATATTCGTTGTAAGAGGAAAATTCTCAATCTCGCACTGAAGTAAGAGAATCACCACTTAATTAATGATATTCTAATTAGTGGTGATCAGGGTCTGGTCAGAATTAGGTCCATCGAATAGCCGGTAGATTTTTCTCCTCACAGATACCGAATCAGCCCTCGTATCACCCTTGCACCCCTTCTGCATTCAAAAATAATTGATAATCCAAGTACAGATCCTCCGAGATTTGAGTTGAACCCACAAGGGTGGACAGCCCAAGCGTTCCCCTGTTTACCCCGTTGTGGTTTGAACTTTAAACTGAGAAAGGTGAGGTCGACCGTAAATCAAGAGCATGGAGCTTTAAACTGGCCACCTGTAGCGTTACACCGAAGACGAAACGAGACGAGGAGCCGTCAGGGTGAGAGCGTATGAGACGATACACCGAGTCCCTGTGACGAGAAAAATCGAATGCAAACCCATGGGGTTGCCATCCCCCTTTCTCCGTCCATTCACCGAGACACATCTGGCCCAAGAGATTTTCCTCCCTACATCCTTACCTACGTTCATCCTTGCATAACTTGGCGCATCTCCATGTGAAGAGGTTGAAGCAGAAGACAACTTTGAGATCAGTGTGGATTCAGTGAGCGCGAGGGCTTTGGATTGCTACGACAGTACAGTGGGGTTAGAAGTGTAGGGATGAAGGGGAGGAGTGGGGGAAAACGGCTGGGGGATCACTCTGACGTCTACTGGCCATTGGGAATGACTGGCTTGCCGTTAAGGGATTCCAGCAGCGTCCGTCCGTTCGAATGACGACCTCCAGCGATCCGGAAAATAAATCCCGTCTCCTCCTACCAAGCCATCCTTCCCCTTCACTCCCTCTCCCCTATTCCCGCTCTAAACTATACATTCCATGATTCTCCACCAGTATTTCTACCAGTATGTCCTACCGAGGTTATGAACTCCCACCGGTCACCTAGTAGTCGCACACACACGTCGACTCTCTTCAATTCTCTCTCTATCTCCTGCCCTCTGCACACGTACAACCAGCAAATCCATGAGAATAAAAATAAAAGTATGTAAATATAGATATATGCAGAGACATGTACAGTGGTTTGGAGTATATAGAGATGGTTGGGGACTCGATTGTTCACGTTTGTATATTTTTCAACGAAAATTCCTACCCCTCCGTATCGTTTTGTACTTCTCTCTCCGACCAATGACTAAATCATTTCCAAGTCTTCCAATTTACGAGGAAAAAAATATCTTAAATTTAGGCAATTGTACATCAAAATTTTATTCCCCCCAATCCCTTCCCATCCCTTGTACACCTCTTTTCTTTGGGGATGTATAGAGCCAAATACAAATGGGATAGAATGACTCGTTTATATTGATGGGGTAAATATTGAAGAGGATTAAATTGACAGAATTTTTTTTTGTCGATCGGGCGAGAGTCCCCGTGGAGAGGGTTACAAAGAGACGCAAATTGCAGCTGTGGGGTGACATATATACGCTGGGGGTACTTTATACGCGTCTACACGTTCCACCTGGCACTCGATTACTGGATGTTACGGAGGGTAAAGGAGGATGGGAGGGTTCACTTGCGTTCAGGGTAGTTAAGGATGAAACCTCGAAGATGGCGTTCGGCACTAATATCCTTGGCACCCCCTTTTCCCGCCATCTGCAACACGCTCACCTTCATCTTCTCACTCACGCTTCACTCCTACTTCCACGTGATCTCGTACTAGTTAATGACGTCATTACGTCAAACTAATAGCCAGACACCCCGGTGTACGTCCCGTGCCTGGGTGCAATATTCTAACGGCTTTCTAGGGAACGGGGGATGAAACTTGAGTGCCGAGTGGCGAGGAATGACTCGAGGTGTCGCGTCCTCGTTTCATTCAATCGATAGAAAGGGTTGACGCTATTTTGGTAATGGATCATCTTCACGGAATTTTCCCTGATGTCCAAAATGTTTCTATCAATTGTTCGTATTAATTACGGATATCTTTAACGCTTTTAAATTCCCCTAAATTTTCAGAAAATTTTGCTGCATTTTATGAATTTTGCTAAATTCATTTATGGATTGAATGGTCAATAGCGAGATTCATACCAACCTTTTTCAATTTAAATAATAAAATCAGTGTAAAATAACCGGAACCAGCTCCGAACGGTGTATTCCCCGAACAAAACGTTATCCACCCCTAGCAGTTAAATTTCTATATCACTTCAATTTAAAATGCACTCGTGTATAAAACTCGCGGGTGTCAATGCAGTATATTTTTCATTTTCCCCCGTACGGTGCCTCTGTATCCGGATCACTCGAGCCCGAAGTGAGAAAAGACGAGGGGAAAAAAAAAATCATAGAAATGGGAGGGAGAGAGAATAGGGGTGGTAGCCACGTAGCACAAACACAGTAGGCGCATCATTATTATTGTCGAGAGCCAAGGGAGAACGGATTGGATTCACGCTCGATCGCCCATGGAAAGAAGTACCGCACAGCCCTGGAGAGAGAAAAGGCAAGACGAAAGGGAAGTGAAAGATTTGAGCTCCGTCGAGCAGGTAAAGAAAGGGGAAACGGGGAGAACCTCATTGTTAGGCCAACTCCTTATTCTCCTTTGTTCACCATTTTCCCCTTATTATTTTTCCTTTTTATCCATTGGCTCTTTCACCCCCCCGCCCTCCACCCAACTCTCAGCCAGGTTTTGCCCACGTCGCTTCTTCCGATTCTCATATTTTTCGTGTATATTTTTTCTCCCTTTTTCGAACGTGTCTCAACAACCTCTCACCACTGTATCCACCCACCCTCTTTCATCCCCCTCCAATGCCCATCTGGTCATTACCTGCTTCGGCTTTAACGAGCCAAGGGGTTTGAACCAAAAAGTAACTACATATATGCACACACTTTAAATACTCAAGTCATGAACTTATGGGCTCACCTCGCGTGAAAGGTGCTCACCTTTATCGGATTAAAAAGTAAAGTGATTATCAAATTTAACAAAAGCCAGGGGGTGAATATTTTCCTACACGTTATAATCTCGATGTGCAGATGCACCCACTCGATAATACCAAAAGGTTGAGGAAGAAAAAAAAATTAAAATGACTCCGAGGAGAGGAAAAAAAGGGTGGAGAAACACCGGCAAATTTACATTGTCCGATTCAGCGGACAGAATATATTTGGGTCACGTCGTGCCTTTAAAACATTACACCCCATTTTTCTTCACCACTTAATGAGTAATCTTGAGTACCATTTAAAGTACTAATTACGGAGCCACTGTCGGGTGTTACCTTCGTCATTTTACACTCCCTAGGATTCTCACTCCAGCTCTCTCTCTAAGCGCCAAGCCCTTATACCCCCTTTCTACCATCTGACAGTTCACGATGACCCTCGAGGGGTGGTTTGGAGTTTAACGAGGGTTGTGACTACTTAACACGCTCACTCGTTGCAGGCCATTTGACACGTAATTGTGATATCAATCAAGTTACGCCTCTTGTGTTTTTGTGAACTAAAAACCGGCAAATCTCTCGATTGCGCCTTTTAATCATTCATTCCAGTGAAAAAGCTCATGATAATAGAATTAAAGGCTAAAGCTAATGGGGTGAAGGGAGAAGAGAATGAGGGTGGAATCGTGTGAATAGAAAAAAAAATGCAAAAGACATTAAATCTTCCGGATAATACGATTTTCCATCCATTCGACAAAATCAATTAGATATACATTTTAACGGGGGAGGGGGTTGGGGTGAGTTCGGATGATGGAAAATAGAGAGGCCGGTAGTTTCATTGGCCAGGGCTTTTCCAGGAACTGATCGCCGCAGGGTCAGCTGTATCGGGTCACCCCCCTTCGTTGTAAGGTAATAGCATCGCCACATGCCCCTTTGACCCGGAAATTCGATTACTCGCTGGCGCATCTATCCCACCTCTCTCCCGCCACCTAGTTCAGGCAGCCTTTAACCAAAAGAGGCACTACCCCCGGGGTGGGGAGGAGGAATGGGAGAACTACCTCCTACACCCAGGTCGGTGCAGCAAAGTGTTTAAGTGAAACACATCAGACCAGTGTCCGAGGCATTCATATGATACGCTAGGGGAAACATAGATGGATCTGGTCCTCTAGTCATATGTCATGATGAAAGCTGATTAGCATTAGATGATATCAACGTTGCAGGGAAATGTATACTGAAAAAAACAACAACAAATTTTTTGTTCCAATGTGTGGGAAACAGTGGACTCAGGGAGAGAAAGATTGTTTAAAAATTATGCGCCAGTTTCGTAATCTGTCAGTTACGCAGATATTCGGTAAAAATTATGGAACAATTACGCACTTTTTCAGTTAGTTTTCAGGAACAAGTCCAGAACGTTCAGGATAAAGTAGGGGACGTTCAGGGAAAAAATGCGTAACTGATCCGTAATTTTTACTGGGAAATCGTGGAAGAGGTACGTAATTTTTAAAGATTTTTCCATTACGTTGAGCCAAGATTATTATTATAAATATGGATAAATATTCGAAATTATCGGCTAGTTGTATAATGGAGTCTCTTGGCCGTGCTGTTTCAACATCCTCAGTTATATCCGGATAAAGGAAACGGATAAAGCTCTGGAAGTACTGGCTTTCCCCAGAGTTTCGTGACTTTCTCAACTGTTTTTTTTTTTCCCTCCTCTTCTTCTTATTTCCGCCGCTTTTCTCACGCCGGAGGTAAAGACGATCTTTCTACTCAGTGTGCGGGTTTGATGTAAAGCCGAGACGTGAATGGATTTCTACAATCCTCCCCTCACTACTTCACCCATAATTATTTCTCGTTCTCGTTAGGTTCTTTATGAATAAATTGGCAAGAATCTTCCACTTGCCATTTTCTTATCTCCCATTCAAATACCATGCGCATTATTGCAGTTGGTTTATAATTAAATTTACATGACCCACATTCGATAATTAATCATCCTCAATTGGATTATGAAAATTCACGACAGTTTGCGTTGGTGAGGTGACACTGCTCTCAGTTTGTACTGCTGTTTCATTACCAGTGGTAATTAAGTTGATGCTAGTGACATTGTGAAACAGTTGTTTGTGTTTTAAAAAAAAATTTGTCAGCTTGCAAATATTTTTATATTCAGCGTATTACGATTTATGGAATCGTTAAAGTTTACGAGTGAAAAGGTAATTCAAATTTTTTATCGCAACCCGATGACAAACATTTTTATCCATATATATTTGTCCGTAAGATTAAAGGTCCGTTAGTTTTTGTCAACTGTACATTTGCGTTCATATCTGTACAGTGGTGTATGGCTGTTGGGGGGGTGTGGGGGCTGAAGGAGGGAGGGAGAGGGTGAAATGAGCGTCGTAAATCCACGGAAATCGCTCATGTATATGGGACGAGGTGAGTCAGAGAGGAAGAGCTGGGAATGCAGTTGAAGTGGGACAGACGTACAGAGAAATGACTAACGCGTATGTACAACATCTGGATGCAACGATTAAAATCTCGTTTTGCCATCTCTCGGCAATGTGAAAAGCTGCAACATCATATCCTCCAACTCTGCGTTATACACCATTGTTTGCCATTGCGTCGCGATGAATCACGCTCAATACCACTGATTGCTTTACGCAGTAATAAAAAAAAAAAAAAGAGAGAGAATGTGAGCTCTGAAAAAAATGGGGTTATGATGGTACGAGCCAGATGTCGTGGTGCCTAATGGGGTTACATATTTATGGATTCCAGGGCAGGATAGGAGTATCTCGATAAATAGGAGAGTTCTGTGAGAATAGTGAAGGTTTATGGACAGTTGAGTGCGGTTAGAATAAAATTTTTTTAATTAAAATTCAGAGAGGTGTATGAAATTAAAAAAAAAATTCCGTAGATTGAAAAATAATTCATTTTACTATCAGCCCTCACATTCCCATTAATTGAGATATTATGTGTGAGGGATTAATCGCCTATCTATTGATCCGGTTATCCTATTCGATAAAAATATGATTTTTTCAATGCGCCAAAAAATTCACGGATTAGGAAGAATATGAAAAGCAAAAATAATGATGGTTTGGCGTGACTCCTCACATGGTGGTGTGTGAGTGGGTGAAGGGGGTGGAAATGTTTGAAAAAAACGGTGGGATCGTTCGTTCAAACGAGCGAGTCGGCACGAGCAAGTGATCGGTCAGGATGAATGGTCCGACCGGTGAAAATTGATCGTTCATGGCCGTTCCTCCTCCCACCTTCTCTCCATATCGTACACATCCCCCCCATCCTTTTCTCTCGAAACACACGGGCGTCTTTCTCGCTCCACTGGGGCTTCCAATATAAAAAAAAAAAAACACCGTGGTACAAGTATATATATCAAGCACTCCCATTGCACGCTATCGGGAATTCAAAGCGCGAATTGTTGCGGAAACGATCCTCTAGTGAAAAAAAAGGGGTGAAAAAAATCGTTCGTGCTAATTTACAGGGATATATAGCCTTTCACACACTGGACTCGATGAAAAATATTCTGTGTTATTCCGTATATATCGCTCTCGTTTTGACCCCAATGCAGATTAAACCATGTGTACTAAAACGATCTTACTATATTCCCACCAATTTATGCATGTGTTTCAACAAAATTCTGGGAAAAAGTTAATGTACCACCGTAATGTTATATCGGAGTGGATGTGCATCGTAATTGACAAGTGCATTGGTTATTTTGACCCTTTGAACCGTGCAAATGTAAGTTTAATGGACACGTTGCTGTATGAACTGTCCAAATATGTTATTACATTTGTAATCCACTGAATGAAGAGTAATGTTCTAAAAAAATTTAGTAAGAGCTTTACACTGGCCCTGGAAATTTTTTTCCACCCCTTTATTTTGCTACCACCAGACTCTCCCAGAAAAATCCTGTTATTTTATTTCAATCAGATCATTCAAGCATAAAATCAGGGCTACACAATCTTTCTAACCATTTTTTTCTGAAATTTTAATGCAAATGAAACATGATAAAAAAAATTTCTGAACGCGATACGAAAAGTTCACATAAAAATGTTTAACAATGTGGTTATTTCGATAGCCATTTTAACTCCGTGAACCCGGCAAATGTTGTGAGTAACTTTAATGGACACAGCTGTACCAAGTGGTAAAGGGTATGTTATTATTATTTTTGTAATCCAATAGCAGTGTCCATTTTTTTCATTACACCCATAACTTTGAAAACGCGTTATCCGTGTGTACACATATAACACTTTGGTGTCTGAAATTTCCACGGTATCGTAATGCTTTTGCCGGAGGGGGTCTATGGCACCGAAACTAGATCCAATTTCCTAACTCCACTGCCAGATCCCCTCTGTCCTCTTTCTCATTCGCCCTCCTACCCCTGCACCTCATTCCTCCTGTTTTCCTCTCTTTACGCGTGTACACTGTAGCATAAGCGTTTTCGGGTGAGAGTAAAATGGAGTAAGTACGTATAGAGGGAGCAACTGCGGCGGAGCCTTGTTATTGTTATTGAAATGTGTAGATAGCGTCTCGAGGTTGAGCTTTACGGTTCGAGGGAGGGAGACATATAGAGAGAGAGAGAGAATGGTTTTGCTGCACACGTATATCCGTCTGGAAGCCGGTAGTGGGATTTCTGGAGAACGTGGGGATGGGGGAGAAGGTTAGGAGGGATATGCATGGGATGAGATGGAAGCCCATGCACACCATCCACAGCATCCGGCACCAGAGGGAATGGCTGACTCGGCTGGTTGGCAAAGGGTGGAGTAAAGACTGTATGCAGCCGTTTGGGATTTCACTGGTAACCCAGGAGAGACACTCGAGATGGTGAGGCTATATGACTGACGCCACTGGATGCACTGTCATTAGGGGAAGGTTTGGGGGTTGTAAATTGTATATTTAATTTGGTGAGATTCGTGGATTGGAAATTTTAAACAAGTGGACACTTGTGTTTTCCTAGAGTTCGCATACTTTGGTTGGGAATTTTGTAAAGTTCAAAGGGATAGACACTTCCTTTCATCTTGTAATAGGAGTGATAGGTTATTACCAGGGACTGATCGTGGTAGTTTTGCGAAATAAACTTATAAAATGATGGTAGAGATGAGCTCAGATTTATTTTCAAAAGGGCAAACATCTCATCAGATACTTGAAGTAAATTCTCAAACCCATCACCGTGATAGCAACAGGATGTACAGGCACAGTAACTTGATTGCACTTTCTTCTTATATCTTCTTTCCATCATCTGAGGGAAAATTTTGCTTCAATATGTCATGACAGATAACGACAGTTATTGGATTCCGAATTACATCCACAACATGATAAATCCTAGATGGAAGTATATCAAAACCACTGCTATTTTCCAACAGAAAAATATTTTTCTGAATTTTTTTATTCCTCTACTCACTGCGAGGAATTGTTATTATACCCCTTTATTTATTTTTCTTTTTCCTGAGTTTGTCTAAAGCTCGTGTTTCGACGGGCATGAAAAGCCAGGTGGAGAGGCTGAAAGTCGGAACTCATCGTCGAATACCACCGAGGATTTTATAACGCTCCACGTGTATACAATGTTGGCCGCTTCAGTCTCACCCTTTTTTTTTCACCCACCTTCTTTTTATGTTCATCTCCTGTATCTCGTGTAGTCGTTTCTCGTGAGTCCACTACTGTGTCTCTCTCTTGCCCCAAGAAAAATGGGTCTGCCGACAGTTACGAGGGTGCCTTCAACGCAACCTCCAGTGGAGGTGGACGTCACAAAGATAACGAGTAACTAGAAGGTACAAAACAACTGGAAATGTTCTGACCGAGAAGTAAAAAAAAATATTCAGATCTTCAAGTGAATTTCACTCATGTTTAGCCTTTCGTTTTTCACTTTTAAAATCAACCCCCAATTACTGGGAGGGTGGGGGGAGGTTTACGATTGTCCAATTCAAGTTTTGGAATTTACAGATTCTGACAGTAATTTTTACTGACACTATTTGAATTGCTCAGCAAAAATTTAGGAATAAAATTATCTGCATTTACCTGGTATTTCTACCTACCCCATGTGTAGCTGCTTATTCCTTATCTAGTATCACGTCTCTCTTTTCCCGACAGTTACGAACGTACCCCGAGGTAGTCTCAAGTTAATACGAACCCCACAGAAGACATCCCCACATAACTATAACATTTCAAACTACTGGAAATGAGTGGACTACGAAGTTGCAAAAAAAAATCCCCAGAAACAGAAAAAGAATTAATATCAGAGTTGAAGGTGGTGGATGAAAGATAGTAAAAAAAAATTGGTACACCAAGAAGGGGTGAGGATAAAACAGATTTTTTTCTACCCCATCCACCAACTTAGTTACGCTTTTACCTGGCGCTTTCTCTGCACCAACTTTTCCCCCCTGAGGGTAACAAAATAAATTCAGAGAGAAGTTTTCTGAAATAATAATTGACGTCACTAGCAGGTGGCCGGGGGTGGCGAGGGAGGGAGGGAGGGAGGAGGGTGGTAGTAGGTGGTAGGAAGAGGCGGAGTATAGACGAAAGATGGGCGGATCGAGAAGTGGCGGGTTGAGGAGAAAAGAGAAAAAAAAACAACAGAAATGAGAGAGATGAGGAGAAAGAAAAAAAAAATGAGGATAAAAATAGGGGGAAATAGAATGAAAGAGAATGATGAAAAAAATTTGAGAAAGAGAAAACCGTTAAATTGGGTAGCTGAGGGCTGGAGACGTGAAACGGGTACTGAGAGGGGTGGATGAGGGTAGAGAATGGTATGGTGGTTGGGGTGGAGTGAGGGGGGATGGAGAAAAAGGTTAGCCTGGCGTGGATGAAAAGTTGCGGTCTTTCAATGCCGCGTCGGTGGACTGGGCCAATTATTTCAGCTAGTTAGACATCTGAAATCCCGCGCGACAGTTTTCCATGGACAGATACTTAGTGGCTATGGTTAGGAAAGTACGCAGAAGGGAGAAATGAAGGTACAGTAGATACACGAGTGGAAGATTGTTGCGCGCACCCTCTTCCAGTGCTTAATGTACATCCGGTTAGTGTAGTTGGAAGTTGTGCACGATTGAGCAGAGGAAAAATAAAACTTGTCGTCGGTTGCAGAAGGCTCTTCCGCTCCTTGATTCACGTGTTCTTTATTTTCATTCGGCAGCCAATAGACAGTGGAAAAAGTTCCTCGGAGCAAACATTCAACAATCACAATTTTTACCCCTCGGCCAATGGTATCATAAACCTTGGGATTATCTCCAACGATGCGTTTTCACATAAAAAAAAAAAAAACGAAAGCCCTTGTCGGTGAAATATTTGGGGTTAGACAGAACGACAAAGGGTGTGTGTCGTGTGCGTCATCTGTTGGAACTGGAATTTGGGATGATATTGCTCTTCTGGGGGAAAGGGGGTGGATTTGAAAACAATGGGGGGCAAATTGAACGAAACAACTGGCATAATCGCGGTCTCGGGAGACACCCAGACCTGACGAGGCTTTAGTCACTGCGATAAGGTGGGCTCTGAAGTCACTGCTGTGTATTCCCATTTGGGTGTTACCACCAGCAAGAGAGAGATGACAATAAGTCAGATTAGAATCTGTGTGTCATGGAGCAATGGACGAGCAGTCTTATCGATCCTGGAGGCCTCCTGAACCTCAGGCTATGACAGCAATTATCACCGATTTGGCCAGAAGCCCGTTGTCCAACTTCTACGGTAACAGTAGTGCAGGCGAATCATTGTAAAGACGTATTGTATGTCTCTCTCGCTCTTTTGCCAATTCTTCCGTTGTAAAGGGATGGGGCTAAAATCTGAGAAAAGTGGATATAAAAGCCTGGTGCACTCCCCACAGACCTTTTCCAATGCTCCGGACGGTGGGGCGACTGGAGACTCGTCTCTTCCGATGTCAGAGGAATGACGAGGGGCTTCCGTAAAGTCACGTAATTTTCCCGAGTGCTTTCATCCAATCGAATAGATAATCGGTGACGTTTTTCACGATTACTTCACACACGTTATTCCTACGTTTGTGGAGACCATTCTCTGTCATCTACTGGCATGCCCCACAAACCTCGTCGCCTTATAAACGATAACTACCTCACGTCCTCTGTGTCCGCCAGACTGTGATCCTCTCTCTCTCTCTCATCACTGGATGTCACCGGAAGATACATCTGATTTTCACGTATAAAACATTTGCTCCAGTAATTCGATAAATTTCTAATATTAATTGATCCATTAACTAATATGTGTCGTTAGTGCATAAATTATTCACTCAAATTTATACGCTATTTAAAGCGACAGCTAAATCCTCTTTTCCATACTCACCATTTCCCTCTTGTAATCCTCTCCCAGTTCATTCCTTTTTTTTTTCATCCGGAGAAAAAGTTTTATTATCTTCCGCGATAAGTCGCAACACGTGACATGCGATACGCCAGGCGTAGCTTCCGTCATTTCCGTGGTGGAATACGGTCGGGTTGGATTTTTTTGCCGTTGAGAAAGAGGATCATTGAGCAAGGGAGAGGAAAGTGTCGAGGGCAGAATTTAAAATTATCCAAGTAGGACAGCATTAGTTACCTCCCTTCTGGATTTCGGCTCTGGCCCTCCACGCGCTCCAAATATAGACTTCACTTTTTACGCAAAAGGTCGGCGCGCTCGACCCTTATGTTACTAGGAGGGGATAATGTGGATTGTGGTGAGAGGGAATAGACTACTCGAGAGTAACTCGTAGTCTTGTATTCCCCACGTGTTAAACCATTCGAGAATAATATTATTAATACGATTATTGTGTTAATATTATTATTTGTTTAATGTTATTCATGGGAGCTTGACGTGCAGTAGAAAATTTTCATTGCCCTTCAAGTTAAACGTTTGGGAATTGAATCCAATACTGAAGACTGGTCTCACGTGGACTGAAATTCCGAGACTTCCTCGGTGCTGTCCGATCAGCCTCATCAACCTGGAAAGAAAAAAAAACATACGATTCTCGAGGAACAATAACTCCGATTCGAAAAAAAGTCGAGTGGGAAAAGTGCGCGGATGTTAAGGATGGAACGGTGATCCTGGAGTTAATTAAAACGTGATATCAGATATTGGGAATTGAACGTACTGACCCCCTCCACCGTGTTATTCTTCACCTCCGTCTCTTTTGGCTGCAGGTGTGAGTATCAAAGGACATCCGTCGTAGCCCAATGGTCAAGAGGGAGAGAGAAGTTATGGCGCTCGAACGTCTCAAGCAGCGATCGAAAGCATTTATATCTTCATTCGTGCTATATAGGTTACTCCATGAACTCATTGTTTCCCCAGGATTTCACGACAAAAACCCTCGGCCAACAATAACTGTGACACGACTGCCAACGATCGCCATTTGTCTTTTCCATTTTCAGTGTTTGGACAGAGTCGGGGTGAGGGCTCTCAGTCCGGGTGAACAGCGCAGTAGAGGAAAAGAGAAATTGTTCGAGATTAAAAAGGAGTATTAAACACATTTTAAAACAAGCACTCGTGGCTGGAAAAATATCTTTTTAATTAAAAATACCTCCACTGTACCGAGTGATTCTCTTTCACTTTCATTCTTGATGAATTTTTTCTACTCGAGTATTCGATATCTGAATGGAGGTAAAAAAATCGTGAATTTTTGTGGAACATTTTGAGAATAATTGCAATATCACTGAAGGTGCTCCATTTTTTATTTCTCTAAATTTTCGATATCACATATTTGAACACTCACCTAATATCGAATGTATTCCAATAATCATATCGCTAATAACTTTATCCTCATCACGATGAGAAAAAAAAAGAGATGGCGATGATGTTATAAATGCTAAAAGGTTTGGAATTGTTGGGTGGAGGGGGCTTATTCGTCGGTGAATTTGCGATGCGGATATTGGCTGGGCGTGTGCTTGGAGCGATATTAAAACGATCCACTGAGAGAGCGATACGCGATGCAGGGGGTGGAATTGGAGGGGATTAAATAAAAGAAACGATAACGCGGCAACTTTGCGAACGCGCAGGAAAAGGGGAATGAGGAGAGAGGGGGTTATTCGTCGTTATTGAAACTGGTGTGTCGCTGTAGTTTCGTTGCTCCTTCTCGTTTTTTCTTATTTTTTATTTTTCCCACCCCCAGACTTTACCAGTATGAGGGAACAGTGTATGTACATACCATCATAAGAACGCTCCAACATTCTCGGGGAGTTAACTACCCGTCCTTTCATCGGACGCCGAAGGATCACCCTTGGTAAAACGCTAGAAAGTTATAAGTCTTTAAAGTTTAATTTCAAGTTAACTCACTTCCTCAGGTCCGACGAACGGGGGTAAAACTTGCACGGCTGCATACACCCGCGGCTAGGGGAGCGCAGTTCCAAGCTTACTTCTATATACTTTGAGGGTCGTCAAGGGGTTGGGGAAGGGGAGGTGGATGGGCGACATGAAACTTTGCCGAACGGGGGTTTAAGATTTTCTGCGATACACCTGGAATTTCTTATATATGCCTCCACCCTTGTCCTCACCAATTCCATTGGCTCTGACTTCACTGTAACTCGATGAAGTCATTGGCAACTCTCCGCAAATAAGGGGGGAAAAATGAGTTGTCGTAATTTGAGTTGATTCGAAGGTTTAGTTTATTGACTTTCTAAAGACCTGATTAGTAAATCATGGGCGTGATTGTTCAGATGGTGGGGTATTGTTTGAATGGATAGTTTTAACAGATGGAAATTAGTGTAAATTTTGTAGGAAAGAAATTGTTGGTGGAATTTCCGGGAATTTCAGAATTGAAAAATTGAAATTCCTGTGCTTTTCTAAAGGTCAAGCTAAATAATTATCAATACAAATCCTTTTTTCTCCTTTGACACTATCTCCCTCACTAAAAATCCACTCCCAATCTTCGAAAACCTCCTCCCGATATTGGAAAACTGCATTAAAAACTTTATGAACGACTAGTACAATTTTTCATTAAACTTTTCCGCAACTCGTGTTACTTTTACCAACAAAAATGACGAGACCATATCCAGATAAGATGAAAACCGGATGAATTCCCCCTCCCTCCCTCTCGGTGAAGACTAACGAGGTCAGCGAGAGACTCGAGGTCAGCTGTTCGATTCCACCGGCTCACTAACATCCCATCCCCACTGGACAGTATGCGCGACCGCTCCCTTGTCCGAATCGTAGAAGATACTATTTTTTTTTTCATCCCCAGAAAGTTGAGAATAAAAGGGACGAGAGCTTTCCAGTCTCGTTGCGCCCACTCCCTGTTGAACCCCGAGAATGTCCTCGTTGGGTGAAGGAGGTAACTACAAAAACAAAATGAAAAAAAAAAGCAAAATCCTCGAGATAAAAGAGGAATAACGTCTGGAGGTGAAAGTAGTAGACTTAAACTTTGTATCACGTGTACGAGAATGGATATTGAGGGTTATAAAAGTTTGGCCACAGTGTCACGAAGAGAACCACCTAAAAACGTACCGAGAATATCTGCCAACCCCTTCTCTCACTCACCCCGTGTCGCACTCCAACGAATGACATTGGATAGGAAAAACATATAAATATCTATATGATAATAATCTCGGAGGGATGTGAGTGAGAAAAAAAAAATTTCGGATAATAATCACAAGATTTTTCCCCGGGTGAATCAGATCGAATGAGGATTTAGGGCGATCCTATTCACTGGGGGGATATTCCAAGAACATTATTCTGGGTTACAATCGGCAGTTAAAGTCCGTGGTCACACTATTCTATCCCGCATGAAATTACGATCAAGGGTGAGGTGGGGTGAGAGGAGGGGGGTGGAGGAGGGGGAGAAAGGGTGAATGAAAAAGATAAAAAGAGATACCACCGCAAATTCGCACCCTCCCCGATCCACTCTCGCCCCTCTTCCCTCTTACACCTCCTCACCCCCCCTCCCCGCACACTTTTTTCGTGGCTGGTCCTTGCTAGGGGGTGGACTCATCTAAGAATGTATTGGCGAGGATGCCAACGGTGCGCTCGACGATGGTTCTAACGCTGTGGGGTGTAGGACAGAGGAAATGGCACAGGGTGGTGAAGGTGGAGGGGTTGCACTGTCTCGGGGTGCACCAAACTCTCCCCTCCCGCCCCACTGCCCTCATCCAGTGATAGTTCCAACTGTGAACGCTCCGAAGGCAGCGCCACGTCGCTACAATCAGCAGTACGACCTCAGCATCCCCCGCGGTGGTTACGCGCGCGTCAACCCTCCGTTTTTTTCACAACTATTTCATTTCTACTGGGGTGGATAAAAAAAAAATTCCTATTTTTTGGCTATTGTTTTGTGATATATGTATTTGGATGTATCGGATGGTGCTTTAATCGTTAGTGTATTCAGTGGTGATTTATTATTTTAGTGTTTTCTATTTTGAACGTGAATGACGAAGTGCACCGACTGATCGGGAAAATTTAAAATTATCCTGAGTGGCTGTGGGTGGTCGGGAGAGGGGGTTGAGACAGCGTGACTGGATAATACAACGAGTGATCAAAGTGAATTGATTATGATTGCAGAGGCTATCAGGCAAATTGAATGAATTATCAGTCGATTGAAGATTGAGAATTGTGTGATGAGAGTTTCAAGTGTTGAGTCAGTTTGACTAATTGATTCTGGTGAGTTGGATGTCAATGCTGGTTTACTCAATTGGATGACAATAATTAATCGTGAGGATGAATAGTGCTGTTCACCATGTTTGGATTGACAAATCGGGTCGATAATGGATACGCGATAGTACCGAGATCTGCGTGTATTATCGATTGAATAATCCGCGTACCACGACAATTATTAGCTGATAAAAATATCAGGTGAATGAAGAAGCAGTTAGTGATCGGAGCTTATTAAAAAATTAATAAAAACAGAAAAGGAGAGGATAAAAAATAAGTGAGACAGCGGGTAGATTTGAGTTTTCAGTGCGGTTCAGTGAATCCAGGATCTCCCTCAGCAGCTGTGAATACTTTCATCCACGAGAGTGAGTGCTACCAGCATAATTGTTATCATTTCAATTTAATAACAAACAATAACCATTATGAAATCTCGTGGTAAAATTTCGGCAATTTCCCTTTCCCCTATTTTCCAACTAAATTGTCAATTGCACCTGAATGAAGAATAATGAAAGTTATTACCCCACCCCAGTAATTATCTGCGAGAATTGTTATAGTTCAATATCAAACCATTGTAATTGTTTGAACCGTAAAATAACTCGATGCACTCAGTAAAGAGTAAAAAAAATACACTTTGAGGAAAGGTGCACAGGCCAATTGCAGGATGTAGTGGAGGATAAAATACAATGGACTCTCAAACGTGTGGAAAAAAATGGGAAATGGGACGAGGAATAGCGAGAGAGTGAGAGAGGGGTGAAATTAAATTAGGACAATTGGAAAGTTCCCCGGGAACGTATCACTAGTAATTAAACTCCAAACGAGTCTTTCTCTGACAATCAATCTGGTGTGTGTGGTGTGTTAGAAGGTCGCTTGAATTATAGTTTAGAGTCTGAGGAGAGTTCATTGTCTGTGTACGGAATGTCTACAACTACGTGAGAGTGAATTGAAGGAATGGCGAGGGGAGGGGGAGGGAGATAAAAGAAGGTTGTTTTTACGGAATTGCCCTTGTTTCAGCGTGCACCGCCTTCTATCGAGACTGAACTTCTTCTCATCCCTCCCCCCCTCGTCCCTCCCTCTTCACCCACCCCATTTTGTCTTCTCCCAATTGTCTTCGACGTCTGGTTCTCGTACTTTTCGTGCTTCACTCGTTCGCGATATACTCAATCCTCGCGCTCATTCCCGGGGTAATTCACGGCCTCTCGTCCGGGTGATAAGGTTGAGAAACTTAAGGGGAGAGTGCACTGAGCGACTTATCACACTGAGAAAAAAAATTATTTCAACCAACTTTTGGTAGTCGTGACAGTAATTTATATGTAAAACGCCAGATTGATTTTTCAGTCTATTAAAAATTGTATGAATTGTTCAACAAATTTTTTCCAATAATTATCGAAATTTCTGCTATTTCCTTAGTTGAAGAAATAATTTTCTTGCTATCCAGTTGTTTTTTCTCTCATTGTGCCATTCAACACTCAGGTTGGGCTCATCAAGCTCTCGGAGTTTGTCCCTCATCCCTTATTTGACGTCGAGGAAAGAGTCTCTTATCCAACCATCTCTCCCTCATCATATCTCCCCCACTCCCTTCTCATCTCACCAACTGCTCCATCTTATTGTACCAACCCTCAGAGCGTCTCTCCAACCCTGGAAACATGAAGATTAATCAAGCCGACGACTTGATGCCAACGGAGGAATTTTAATGCCTTCCTAGGAAGTACCCAACCCATCTAGCGCTCACATCGACCCAACTCTCGGCCCACCTCGTTGGTTATTCTCGTGGTATTTCATTACCCGTGTTTCTTAAAAGAAAAACTTCTTTGACTTTGTTTCACAGTTAAATGTTAAAAACTCGACGTGTCTCATCCCCGAGCAAATCCCAACCGCCTAAAGATCCCCTTGATTTCATAATTATTCTCGTTATGGAGGAGGATTGCAGGAGACCGGGTTTATTTTTCATTATTTCCCTAACTAGTCAAATACGGGAAAAAATTACTCAATCAGGAATATTCATTCTCTCTCTTTGAAAGCTGAGCTATTGGAATTTTTTGCGCTGGGGTAGAGTATTTTTTGGGGAGGATAATCATCACATTTTCAAAAAAGAAAAAAAAATTCTGACGTATTTCTGAGTTTATCTGATTTATTTCGTTTTTTTTTTCAACTTTGTTCTTTCTGTGTTCTACACCCCCCCTTTTTTTCTGAAAGTCGAGTGTTGGCATATTCTACAGGAATGGATGAGGACCTGTATGGAAAAGAATACTCGCTTTGGTGGCTCGTAACATTAAAAATTTACTACTGCGAAAATTCAGGGGGCGGAACGTGCGTCATTATATTACACGCTCGCGTCGTGCATCCACCCGGGTTTACCTTGTGGGGCATATTTTCAGTGAAAAACATACGTTAAAAGTATGCCCTTCCCTCTTGACCCCCCTCGCAATCCCCTCGTAAACGTACATACCCCCTGCGAATAAAATTCGGAATTTAAGATGCATGGGAGCTCTCTCGGCCGAAAGGTGCAGTGCGACGTTAAGAGTTATTTCTCCGTTATATTTCATAGTGAAGGAGTTTGATGCTTTTCACATCGCATACTGTTGGCAATTTTCTAGCTGAACTCCCGGTGAAGATTTTTTGAGAGTGCACGAAGGGAGTTGTACGAAAAAAAATTGTGAAGCTCACACTCTGAAAGGGGTGCAGATGGTCTTTCCGGGCGGAATGTACTGCAAAGGGTAGGAAAAAGTACAGTTGCACCAGTCACTTTTATGGAACATACCGGGTAAAATTCTTGTGTAGTATGGTTAAATGGACGAGACAGCGAATTTTTACGAGAAATCCGCGAAAAATTATGAGAATGGCTGGAGAATTTTTCCACCGCTCCGTTAAAATTCTACAGCCCCAGCGATGGGAAATTTTCTGGAAAAATGATAGCACAAGTGCTGGAAAAAATCACAATTCCTCGATTGTAAAAAAATCTAACGTACTACGTTACTTTCTAGTCGACTCACAGAATCCCAAAATTTCCAAATTTTGAGAAGAACATGCTACTAAATACTTTTATTGACTCAAATGTTTGACGTCGTGAATTCTGTCTTCTGTCACTGAAAACTTACCCCGGCATTTATACGGGGACTGTACCCCTCAATTCTCTCACACTTGTAGTTCACTTAACGATCAACAATTGTGACTAGAGACCTTTAAGTACACATATACCAACGAAGGTATCTCGTTCTCAAACGCCAAGACTATTCCCTTCCATTCAATTTTTCTCCTTCTCACCTATTGCTTCTATTCTTGTTTTCTCTCATGTCCTGTCCTATCTCTCCTTCACTCAATTCTCTCCAACAGTTTATTTTATTTGTCAGATAGACTGTATTACTAGGAGTTAGCCAAGTCCCGTATTATCCGTTATCCCACCCCTTCGTCCCCATATAAAAACTCATAGAGGCTATAAAATAATCGTCCAGGTTCTTATCTGAGAATCAGAGACACCCGGGAGTCCCTCCCTTGTTTCCTCGGGCATCCCCTACGCCAGTTCCAGATGTACTTCACGAGGGGTCACCCAGGGAAAAACATCCGAGTTTTACTGGCTCTCGCTGGGTTATTCCTCCTATCGCACGTATTCCTTCTTCATTCTCTCACTGACTGTATCAGCAACGATCACACTTACTCCTTTTACGGTAAAAGGTACGTAGTCGTTGCCAATTTTCTCCACTACAATGTCTGTTTTCTTCACACTATTCCATCTTTCACCCATACCTTGTCTCTTTCAATTTCCGTTCGTGAGAAAAAATGTTGAGGAATTGTCTTTCACGATGAGACTGACATATCATGCATCAGAAATCCATCGAATTAATCTAACGATAAATTTTTCGGGGAGTGGCGAGGGGGGGAGGAGAGGAGAGGGATGTTTGCATTCTTGGAAAGAACATTAAAATTTCATGAATAAAATTATCTATTCATGCTTCAGGCGATGGAAATTACACCCTTCGATGTTCTCTTTCGTAGCATATGGTATTCAATCAATAAATCTTGATGAAATGATTAATAAAAATTATAAAAATAAAAATACGGATAAAACTGTCAATTTCTCCTGGAACGGTTGAAAATAGATTTTACTTTAAAATAGAATTCGTTTGGTTTTTTTATTTGTGGTGTGTGAACTAGGAGAAAAATAGGGGACGACAAATAAAACCAAAATATGATGAAAAACTCGAACGGGATGAGCGTGGGTCAAATCCATGGAAACGAACGGATCGCATTATTTATTCCGTTCTCTTGTACTTGCTCGCAGTTGACACCCAGTGCGGTAAAACAACACCCTCGGGGATTTCACGTTTATTACCAAAAGAAATGGAGACAAAAACGTACAACTGGGGGAGGAGATGGGAATGAATAATACGCTGGGATATCGGATTTTTTTTGCGTCGTTCGATTGTGACAAATACTTCATTTTTCTTTCTCAGTTGTTTAATCATGTTTGACACGGGTTAAGAAAGTCCAATGAATCCAAGTTGAGCATTAATGATAGTGTGAAAAACGAATGGTACAGCTTGGGGGGGACGAGGGCTTCAGTTCACGCTCCGCTAGGTCGACAATAATCACATTAATGAGCGTCGATAACGAGGATTTTCGATATAATGAGAGTCGCATTACGCTTGATTTGACGCTGATCAAATGAACATATTTTTATCAGGTGAATTGGGGAAAAGAATTAAATAAATTAACGGGCTGTAATGGGAACGAGTTGATAATAATAATTTTCGGATTTCAAAATATTTGGAATATTTCATGGAGAAAATTTTTTATTCGTGTTCAAGTTCCACGAAATGATGAAAATCGAAATGCGCAATCGATAGAACAAAACAAAACATTATTCCGATGGTAATCATGATCATCAGCATCATTGAAACTGACAGAATGTAATGATCAAGGGGATTGTGAAGCCGGTTAGCAGGTGTTCTTCCTGCACGCGTGCCACAAGATCATGTTACTCCATGAATGTCCGTTGACAGGGAGGACTAAAATCCCTTTCCAATGTCACGTGGGGTGTACCCCAATGCATACGATGCATGTAGTATTCTGCAATTCCATGGTCCAGGCTAGACAGCCGATCGCTGCATTTGTCATTCGAGGGAGACATCTGGGCTCGAGCCTCTGCGGCCCATTAGTGACGTACGATCTGGCATTTACCCTTCCCTCCCTCCTCCCCCTCGCCAACCCACCGGGTATTCGCAGTTGTACGCAGAAGGCATGGGACAATGGACGTTTATGCTGAAGGATGATGAGTATCACAGAATTCCACCGCAGATATGATATCACCTTTGATATGATTAGCACAGAGTCAGTAATCCCTCACTAAATATCCGGAAAAGCCCCATCAATTCCCTTGATTATGAAATTGTTTTGTACAACTTCCATTCAATACATTGGGAATTTCGAGATATTCAATTGAAGTTCGTTGTTCACTAGAGTGCACGAGATTAATGACGTTAATGGAGTTTGTGATTTGAATTTAATGGATGATTAAGACTTCATTTGGTGCTCAATTAAATTTCATTTCATTTATACATTTTTTTAATCCCCTGAGGGAAGAGAATACAAATGTTTAGAATATTTTTTCCAAATCTTTGGGAAAATTTAGAGTACAAATGACACTTTCCCACCACAATCATAATTCTGAATAACGATAGTGGTAAAGAAAGCGCCATTAAATGAGAAGAGCCTTTTTTTCTGATTCAGAACAATGAGCCATGCAATTAAATAGCTGAAAGTACAATCGTTCCGCTTGTCGGACGTTCTCCAATTGAAAATCTTGTTCCAAAGGCAAGATAGCGAGCTTTATTTACCGAGTGTGATGAGCGAGATAGCTCCCCTGCCTTGTCCACTTCTTCAGTCCTCAACAATTTCACTCTTTTTTTTTTTCACCCCCCTCTGTTTATTCCACTTCTTCTGCACCTTCTTTCCTCCCATTATTTCCACGGCTTTTTATCCCCCATCCTTTTTTACATCGGCCCTACCTCCCTCCCTCCTCTCTCCCCAAACCACCCCCCTTCATCTTTCTCCACAACTGGAGTAAACAAGGGAGGGAATTGGACGTTTCTAAGAGGATAAAGTTGCTTCCAGTTGAACGGGCCAAAGAAAAAAAGTAAGATACAAAGAAGACTGTTTCATTAAGTTGTTGTTTTTCACAAAGACCTCTCGTTGCAGCTATATTTCCCGACAATTAGAGATACGATTGAACAACAAATGAAATGAAAAGAATATTTCTTTTCAAGAGTCAATTAAAAGTGACGGGATGATGATATTAATAGTTACAAGTTTACCAGTAAATGAATCAGTAAATATATTGAAGTTGTAAATTTTTAATTGGCATTTTAAATGTCAAGAAAAAGTTGTTCACAAAAGGGAGAACTTTGAAATTATTGAGGGAAAATAAAAATATGTCGCACAGTCTCAGCATTTGGAAAAATCTTTTTAAATATTTCTGAAGGATATTACAAAAACAGATATTACAATTTATAATAAACTTTTAACCAACGATAGGATGATTTTCATCAGCAATTTCATTCCTTGGACAAATTCAATTTAGACTACATCGTCGTATAAATTTCACTCGGTAGCAAATTGCTAATTCATTATCAAAAATATGTTGACTCCGCTGTGGAAGTAATTTCCCACTTGTTTCATTTCATCATAATGGTAGAGTTTCATGAATTCTTTGATGAAACGAGGGCGAAGGTGAACGTTTGCCTCGTCCCCGTGCGCTTGAGAAATGAGATAGTGGTACGGGGTTGGGGCTTTCGCAGGACTCCAAGACGACGCGTCGTACATCCCACCATCAGTTTAACCCTCCACTTGCTCCAAAAAGAGATTCCTCCCCTCCTACACCCGGTGTCTCATCTGCCCCTGTTGTTCACCACCCTCGCAAGCCACAAGCAGCTCGGCAGTAGATGCGAGATAAGCGTCGATCTTGTACATCTAAAGAGGACATTTATTTTTTCATCTCAGAATAAATAACCATCCCCATGAAACCAAGCCCTTGGGAAGCGCCATCCTCACCCACCGGATGTATAACAACTTCCGCTTCCCCTTTACCCCCGAATCTTTGTTTTTTCATTCCCTCACCCCTTCTGCGAGGAAAAAAAAAACTCGTTCATGCGAGACTTTACGGCACTTTCACGTCGAGTTTGTCACTATTTCTTCCTTTCGCTTCTCTTCTCTCACTTCTATTGGTTTTTTTTTTCCCCTCGAGTTTTGGAGTGTAGTACGACAGTGGAGAGGGTTATTGAGTGCACGAAATGTAGGTTTGAACGGGTGGAGAAGGGTGAATGACCCGATTTTTTTTTTTCACCACCAACAGGGGATGTTTGCCATGAGCATCGAATGCCCACTGTTCTGTAATTTAAAGGGCGATTCTATCGATAGAATTACGGAAACACTAGATCTTTAAGTAAAAGGGTGAAAAATGGCCCCTATGAATTGAGGAAAAGGCGGAAGGATGAAATATATTTTACCGTACAAATGTTGGCAGGAGAATGGAATGGGTGATTTGACCTGAAATTTCTGGCTGTTTAATGCTCTTGTTTTTGTTCAAACAGACGGAGTTACTCATGGAGGAGTAAAAGGAACACCACACGGGTAATAAAGACGAGTATGGCTGGGATCACGCTGCTCGGTTCGATATTGACGTTACTCGGAGGTACGCAAATCCTCCGGGCTGAGCCCTCAGCACTACCTACAGTCAAGAGTGGTGAGTCGCACGATATCATTTTATTAAAATCCCCCGGGTGATGCGAAAAAAGAGTGAAAATTGCATGTTTTTCCGCACCAATTCGCATTCTCTTGAGAAGTGAATCAGATAGTTACCAGCGGTATTCGCGACATAAAATAATTGTTCCGATCGAAGTGACGGGGAAACGGGAAAGGGGTGAAAAGGTCTGCGAAAAGAGAGAGATTTCTTGACATTTTAAATGCACAAGGGACTCCTTTGGGTGCAGTAAAGCCAATATATGGACAAAGCGTAATTGTCCGAGAATATTACCACCATTTAGTTTATTATATAAACTAAAAAATTGACAAGTCGTATTTTATTGATAAATATATACTGCAGTGTGCCTAAATAATAAATTATAAATAAATGGCCGGTGTATTTTACCATTGGAAACGAACCCCATATTCCGGAGCTGATCGGCTTTGGGAATTTATGTCGTTGTTCACGTTATGATATGACTATTAACGAGTAACACAATCCTCGTAAAATTATAAACCTATTGAATTCTATGCCATTTGAGTTCATTGATATTTAAAAGCCATTGAAAATGCCGTTTTGAGTTTTTTCTCCGAACACTGAGTGAATGGGAGAAAAGGGAATAATTGGGGCTGAACGAGGGGCTCTGGGAGAATAAGAATGAATGAGACAGAAGGAGGTGGTACATTTATATAATACTCTTCTCTAACCGCCGGGGCATTTGGATTGATGGAGAGTTGACGACAGGGAGATGAGTCTGTCTGTGTGTTGAAATGAATGCGGTAAAATCTAGTGCGCGTAATTGTAAAGACTCGACGTCGACGCGTCACCTCCAGAGTGTCTCAGACGCGATACATGCTTCACAATTTGCGGATGGAGTGGGTGGAAGAGGGTAAAAGCCAGGCTGAGATGGTAATATCACTGCAATTTGATGATGTTACATCTAGCGAGTGTCTCATCTCGGAATGATGGTGAGGCACTGAATCAGGATTTAATTAGCGATATTCATGGTTTAAGAGAGTTGCGGAAATGTTGAGCAGAAATGCGCGTAATATTTTATTTTTTCCTGAAAAATACATTTAAATTTTGCAATAAAGTGACAGGATAAATATTGAGGAAATAGTGAAATTCCGTATTTTTACTGATATTTGAAAATAACGCAATTTCCAAAAAATTCAGTTAAACTTCAATACATCACAATTTCGGAGAATTTTAACGCAAATATGAACCCGATTGTTTCAACAACCGAACCCGTAATTTCACTGCACGATTACTAGAGTTGTCCGATAATTCTCCTCCATTTCCATTTTCGTGCAGGTGATGAGAGTCTAAATGCTGTACTTTTTGTGTCAATACATGGAACATTCCAATGTATTTATTTGTTAGTCGTTGCGAAGGGCAGCGCTGGTATTATTGGAACTGATATTCAACGGTAGGAAATGAAAATCGAATGTCGGAACGATGGAATGAATCACTAATTGGTCTCGCGGGAGTCGCAGTCGCTGGTAGTTTTTAATTTATCTTTTTTTTTTTTCATACTGAAACGACGATTTTCGCTTTCCATCTCGATGATTCAGTTCATCGATGACTGCATAATGCCCCTCCACGCATATTTACAATATCCAATATTGTTTTCCCGAGGGATCGGACATTTCCATTTTTTTAACGACGGTTGCTCGTCAGTTCGATAAATTTTAATGACAATTTTCGGTACTAACTGGGTTGAAATATACCAATGACTAATTGACTCAGGCTTTTTATCCTCTCCCTTAGGGACACGGGATATTATTCCGACTTTGAAATAATTTCGCTATTTTCATGAGAGAAATGAACTATAGAATTCGGGAGATAAAAAATTCTTGAGCCTCACCAGAGAAACCCCATGAGGTTCTTTCCATAATTTTCGTCACCGTCTGACCGAAATTTTTATCAAAATCCCTCTCCCTATAATATCGAAAAGGCCAGACCGCCAATAACACCCCCGTCCATATTTTTTCGCATCATCTATGGCCCCATACTGCGTCCCTACAGGAGATTATACCCAATGTCCTGTACATAATGCAGGGATGCGCCGTTGCAACCCCGATATCCACTCGAGGGATGGTCTGAGGCGAGTTGCATAAGTCAACCACTGCCCCAACACCCCTCTCATCCAGACATCCCAATCCTTCTCACAAACCCCATCCCTTTCTCCCCGTCCTCGAGACGCCCTCCTCCAACCCAAGAGGAATCGCACTTGGTGTAAAAACTAAGATTACAATGCGATGCAATCAGTGGAGCGTACCACGGGTGAGAACCGGACGTTTTCTTTTGGATTAGAAACACACCCCCGGATTAACGCGCCACCTCGGCACCGCTATTGTTTTGCGTCGCTAACCGGTCGTTTCGTTTGCACTCCAGTGAATTGTCGTTTGCATGCCAAAAAAAGTTGTAATAAAATAGAGGAATGAGATGAAACTCGCCAAGGAATGAATTATCACGCTGTTTATTTATTATTTTCCCCTGCGAGGTGGGACGTGCTATTGGAATTACTCAGATAATCACCGCCTAGTACTTCACAGTTTTTTTCTACTCAATGAATTTCCCATCAATCCAGATTCAATAACAAACGTATTTGTTTTATTAAATTACATCGACCCATTTGTGTACCATAAAAAAAATCGTACCATCCAATTAATTAACTCGTCATCATCAGTCCCCCTGATATCCTCATCGCAGATATTGTATAATTTTCCTGACAATTCATAAACAAGTCCTTCCACTTCTAAACAATGCCCTGGAGGCAAACTCTATCATATCAACGATGAGCTTCCAGACTGTGTAAACAACATTCACAAATTCTTTCTTGCATGTGATCAGTTATGTACCGTAAATGCGAGATATGTCCCAGTGTATCCAATTATGCGTTCAATTTTCATTCGTGGACGTTAAAATTGCTGGCGGCGTGCACTGGGAATAACGTGGCTATTTACACGCGAAACATCGAATGAAAACACACACTGATATTACTGAGATAACATACCGCGGCCAAAAGTACATTCATATGTCCAGTGAACGTGGGTTGTGAAAACCAAGAATACATCAGTTTGATGATGGTGTATGTGATGGGTATGGTGAAGAAGGGCGGGTACGGAAATTCAAATTGGTTGAAACACTAAAAGCTCAGCTAGGTTACTACACCCCAACCCCCAATTTATCTGGCCATTCTCGTATTGTTATCCCAGCGTTAAATTAAATATTTATCAATGGGGGAGTGTTTCATGAAATGCCAGCGGTGATTGCAATGGTTTGCTCAATCTCATTCACCTGCAAAAGCCCAATCACTCGCTCATCCTCGAGATCTACTCGTTCAAAGGGAAACGTATAAACTCACTCGATATAGTACAGATGCCCGTAATTCACGTTCAACAGTTAGCAACGCTTCAATCCGCAATTGGAAGCCTTCCAAGATGCTGTGAGGATGTTCAAGGGGCTCTGGAAAGAACTCCACTGAAGCCATGAAGAGATATGGCTGAGGGGGTGAGGGGGAAGTTATGGAGCTCCACCTGATGTTGAAAATTAATTTCAAAACCAGAACTGCAATATCGAGAAGATCTGCATGATTTTGAGTTACAAGAATCGTTCGGTCTTCAAGTATATCAGATCTTGGCTCTTCGTGAGATGAAGATGTCAGTCTGGATGGTGTCATGATAATCAATGGAAGGACGAGCTCTCGTAGAAGGGAGATTCCATATTTTTACCCTCATTGTCACTCCAAAAATTAATGGCCTAATTTTTTCCAACCAACGCAAATGAAATTTTAATCTCTTCAGGGGATATTAGACTGCTAAATATAGCACAACGGCAATTAATACGAGCATTTTTCCAACCTCCCCTTTGACAAGTTTCGTTTTATCTCTTTCACCTGGTGAGCGTGTATTTTCTTCCCTGATTCGTCCTCTATTTTGCTCCCCTTTATGTTTCAACTAACCGTCGCTCTACATTTTTCTCGCAGTAGCTGTAAACTCCTGGCGTCTTGGTAGCATTATTTTCCTCCCTCCGTACATCACCCGCTCCTCCCGCTTTTTTTTTCATTACTCTTCATTCAACTGTTCGGTATTTCATACAGCCCTCCAAAGGAGGCACTCAGGGGTCTCGCGATTGCCTTAATATGACATTATTAGTTCACGAAAGACGAGCCACAAACTTCAATAAAACTTCGATCATGTAGTCTGCCTACAGCGGAGATTCTCCACTGAATACCGCACCGGTTGGCATCGCAAAGATTGTTGTGTATAACATGTAAAGGGCGAGGGGAGGGGGGTAAAAAAGTCTCGGCGAATGTGTTTCATCGTCGATAATACACCATTCTCGAAGTACTTGAGATCTAGCGTCTCTCAGTTGGTTTCATCCATCCCCATGTCTGTGGCTCAGTTTATTATTCATCGGTACTGCATATCCACGGTGGTAGCAGAAGGTCGGGATAAACACTATTGTTTATGCATTAGCCACTGGTCTGCCTCGCTCCTTCCTCTGCCATCTCGTTGGCTCTTTACGAGGTGGCAATGGAGTGACTCCTAGGATTCACACGGCTCTTCTGTACAAACTTCAGTGGATACCAAATCCACCGTGGGAGAGAAAAGTTGTTCGGAAAAAGAGATTCAGAGGTGAAGGAAAAATTTTATCGATTGAGAAGGAAGAATACTCAGGTGATGTAACGAGTGCATTGTCGGGGGATAATGAAATTTCATGGAGAGTTTCCCAGTAATTTTCAGGAGAGCGAGGGTGGATTCGATTTGGGGGAGAGAAGAAAATAATGGAATTTTAAATTTCACTGGAAATTCAATGGAGGACGAGAGTTCTGTGGTTTAGGGTTAAAATTTTGGGTAATTTCTCTCTGACGTTGGATGAAAATTTGGGTTCACTCTAGATACCGACAAGTACCTCGGCTTTTCTTAAATAAAATTAGTGGAATTAATGTACGCGATTGAGTTACAAACGTCGAAACCCCCCTCTTGCACCCGCTGTACCTAATCCAGGGGAGTCCCTCACTCGGCTCTTCCGCGGCTTCTAACTATGCGGAGAACGTGCAGGCTAACCGAACCAACTACCAGGAACTTACCCCAATTGCGGCCGCGAGCTTCAGCAACTATCGAACATGAGTCGTGACGTACGTTCTAGCGTGCTTCTAGGGTGGAGTTTCCTCTAGTTGGTTCCTCACGCTTTCGCCCCCCGTTAGTGCATGTTTTGGGGTCCAGTATCCACATGCCACTGCTCATCTCCAGGGCAATCGATCCACCGTGTGATATTTTGATGGCCTTCGTGCCGACAAAGACCTCACGGGTATTGATAGATATTTGGCGCGTGGCGCACGTGATCAAATTGACGGAGTGCCGATGGTAGGTGAGAAGAGAAACTCCCCAATGAATTTCAGGCTACCGAAAAAAGATTCAGCCGTTCGCGAGGAATTTTCAATGCTCTCGTGGATGATTTTCATGCATATGACGATTCACAGTAGGAATACAAACTAAACTCTGCAAAATTGTTTTAAAGTTAATTAAACTCCAGTGACGTGGAAGAAACCACATGTTGTTGGTTCCATAGAGTAAAATAACAGTGATATTCAACATGTTTGAAAAGTTTAATATGATGTTTGTAAATATTTTTTACAATCTGAACTGAGCTGAAAGAAAGTTTGTCATAGCCAGCTACAGGGCATCATTATTATGGTCTTTTTAATTTTATATTGCAGAGAATGGACATCTTCAATAATGAATTAGAGTTCATTAAGCGTTTCGGAACGAAATTAATAATTGAAATAATTGACACCAGTAATTTCCATCTTTATCCGGGCAAAATTTCTCCAATTTCGAATAGATAATTGTTATAAAAAAATTTTTTTCGTCTATCTATGTGCAAACATCAGGCTTCACGAGACGAGCACAACCCGCTTTATACCAAATGGTTTTTAAATTAATTAAACTCCCGTGAAATCAAAAACCACATGTTGTTGCTTTCACGTACTCAAGTAAACTTCATGCGAAACCTTTGTCGGAAGTTTCGTGTTGCGCGTATACCTATTTTTTGACGGTGAAGCGATTGTTAACATAAAATTCAATGCGATGTGACGGACGGAGAGAAACTTTCCTCCAACCACTGCAATTTGAAAATTCATTGCACACAGGAGGTGGATGGATACGTGAAGTGCATTATTTCCCAGCATTATGTTGGTCCCCATAGTTTCCTATTATTCGCTATCAGAACATCGCCCGCAGACCTGACGTAAAGTTCGCGACAGCGTCTGAGTAGTTTATGAATGCCGCTGGGTGATTGCGCAGCCCTCGGAGGTGTTTATCAGAGTAGCTCGTCCTCCCACATCGCCAACCCCTCCTCCGGGGCGTCTCATCTGTTGGATTCCCAGCGCCTTTCTGGCTTCGCACTTCGACGATTGTGAAGTATGACCATTTTTATTTGCTCCACTGAGTAAAAAAAAATTCCCTCATCGAAATATATTTATTAATAAATAAATTGGTTTATTTAGTGTACACTCGTCTCTTTGGAAAATTTAATTTTTTTCTCAGTCCGCAATATTTCAAACAATTGATTGTTTTTTCCGCCTAACGAAGCCGGATGGCAAAAATTTGGAATGAAAGGGTGGAATAGGAAGCACAAGGGAAGAGTGGAATTTTTTTTTTATTTTCATTTCGCCGTTGCGATGCCCTGCAATGCCACCCAGGCGACAATTGCCCAGACTCGTTGATTGTATTTGAAAGGTTTTGTGAACTTTATTCATTTTACTGTAATTTTTTTTTTCCTCCATTTCCAGCTACAGTGGAGCAATAAAAGTAGAAAAATTTCATATCCGTGGATTCTCGGTTGAATGAAAAGCCCCCTCCCCCCCACCCCCGCTACACATAGGCATCTGCATTCATGACTTACCTTTCTTCATGGAAATATCAAAGTATCTTTATTGCAAATAAGGGCTCATGTTACTGATAAGCGAAGGCATTCGTGGGCACACGTGCGGTTGGTACTTTCATGACAAGAATTTGCGAAGGCATTTTCCCATTTCCATATACCAAGGTGGGGGAGTTATATTCAACGTGTATTAGTCTATCGATAGATATCGCTTTTGGCTTTGAGGATCGTGGAAGCAAGTTTCTCATATCCGGGGCCCTGGCCTCTAACCGCCAATCGATCATCTACGCAATTATTTCCTTTGAGTATACATCACAAAGCATGTGTAAACGGATACAAGACGATATTATCAGAGGGATACACGGGGTCGGCTTGAGGTATCAACAATTTGAGATGAATTTGAGTTATCGGTGGTGGTGTGGTTACAAAATTTCTAGTAATAGAACTAATCACGAGTTATATTGTTACATTATTTGATGGTGAATTTTTTTTGGTTATCGTCCAGAAAATTTTCGCACATTCATGAAAATTACATTAGAAATCTGAGCCGAATATATTGCCCTCCACGAGCACTCACGGGAATAACTTGGTAACTTTGAAAGTTAAACGCATCACTCGCTCTCCTCTTATGATAATGCAAATCTTGAATGAAACGGTGGATTCCACCGTTCGATCGCGAGGGCCGAATGCCTGACAATTGAAGTTGGTTAGAAACCTGAGAGATCAAATTAATGGTGGTTGACTTGGTATATAGAGATAGAAATCAGTGATTAATTAGATCGTTCGTCTCGTTCTCTCTTCCCCGGATGGATCCACCATGTACCATCCAAACTCAAGGACAAGCAGTGGGTGGGGCAAGGGGGTACGAACAAATACAAATCCAGTGGTAAATTGAATGGCGAATTGATATCCTTCATGCTGGGGTTGCGGATGGTATTAATTAGCTTTCGGAGTTAATCTGGCGTCTCATTTCACTGTACGTATTCTAGCTGATGGACGCAACTGGACATTGTTTACGAGATACCAATTGCCTTCATAAGTCAGTTGAGGGTAGATAGTGAAGGTCGACTAGCGGATGTTATCGGGGATGAATTGATTCCCTTGGCCAGTATGATAAGCATCGATTGATCAGTTATTCCGTATCCTCGGGGTAAATTGTGGCTGAGAAATTTCCTGGGTGATAAATCCACGGAGACTATTGATAACTGATGACCGAACTTTTCGACAAAAAAAAAAAGGAATATTTGATATTCTCCGGTTGTTGAGGGAAAAAAGATTGCTGGTGGATTGGAAAGATCTATTGGTGAGGAGTGCATCCATGCTCACATCGGAAATTCATCTGCGAGTCAAGTCCACAACGAATGGGGCTGGATTGAATTGGAAATGAGATCAGTCTCAGGAGGTGGAGGAGCTTGAATTTATGTTCCATCTTAGGACGAGTGTGTGAGCGGCTGGTGCTGATGAGGGATTGAAGAATTAGGAGGGAAATTAATGGTGAATTAGGATATCCTCTTATAACAGTTTTGGATTTATTTGAGGAAGAGGTTGAATTGTTGTAGATGTTCTCTGTTGAAGAATAGGTCAAACAGTTTCACTCATTCAGCTATTTTCGTTAGAATGTCCTGAACGTTCATGAGGGAGAGGGAAATGCGAAATTAAAGCGGATATGAAATGTTACTTTTATTATTGAATCTCAGAAATATTAACAATCAGATAGTGAAGGCATTAACATCGCACCTCATCAAACATCCAACAGTCCGAGTTTGTCATACTCTTTAATACGAGGAACCAATTTCTTCCTGACATGAGCTGCCGCATAAAGCTTACTCTTGTCTTGAGATGCCATATCATCGATAGGAATAATATCGGATGGCTGTGCGTGCAAGATTGGTTCGATTAAAAATGCGACTACCACACTCAAAAATCTTCTCTCATCGTACAGCTTTCTGATATCATCTAGGGAAGGCACTGCCGTTCTACAATTCACAGACTTCATTGATTCCGATAGAACTGAGTGGTATTCTTTCAGAAGGGCATCGTCTTGACTTTGCACATCAGCAATGCAACTGCCGGATATAAAGTAATGAAGATCGAGAGCTGGGGAATTGTAAGATGCGTACTGGAAATCCACCTGATGAGTAAAATGATCCGGTCAAAATTAAGTGAACGAAGACACCCAATCTCGTCTCGAACACGTGTACTTACCATTGCAATTTTATCCGGTTTTTTCTGTTCATCATATCTGAACAAGATGTTCAATTGACTGCAATCCCCGTGGGTGAGAACACAAAATTCACCGTCCCTTGGAGTGAAAGCTTTCTCAGCTTTTGCAAAGAAAGTGCTCTTCAGATTTTCCATTTTCTCAATACATCTGGAAATAATTAAGGATGTTCCAGTCTCAAACTGTTAGTACACATCCTGGACATAATCAGACCATAAGCATACTTAGGATCAACCTCCTTCCACTTGGAGACCTCAGCAACCAGTGAGCTGTATCCAGTAACAATATACGTATATGCACAAACTTGTGACCTCTTGGCGAAGTGGTGTTTCAACTTCTCTTTGTACTCAGGGTTCTGCGATACGATGATAATTGCTGGGTTATCAGTGAAGGAATAAAATGGAATTTTTCCTTTTTTTTATTCTTAATGAAGGATTATAAATATCCTTTCTTACCTTTTCACTAACTACCACGGAGGTTGCATGGAACATAGCAAGATTACGAATTACTAGTCTGGCATGTTGTAAATCTAATGCAGCTGTTCGACTAACAGTACCAAATCCCAAGGGGCCGAGATCCTCCATAATAGCGTAATAGGGTTCCTCCAAATGGCTGAATAAAAATTTCGGTGTCCGAGGTATCGCCGAGATTTCCTGCATTTGCTTCAGGGGGCCCGTCATGATTGCCGTCTCATTGTGATGTGCTTCATGAAGCTTTTTGAAAATTAAAGAATCATTAATTATAATTAATCAGTGCTCACGCGATCAACGATTCCGCGATCGAAATCGGTGGATGTGTCACGTAGAGAATGTAAGTTTTTCTAGGTCACGCGAAATCTCTTCCGGGAACTGAAAAAATTCGCGATATTGATTATTTTCTACGCGAGTTATCACTCTGCGGTTTAACATTACCATTTGTTTCAATGGCTCGTCATCAAAACTGAGCATGACTTTCAAGAAAAGTGATAATTCTTCCTCAGTTTCACTTCCATTTTCGTTGATGATGCACTTTACTATGATTTGCTTCACTTCACTGGTGTAGTTACCACCTTTTTCCCCGATATTCTTATAATTCACATTAATTACACGAACAGCAGATGCATTTTTCAAATCTCGGATTAGTTTACCAATAAGCGAGACGTCAATGTTTGCATGCGACATTTTATCGCCACTTCTCTCGCAGAATATGCACGGAATGACTCAACCGAGCCACGTTTTCCGTGGAAGTGATGCCAGGTTTATATATAGGCAGGTAGTATATACATAGATGGCGCTGCGGAATAAATGGCAAAGAAACTGTTGAGATAAGTCAATGAGATAAGTCCTACAGTGATATGTGCAAATATTTTTAATATTTTTCAGGACAAGGGTATGAATTTCATAAAATTCCAGTGATATCGGGGTCACTTGGAATCTTGGTATTTTATTACCGATAAATCAAACAAATAATTTACGGTGTAAAAATCCGAATCATCATTCTAAGATTAAATGAGTGGATTTCTATCCATACCCCTCACGCGATTGATGATCAAAGTAAAAATTAATCACTGGCATCGAATCACAAATATTTTTGTTTTCATTACTGAAGGTAGATTATTAATGCTGTCACGGTAGTAAGGGAAATTGAAAGAAAGTTGCGAAGATTCTCCCATAACGCTGACATGTCGTGCGATAAAATTCGACTTCTAAAAAAAAGCCCATTAGATAATAAAACCAAATATGGCTTCTCCGTTCTCAAGCATTTCATAAAATAGAGATAAGGTAGAATTATATTTTTCAAACGTCGCTATCGACTTTCAAGTCTTAAGTGGACCAACCTTGGATGCCACTAGATCAAATATTCCACGTAAACAATAAACACTCGAGAGATGACAATGGGAAATGCACAGTCAGGACTGGAGTTATTTGCTGCTGGAATGAAATCACGTTCCGTAAATACTTTTCTAGCACTTGCCAATACGAAGACAATAGACAACATCAATTGAACCATCAATGCTTTATTGCAATAGTTACTATTATAATATGATTATGTAACACAATTTTTGTGACTCCATTTGAAGTGAAATATCGCGGTTTTGCATTATTGATCTAGCAATCCGGATTTATCAAAGTCGAGAAGACGAGTTATCAACAAGTCTTTGAAATCTTTCTGCTCGTACTGGCCCCTACGTCTATTCGTATTATCGAATAGCATATCATCAAGAGAAACCACATTAGATGGTGCAGCGTGGATAATTGGATAGCTGGCACACGTTGAGAGTACACTGATGAAAGCCCTGTCATCGTACATCTTCTCGATATCTTCCAGCGAAGGTGTTGGTGTTTTGCAATGCAAGGTCTTCATTGTTTCAGACAATACTGAGTGATACTCCCGGAGTAGTGTATGCTGATGGTGTTGAAATACTTCTTGAGTCGTACTGCTTGATATCAATGATCGTAAGTCGACAACCGGATTGTTATACGTCGCTATTTGAAAATCCACCTGTCAAACGATATATTTTAATCAGTAATCGATGATGACATGTGAGATGCTGTTCGAGAAAAGAGTTTCTTTGATTCTGAAAAAATATCAATTGATAGAAATGGAAAATACGTAAATTTCTTACCAGCGCAATTTTGATGGGTTTTTTATTCTCATCGTATGCGAATAATAGATTCAATTGAGTGCAATCACCATGGTTTAGGACAGTGAACTCATTCTCCCTCGATTTATATACCTTTTCCATCTTCTCCAATATTCCAGTAGTGAGATTTCTCAATTTTTCTGCGTATCTGAAAATAATTCAGTCTTCATCAATCATCCATGCAAGGGCATGTGCATTAGTGATTCGTAATATAAAAATCTTACTTGGGGCCAAGTTCTTCCCATTCGGCGATGGTGTCGGCAAGAGAATGGAAAGACGTATTGAAAAAATTGAACGCTCCATTGTTGGGATTTTCGAACATATTTAATGATAAAGTCTTCTTGTAATCAGGCGTCTAAAATGAATCAGAAAATTCCCAGCTGGAGAAAGGAAAATCGATTGACCTCAGTCTTGCTGATCAAAAAAAAAAGTCTGAGAGTGAGGCTAATCGATATTACAGATTTGAACAGTGGTATGAGACTGAAGATTTCGATGTCAAACATTCCAGAAAAAATGTCTCGAATGAGATTTAAAAAAAATTTATGGAACCTCTCGCAGATTCACTAATTTCAAAAGCACTTCAGCTTCACCTGTTTACCTTCTCGTAGACGAGCACGGAGCTTCCGTGAAACTCGGCAAGACCTCGCATTGCCAATAAAGCATGTGCCAAATCTAAACCAGTGGCGCGACTGTGCATTATAAAACCAAGAGGCCCCAGATCCTCCATGATCGCGAAGGTGGGATCGTCTTGATGAGAGTAGAGTAGACGCGGTACACGTGCCACTGTGAGCATTGGACTCATGTCCTCCAGAGGTCCCATCATTATTTTTGTCTCATGTTCAAATACCCCTTGCAACTGTTGATAGATATAGACTTGAATTGAGATTACTTTATTAAGAGGATACATTATCCCTATAGAGAAATTTCTGCCCTTGGAGGATTTTTTAGAAATCATTCGAAGAAGTTTCAATGAATTCTATAGATATTTTTCAGAAAACAAAATTTTCAACTGCAAAAATTAAGCCTTACGAATTGAAACAGATTTCCTTTATTAAAGTCCATCTGTTCTTTTATTGCAACAAGGATCAAGGGAGCGTCAGCCGAGAGTGCTGACTCATTGCACCAATTAAAAAAAAATTTCTTCCAATACTTCTATCAAATCTTCAAAAATTCAAAAATTGTTTCATGAATTTATTCATTACTAGTATTTTCGCCTGCTCATTCTGGTTATGCATATGCTTCAGGAAAAGTGATACTTCCTTCTCAAGGTCACCTGCATTGCCTTGAGTTATATAGTTGATGAATATACGTTTCACTTCACTAGTGTAATTATCTCCTTTTTCTCCAACATTTTTGTAATTAACCGCTGTCACGCGAGCTGTAGCTTCTTCCGTAAATTTCCGAATTATTTTTTCAAGCAGAGACACTTCGATGGTCAACTCCGACATTGTAGCACTTGTGGGTCTGACTCGTGCGATTGCAATAACAGACACCGACTGAATCTACGACGTTATATAATCTCTTCGACGCAGTCTAGCACACGCGGTAGTAATATGCCCATATAAGGTTAGACAATTTTCAGGGAAAATTTTTGTAAACACTAGTCTTTGATCATTTTCAACATCCGTAGATCTACAATTACTATACACTACTAAACATTCCTATTATCCTAAATGACTTGATTTCCGAATGCCCGATTCTTCCAAAACCATAAATATTTTCGAAGCTATAATCATAACAAACCAACCAATCAAGTAAATTTATAGGCGATAAAATTCTCATGAGTGGAGATAAAATTTATCACTCCCTGATTAGATATCAGGTATTGATCCTATGTGTCCAATTTGATCAATAATTTTTCTTTAATTATCTATATAAAATAAACGTAACAAATACATAACACATGTTTATTTGATATGAGTGTTAACAGGAAGAGTAATTGAATATTCATATGAATATAAACATGGAAATTCTTTCGTGTTCTGTGTTTATGAAAAAGCAGGGAGAATTGTAAGCGGGCGAACGAATTGTTACAACTGACCTCCTAATTTTAAACACGATATTGATTCCACCATTTTACGATTATTCAATATAATGTGCAATAGGGTTACGCAGTTGCACTCTGCATCTGCATCGTACATTTGAGGTCAACTGCTGATAGGTTATTTTTCACGATCCCCTTTCTCTGTTCGTGAATGAATGCTTCTACGAAAAGATATTAATTAAATTAATTGATCGGAGGATCAGCGCCGTCAAATCAGTGGCAATTTTTTTGATTAAAAGTAAAATACAAAATCATTTCTAAACAATTATGGTAATCAATACAGCAATGTTACGTAAATAATGATTACTGACTCATAAAAAATGTTCATATAATCGTCTGCATTCTGCCAGAGATAATTCTTGGAAAATATCGACTTGACAATCACTACAGTTTACGACCAACAAATATAAATTTAGGTTCGTGTCTCATGAGCCACGAAGGTATTAATTAATCTCCGATAGGACTCATTCACCTCCAAATAGTCGTCTGCTTTGCGTACCAATATTGAAAATCAGCTGACAGAGTGGCCGCAAGCTATCAACCTCTGTTTTACCGATGTTTATTTACCTGTATATCCAATATTCCGGATAAATATTTGGTAACGTGTAGGTCGGGTATACAGGCAATCCAGAATTTATTGATTTCTTTTACTATTTGATAAAGTTATACAAATACGGTTGTATCGATCTGAAATTTATCCCGAATGTAACATGTACCGTACAGAGGCGAAAATTCAAAATATCATTATTAGAAGAGAGTGCTATCATTTTTCCAATAGTGCCATCCAGGTCATGAGAGTAACTAGTCGATGAAGCCACCTTTTATCTTTTTGAATCTCGTCAAGCGAGGGTCAAGCACTCTCAGTTTTATCGTTGGGTGCTGGTGGGAAATTGCGATTAGACGGTATTTCTCACGTCATGAATTCGCATGAGTTCTCTTTCGTGTAGCTAAGCAACATTGTTCCATAGTATAAACAATGACCAGTGAGTACTTGACAATTATAGCCGGAAATACGGCATTAAATATCATTCATATGCACAATGAGCTAATTAATACTCTGAAGAAAAATCGCGTATATTTAGTGGACATTGCAATCCTATTGTAGGTTAAATAATCAATTGAATGTTTTGATAAAATTTTTAATGAGTCCAATTCCACAGTAATTGTATCGATATAAGTTATACAGTTCCCATTATTCTATTACTCATTTATCTAATGCTTAGAGAACACGAATTTGTCAGTTCCGACGAGGGGTATAATTCCCAACATGAAAAATCCCCAGTGAAATTATCAAACAATATTTGGTTGCCCTAAATTCAATGGTACAGACAGTCCCAAAAATTTCTAATCTTTTTTCACAATATTTGAATGTTTTGTGAGAGCGATCAACGGCATGAGATCAATCGAGCAAACCCATGGCTTCCCACCTCGGTAATCTCCTGGTCATGGTCTCCCTGTACTTGGGATTCTCGTACCCTTTGTTATTGAACGAACCTTCATCATTTCCCAGGATCTCGTCAAGGTGCTGAGCTTCGTTCTTATCTATTAGAACTATCGGCAGGATAGTGCATGCAGAGAGCATCCCATAAAATTCCATCCTGTATATGGCTTCCTTCAGATGATTCATGCTTGGTGGTTCAACCTTGCAACCGATTCTCCGCATTGTAGCAGTCAAGACTTTGTAGTACTCATCTATGAGATCATCTTGATGATTCACGAGCACTTTCTCCGAAGGGCTTGTATTGAGAAAGTAATTGAGATCAATCGCTGGTGAACCGTAGACACAGAGTTGAAAGTCTACCTGAAATTTTCGAATATGTTTCTCAATAAATGTCAATAAATTTCTGTGTCGCTGGGTAAGGAAAGGAAGGGAGAGGGTTCTGACGGATATCTCAACGAGCTGGTAAAGTCGTTGAATTGGTAATAACTCAGCTTGAAGTAGTAGTGAGAAAGACAAACTAGATCGATATGACAATTGTCGAATGCTTATTTAGGAAGTCATAAAAGTCGAGAGTGCAGACTTTGTGCTGAAGGTATTGCAAACAGGTAGAGTAACATCTTCGAGGGAAACGGTGGTGCATGAAAACGAAATGTTCTTTCAACAGTACTTCTGAAGTACAGTACAGAGTTGGCAGAATCGAATTCGAGACGAGTTCATTGCATTATTCACGTTGCATGACTCTACCAACCTTTTCTCCAAGTTCTTTTCAATCCCTTCTTCGGGGAGATCACGTGCGTAGCACACGAGGTGAGTTTTCCACTTTTACCTATGAATTTCTTGAATGGTGAATGAATAAGCCTGAGTGATGTCACATTGATGGAGTTTAATGGCATCTTGGATGATGTTTACTGTGGGAAAATATGTGTTCAGGTTACTTACAAAAATGTGCTTCATGACTTTGCCATTGGTATCGTAGGCAAAGAGCATGTTATTCACCCAAAAGTCACCATGATTTATAACGTTGAAGTCAGACTCATTGGGAAGTCGACAGTCTGATGCTCTATCGTTTGCGACATCAGCTATTTTGTTGATCTTGTCGGCGTATTTTTTTCCAAGTTTAGGCCAGTCCTCTACAGCTTTAGCGAGACCCTTCATACCGCTGGTGAAAAATTGTATCATCCCTTGGGGATTGTCAGAATTGAAGATTCCCCTTGTGTAGAATTTTTTACATTCTGGTGACTAAAATCAGGATAGAATACAACTTGAGGAGATCGGATGAAATTCTACCTTCAAACTTGATGTTTATTTTTTATTGATCAGGTGAGGGTAAGAGTTTCAGCTTTCAGTCTGTTACTCACCTTTTCATACACTGCTACGGAGCTAGCATGGAATTTAGCTAATCCTCTCAAAGCCAGGATACAATGGTCGAGATCCAGGCCGGCTTCCCGATCGGCCATCCGGAATCCCAGAGGTGCAAGATCCTCAATGACTAAGACCGGTGGATTTTCGCTCTGTGTGTAGAGGCATTTGCCACTTATCTTCGTCTCCGGCAGGAATTCTTGCATTTCCCGAAGCGTTGTCGTCATCATCAATATTTCAACTCCGAAGAGACCAGCCTCCTCCACCTTTTTTTTTTTATCAAATCAAAAATTCGTAATCAGTTTGTAGCTTGTGCATGCCAGCATTTGTACGATCGTAACAAGCACAATAAGCACTGGAAATTAGTGCTCTGAGATAAGCTTTCAGAAACATGGTTGTATGTAATTACCTACGGGAGATAATTAGAGTCAGTGAACTCACCAACTCCTTCTGTTGCCCCTCTGTGGTAGGTGCCACCTTAACAATTATCGAACGCTTCTCCGTGACCTTCCTACCGCGCTCATCGCGTGTAAACTCAACGGTAGCACGATGCATGTCACTGGTATAATTGTCACCCTTATTGGTCGCCGCTTTCGTCGTCATCTCAATTATTTTAATGGTATCATCCTTCTCAGAATTCTTCAGAACTCGCTGCATGAAGTCTGCATTTAACCAGTCTGGTGCTACCAACGCCATTCTGAGATCGATAGCTAAAAATTAAATCGCTCGGATGATCTACTTGTGACAGAGATAACTTCGGGAAATTTCGGAAATTCTTTGAAACTTTGAAAAGATTTTATGGAATGCCAGATACATAAATTGCCTAGGACCTTGTAGCGTTGCGGAAAGTTGCAGATCTTGAAATCCATCGGTTGGTAAAGCTAAATTTATTCTCGAGATGTCATAACATTTCCTTTTTTATAAAAAACTGACGCAACGAGAGAGCCAATTATTCATCACGATACAACTAATCAACAACTATAATGAAATCATATAGCTATGAAACACACATTCACAAGTGGATTCCGTGACTAGGTGTAATCATATGGATACGTGGACCTCTGAATCCAATCACGAATGGTGGTTTTTTTTTCTGGAGCTCACCGATATTAATCAATCACTTACTTGTGATATTGTGGATCTAGAGTGATGATGGAGATTTCTGCAGATCTTGCCAATGTTCAATGTCTCAACGCTTTGACGTTGATGGGTCTAGTGACTCTTATTTATAGTCTGGCGAGGGATTCCATAACTTACAGAATTCTCGTGTACTCTTGACAATGTGAATTACGCAATCGCTTGCGAATCCCTGTCTATCGTGCATCCAATCGTCTGTCTTAATAGTAGTGCTGTAGGATAATATCTGCAGTGTCACTTGAATATCACTGGTATTCTAACCAGCGATGGAGTAGGGCTTATTGTCGGCAGCTCTCAGTGACTGAGTGATGGCCAAGATCAATCTCATTAATTTGTCAGATGAGCAGCGGTTGGATTTTGGAATGGGAGCATTATTTAAAATTCAGATTTTCTTTCTGATATCAAGCCCGTGGTGGCCGTATTCATGTGGATGGTTTGCTCTCAATTCGTCGCTGACGAACGTACGTGGGTGTGCATTAATTCATTTAGTTATTTTAATTAATTGTTCCATGTTCTATTTGTCTTTAATCACTTGTTCCAATGTTGAGGAAATAAATGTGCTGAATTTAATGAATACTGGGTACAATGTATTCTCGATGTCCATTAGTTCATGCGAGATATTTCAAATTTTGATAAAATTCCATTGAAACTATTACGTGATGGGAATTTCCGCGAATTATGCCCTAAATTTTAGACCGAAACTTTCAATAGTATTGGGAGAGTGTTATTAACCTCTCAATGATTCGAATTTATCGATTCACTCCAGCATTCAATGAAAAACCATCAACGCTGTGAGCACATTTCACACGTACTTGGGGATAATAGATCCCTTGATGTCATCTATAATGGCACCGGCTGTTTATAACTCTTTTATTGATTTTTCTAGAACTTATTTTTAACGCTTCATCAATTTAAAATTGCTCGTTATCGTTATGCTGTTGAAAATCCGGAGAGCAATCAAGCATGAGTTGCCCTGAATGAAGTGAAATGAGAGGAAAATGAGGTTTAGAGAAAATGTTAAAAAATTGTTGATTCTTGCTTGACATTGGAATGACGTTAATTACGAAAAATCATACCATTAGAGTGATATGCATAAACTTCGTCCTGATGTTCGTAATGAAATCGTATAATGGAATACAATAGAGTGAAATGCACGTAATGGAATGAATCAATTGCGGTGAGCTCTACTGAACAGGAGAACAGGAGAATCAATTCTTCCGCATGAAAATTCGTTGCGAATTGAACGATGATGGCAACACAATTTTCTCGATGATGTTTCATTACCCCTCAGTCGTTATCCGACTCTGCAGTCGATATTTGGCATGAAGTATTCATTATAAAGAATGACAGCTGATACAAAATTGTCTATCACTAGGAAGCAAAAATGTTATCTTGAATCACGAGGCACCTTACACGAACATCTCAGGAAGTCAAAAAAATTAAGTGGAAAATTGCGCGTATGTTGCCTACCGTATAGTTACTCCTGCTGAACAATTTTGCATATTATTTTCTTCCTTCATGTTTAATTCACTATTGACTTTGTTTGCGTCACCAATAAGTTCATAGGAATAATCTTCGAACGTTTCTGGTAAATATTCTCAAAAGAACTTTACTTTTTCGGAACAAATTTCACTCTGTACTTGAAAACAAAACTTTTTTGTACGCGAACAGTCATGAACAGTTGATGATTGGATCAATCTATATCCAATGGGTATTAATGGTCCCAGTTATTCACAATTCGTACACTGCCACTCACATTTCGATGACTCTCAGTGTCGCATTCATGCGCATCTCTTGATACGCGCGTTATTTTCACTTTATGATGCATGTGAAGTACTCATGCTCTCATGAATATGTTTTTTTGTTCTCAATCCGCTGGGTGAATAGCCGCCATTCATTGACTCATTATCTGGTGAATTGCACATCGCGACTGGATAAACGAATTCCTTCATTGGTGAAATTGTGTTATTGAATACGGAAAAAAACATTGAAAATTATTCAGAGGAATGCCATTATTTCCATTATCTAGGACTAATATTTCATTTGGTATCTCCCATTTTTGTCACGCACGGCATTCGCAATAGATTACGTTTTTTTTCGGAAAAATAGTAAATACCCTTCCGTCAAGTTGGTTAATTTCCCTGAAGTAAATCTGTTCCACTCCATTAAATGACGTCATGTGAAACATATATTTTTTCGCCAGAGTTAATTCTTTCGCTTGCTACAGTACTAGCGCCACATTTTTAGAGAAATATTCTTTTCCCTATTAATAGGGCGGGGGATTTACGTTGTGAAATGTCTAAGATTTACTCCCTTTTTTAAAAATTCCCATATGTCCCTAGGAATCAGTAGGGACTCCCTAAAAATCAATTGTTTTTCTCGCTGCAAACTTTTTTATACCCTCAGAGGTCAAGTCCCCAGTGGGCATGAAAAGTATGCAAATGTCCACTACCAGAACTCTCGTGAGTCAATTCGAGTGAGCGGATAAGGGATAGTGATAAAAAATCGTATCGCATTCGCACGTTGGGAATAAATCTTTCGGCTTTCCCAACACGTCCTTCAGGTGAGGAACACGTTTTCATTCCCAGGATGTAGTGCACCAGACCAGTCCCTGGTTTTACGTCTCCGTGGCTTCGTCGAATAGAAACCAAAAGTGCAACGAAAAAAAATGAGAGGGAGAGGGAAACTGAGTGAAAAGTGTTTATTTGCAATTACATATAAATTATAAATTGTATTGTAAAAGACTGGTATGAGAATGATGGCGTTATTTTCCACTATTCTCAGATGTTCCTTATTATCACGCTATAATTTGAAAATTGATTAAATAACAACGGTTCACTCTGTGCGGCTTCATACAGCGATAAACAGCTTTTCATCGTGCGTTAAATAATCCTCTCAGGGTCCTTTGAGCACGAATGCATGGAGGATGGATTCTGTGAAATGAATCCTGGTGATTACATTTGGTAATACGCTATGAACCATTGGATAACGTTCTTAATTACCTGGATTTTTGTGGAATTTAAAAAATGTTCTGGTCCGGTTTATTTTTCATCTCCTGCCCGTTCGAAATTCTGTTCAAATTTTATTTACTAGATAAAATTGATCGACGTGAGTTTGTTACTGATCATCAGTGGAAAATTACGTAACTCATAGTTCACTGACCCCTTTTGCATTGCGCGTAATTTTTATTGAATATTTATCAAGCAAGGAAGTCGGTTGATTATCTCATTCCGTAATGGTCAATTCTGTAAATGGCTCTTCCGAAATTCTCTCATCACTCCGGGTACCGTTTGGTCTCTGTAAAAGCCGACGTGAATGCCCTCACTTCCGGTTGAATGCTGTGTATATGACAACCTCTTTTGTGCAAAATTTCCCATCGCTTTGGTAGGAGAAATTGAGTCCGGCGAATGACTCCAGGTGGATCTTGATTCTCCCCGATCGTCCGATTTCCGGTGAAATGATAAGAGAAGGAAGAGTAGATAAAAATTGTTAGACGAAGAGAAAGAGGAAAATCCGATCATCCCTTTTACTTATCCGTAAGTGCTATTGTCCAGCCCGCACGTTCCAGATTGCACCCTCGAGTTCTCGCCATTAATCGATTCTGGATTCAGCCTCTCTAGCCATAGAATTCAAACACCCACCGACAGCTTTGTTCGTTTATTCTTTTTATCTACAGTATTACTGGAGTTTCGTTTCAACTCGTGAAATTTCACTCTGGGGGATTTGAATTTCTCCCTCGTTGGTAGTCTTTTGGTAATTAGATTGATGGTATTTTATTTCGTCGATGATATTCCATTTGAATTACGAGCTGACGTGAATGGCCATTGAACATTCGAAGTTTCGATTTTACCAGGAGATATAATCGTTCAAATTTTCCCTGTGAAGTACTATTTCATTAATGCAAATATAACGGACAAGCCACTACTACATTTTCATCGATTTTTTAAACAGCTCTTAATCCTTTTGTGATTTTGTAATGGGATTGATTACTTTGCTGGTTATTACATGGGTGGTATTTTATTTGGACGATAATATTCATGATCATCGAACGTTTGAAGATTCGATTTCAATAGGAAACATAATCATTCGAACTTTGTCGGTGAAGGACTGTTTTATTGATGAAAAAAAACTTGAAGCCGATATTGGACTTCCAACAAATTTCCAAATACCTCTTAATCCCTTTGTGATTTGGCAATGGGATTGATTACTCTGGTAATAATTAGATTGATAGTATTGGACATCATGGATGATACTCCAGTACTCCAGTTGAATTATGAAATAATGTCAGGGACAATCAAATCCTTGATATTGCTATTTGAACAGTGAACACAATGGCCTGAATTGTCTGAGTGAATGACTGCTTTATCAATAAAAAATAATAATTAAAGTGAACGCTGTTACTCCAGGAAATTGTCACTTGTGTTGATTCCATATTCACGATGACATCTTAAATTCCATGAGCTTTACTTCCGAGCGGATAATTAAAACAATCCACGAAAATTTAAGGCTAATGGAAATTAAATTAGTAATGATGGATTTGGGATGGAATCTGCGGTAAAACCGAGGACGAGAGGAATAATTTGTTCACCAGTGAAGAATTAAGGATAAATTCTACCATCGTGAATAGACGATTCACTCCAGTCGTTTGTGGATGGACAGGGGGCATACGTCACGCCTCTCTCTGAGCCCTGTATATATCAAGGAGGTTGGTAGCTACCACGAGATCCTCATTCTACTTTCCTCCCCTTAACTTGTTTTACGGTGCACCAAGGACCATCACAAACTGCAGATAGTCCTCCTCTGACGTCTGCAAATTGCTACGGGAAGAAATCCAGAAAATTGTTTTTCTAATGAGCAAATTATGGGATAATTGAAATGTCCGGGAAGATATTTCAAGATTTTCATTGAAAATCATGGAAATCTCTTCATCATTCTCAAATGAAAACTCCTGCTACCTCACCCGATATATTCGGAATATCCCCGGTGTAGAGTTGAAGAGTTCAACCTCCACAACCCCCTGCATTATAAAATTAATAATTCTTCCCGAGTTCATCCCACCCTAAAAATACCCCACAATCATTATCAGCGTCGCCCTTTAAAATCTCCCCTACAAAGTAATTGAACCAAAGTACAAACTGAATAACCGGAACATGCACGAATAATATTTACAAAGCATACATGCCCATGTAGTTCTCCTTAACTCAAACGCGTATATGAGAAATTCGTTAATAAATTTTGAATTCAGGCTCATAACACTAGTTACGTGTACAAAGTTATGCGGAAAGCGGAAATGGCAAAGACACTTGACTCACAGAGTTACAAGAGAGGTTGAAGTGAGAGGGTTAAAGTTTTAACAGTGGGATTTCAAACGAATGGAGGACTGGAAGGGGTGGCCATGGATGAGGAGGCGGAGGAGGAGGAGGAGGAGTGCCAGTGTATGTAGGAAAACCCGGGCGATGCTAACAATGAAAAGCGGTGTAACTGAACCACCCTTTGCTCTCGTCCCCGCTTTCGGTACTCTGACGTTTCCGACTCGTCGCTTTACCCCGAGCTTCCATTTAGGCGGACAAATAATTGTACGAGCCCGAGAGGCAAAGGATAAAATTTTATATAACTCGAGATATTCATCAATTTAGCGATAAATACTCGGGAATATTTGGTGAGAATGTTCGGAGAAAAGTTTCCGTCTTTCGAGGATTGTCCAGGAATATTGGAACGCATCTCCGTAGGTTATGTGGGAGATAAAGAGCTTCAGGAGACGACTTGAAGGAGATTCTAGAAAATATAGTTACTATAGTGTAATTATACAGAGAGGTTCGATGAACAAGGGACTAGGTAGGATAGTCCCTGAAGTTTACGATAGTTACTTCGAGTATTTAATCGTGTTAACATGAATGATGGAACCATTGGCCTAGTGTAGTTACAGGGAATCACAAGGCTTTATGAGCGAGATGTTGGAAATCCAATAAAATCAGCAAGATGCCATAGCCCATCAAGTATCAACATCAATGTTGGAAGGTGCCTCTGTTGATCACGAGGAATCAAATGATAATGTGATCACAGTGATAAATCTGTGGATTTTGTTTGCATGACAATGTCAATACGCAAATCAGACAGTTTCATGATTGTTCTCCTTCTCTCCCGCGCATTCCCTAATTATATAGTTTAGAGGGAAGTTATGAACAGGTTCTCTTCCACATTTGTCCTGTTGATAGAGAAGCTGGAGATATTTGTAATGACAAAGCATCATGAGTACAACACACGGCATCTCGACAAATCAACAGACGAGCATTTGTTATCACTTCATCCATTAACTTGGTATTAATTAACCTTGATGTTTAGTTTGTTGAATGAATTTTCTAAGTTCAGATATAGCGAGATAGCATGTCGGTGTGGAGCGTATGAACCTCGAGAGTTGAGAGAGGGTTATTCAACAACACCCGTAGAAGTTCATGAAGCACTTCAGATGATCATGCACGATAGAAATAGCATTAACGAAATGAACTGGCAATTCATTATAATCTAATTAACCAGCATGATTGAGGTAAAGTAGATTAATCAATAAGATTGAACAGATATCGTGACAATAACACCTTCGGCAAAGTGTTCGTTACTCGGATGATAAAGTAACAACTGAAATCAGATCGATCCGTGAGGATTTTTTTTTTCTTTCTCACGGCTTGCCCAGGTCTTCTCGCACAGTCGGTATACAGTGGCTCGTAAATAATTTCACGATGCCTGGACAACCGTAAAAATTTACGTCCGGACGTGGCACTTCCACCTCCATCCACCCTGCAAGTACGAGAGTTGCAAGAATGAGTCGGACAGGCACAGTCTACGGGTCTTGCCTACTGGCCGGTCAACATTTTTTGTTTTACGTTCCCTCGGTTATGCACCCTAGTTTTTGATAATTAATTGGTACACTGGGTTTTTTCATTGTCCAGACATGACAGGATGGAAATATGTCATTTGCACAAAGAAAAAACTGGGAATTAGGGAGAGACTTTTTTTTATGAATAAATGTACCGGAAATCTGCTACGATTTTTCAATCAAATTCACAATTTTCGAGTTTGACATTCTGACTCAAACTACTGCCATGATACTTAGATTTTTGTTAATGAAATACAGCTGTGGAGGATTGGAGAATCCCTCTGGAGGACTTTTCCACTTCTCGCGTTTCACCTCCGTCCATTTCCCCTTCACGTTTTTCTTGAATTTTATTTGTCAGTTGACGGTTTCACAGCAGAGAATTGATGGAATATGCAAACAGACGAGGGCATCATTTGACTCGTTCCAGACTTGGGAAAGTTTGTTAGATAATTAGGAAGCGCTACACACGATGGGATTAAATTTCCACACATTCTCTCTCCCTCTTTCCCTGACAGTTGCGTTTTACCGATATCGTACCTGGGAAAAGCGTAATGCTTTAATCCGTTCGACATTGGGTACCTTCAGTTGACCGAGATTTTCCGAAACTCGTATACAGACGACACGGGTCGGAGTAGTTTCCAACATAGTGGGGATCGTGCGTTGAATAATAATCATTGCTGTTTGCCGATGAATATCGTTGAATTGTACTTTCACGTGAAGCTTAACATGCGGAATTTTCATTGACGATGATGAGGATTCACAGCATTGCATGAATAGCAAGTGGCCCTGTGATAAAAATAGCTAACAGCGAGGATGATCAGCTGCACTTGTGGACATGAGGAAAAGAGTAATACTATTAACGAAAAATTGTCAAAAATGTTTGTGTATAAAAATCTGGCAAATAGTATTGATAGAAACGATTGCAGGAAGTGGTGTTTTTCCCATATTTATTCAAAATTTACAACGAAAGGCAATTTTCATTCCGACTCTATTCTTTCGAGCGCTGAATTTTCATTCGGAAAAAAGCCATATCCTCGAGAGCAATTTTAATATCCATTTATTCGGGTGTACTTTGGGAAGGGAATAAAACCCATAAAAGAAGCCACGAGGACAAAGGGCATGAGAAAATCTTCAATGTTATTTTCTCCCCTCCGTTCGAAATTCTTCAAAGAGCGGTGAAATTACTAGCTATGTACTACTACGACTCGGATAATTTTCCAACTCTGAAGATAAACTGAGTCCTCCTCCCCCACGCAATGTATACGTCAGAATGAAATTATCACTGCACTAGCCTCTTTATACTTACAGTACAGTCCACCTCCCCCTCACTCCATCATTCTCCACATGCGCGTGTACCGTGGCTTCTGGGTTGGAGTTGGCTGTGTCTTTGTGGATTATAAATTTGCCGACTTGCTGGAATTTTCCCCCGTTCGCAAATTAAAATTCCTCCCCATCTCCTATTCCGAATGAAACACAAAGCTCATGATAAACTAATATTGCAAGAGGGGGAGGGACTGGGAGATTATGGCAGTAGTGTTGCTATCGAGCTGCCATCGATGTCATCCTTTGAAATTCCCTCCTTTACATCCACAGTGGATCGTCACGTAGTTCTCCGAAATACAGTAAGTTGCGTACTCCATTTTGAATTGCATCACGACTACTCAACTGCGATGCAACGTCGAATGATATCCGGACGCCGTGGAACACACCCGGAAGCACATCGGTCCAGCATCAACCGAGTTTAATGAGGTTTTGTTGTATGTATGTGTACTGAGTGGGGTAGAACACTGGAGGACTTTCGTCATGATCATTTCGGGGCATTTCAGGGGGTGAAAATTGCCCGGAATATCTCGATGAATATCCGTTGAGCTGGAAGTTGGAGGGATTTGGAGAAATCATCTCTCGCTTGATGACTGATTGTTTTCTGTGGTGTCTGGCTTTTTTCCTATTCTCACAAACTGAAATTTATGATATTGGACTAATGATGAGCTTTCAATTTTAATTGATAGTTGATGCAATTGTTCCAATACAATCTCTGCTTTTCGTCTCATGCTATTAGCGATCTTATCTCTTAAAGCGTCCACCGCTGCACTTGAATTATATCACTTCAATGTGCCATTAAACATCATCCACGAGTGTTACAAAGTTTTGCAGGTGACTGATAGAAAATTAGACATGTCTCGCTACATCTAATTCCCTAAGCGTAAATCAAAATTTATCATAATGAGCTTCAAACAAACGATTAGAGCGATAAGAAATTCAAACTTTCAGCTACATTGTCTTCATCTCTAAATAAATAAAATTTTGCTAAGTCAACGCTTCCCTAGATCTTTATTCAAATTTGATTAAATCATCACGATGTGCTGTGTGATAACCGTCCGTCAGTATTTATCATATTTAGAAAATTAGACGTGTTCTATATCTCATTAATTCTGCGGATGGATTTTTAAACAAACTTTCAACTTTGTTATACGTCCTCATCTTTGAATATCTCCAACTTTTCTGAACTCTTTCCATTGCTCACAGTCAATAATCGCGTCCATTGAAGTATTTCCAGAGCTGATTCAATTAAATCATTGCAATGCACCATTGAAAATCTTTCATCAGTATTGTTCATCCGTGCTGAGGCAATTTCCTCACAATTTTCCGTCTGAGAATTCTATTTCTACCGAATGCAACAAAATAACCAGTGCAATTTAATTGTCTCCCAACAAGACACCAGCGCCAGGGCATCCAATTTCCGATAAAAATCCGTTAAGCAAACAGCTGCTGGTTCTCTCCTCGAATGAATAAGTGGCATTGTGTTCTACGATGTTGTTCTCTCATTTTTCACCATTCCCCACTGGACTGTGAAAGGAAACACCTCTGGCTCTCTCGCACTAAACAAATTACCGGGCGGTAATACGAGAATGATTGGATCGGGACACAACCACCACTAGCTCATGCATTCTGCTCGCCTTAGGTGTTCCATAATCATAACAAACTCAATGATGGAATTTCGTGGTATGAATAATGATCGATGTCTGGAACCCTTGAGGATTCCCTGAGATAGATTTTCATTATAACTATAAAAAAATCTATTCTCTTGTCACCGGATTTTTATTCCTCAAAAATTAAATTGGTATTATGTACTGGTGTGTAACTGCACTGATATTGGCCGCATAAAAAGAAATATTAAAAAATTCCGAAGGATTGTGGAAAAGTTTAGTTTAAAAAAATCCTCAAAACTGGATCTGAGAGCTGTCACGAGGGATAAATCCGAGGAAAAATTGCGGTTAAGAAATCGCGGAATTGTCAGCGGAAGAAATATAAAATCTTCCTCCAACTCATTAAAACAATTCCCCCTGAAAATCCCTCATTTCAACTTGATGATCCGTCGTTTAATTACTCACCGATCAAATTTACTCCCCAAACATCCATCTCTAAGAGGGATAACCGCAGGATCCATTATCCGCAGCTCTCCTCACTCGTATTTACGCAAAATCCCAAAGCCTCAGACGTCACCTTCGCACTTAGCTCAACATCTCCATCAACTCGTCACCCATTAAATTTTCAAAACTCATTGCACTATCCCTCTCCATAGCAAGCTCGACCCTCCCTGAAATCTAAAATTCTCGAGAATCACAATAGTAATATGTTACCAGGAATAGTATCTACAAAGATATGAATAGTGTCAAAGGACGTAAAATTACCATATATGCAAAGCTCTCGAGTTTACCACACTACATTGCTGTACCCCGGGAAACTACAATGTTTTGAATTAATTAGGTGATCGTGCGCCCAAGGGCCAGACGTACCATTATCGACCATGCCTCCCAGTACCACCGGCATCTCTCGACTCCACTAACAATCCACATATTCTCGTCAAAAGCTCATCTCCCTGCCTCCCCCTGCCCCTTTGGCCTGGATATTCACCAGTGACTATAGGCCACCGCAAGAATCTTTATGTCTTTCTATCCCTTAACTCGGTGCATCGACATAAAACCCTAAACTACGCCATTGGGTATCAATAAGATCGGTGATGATGCATCGAGCAATAATATTGTTTTAGCCCACCCCTTACTCACTGGAAAACTACCCAGTCCATTAAATTCCTAGTTTTCTGATCGAAAAAATGTGGTAAAAATGACATGATAAAAAAATAGAATAAAAGTCTCCACATTCCATAATTTAAAAATAAATATTTCAGCCCTGTCCTCGTCATTCCCCCACCCTCGTTAAAAGCTCATCTCCCACCTCTTTCGGTCTGAATATCCAGTTGTGACTAACGTACCACAAAAGCCATCATACATTTCTATCCCCGCACCCTCGACAGTACATTCCATCTAGTTTAATATTAATTCACAGCGAGGAGTAATGCAGAGTTCATAAAGACAAGATGGCGGTCTTTTTCATTCCTTTCTCATCCGCAAAACCCCCTTGGATCAACAGTTCTTTATCCATTCCCTCTAGCCCCTTCCACCAACGAATAATATTCCCTTTGATGTACCAAAAGCTCATACCAACGAGCATTATAAATTATTCCTCCCCTCTCTCCACCTCTCCATTATTGCAAAGTAATCACGGAGAGGTGCATTTGTAAATCCATAAAATGGTTTGCAATATCACCTTTTCGATGCACCAGTTTACCAGTGTCACCATAATTTTCCCCTTCCCCCCTGTAACTATTCGCCTTAGTTCTCCTGTAGATCGGCCCACCACTAGGCGGGGCTGGATATTACCCCTGAAATATCAACTGAAACACTATATGCAGTCGTAAAAGCACAAGACGGCGATATCCCTCGGGTAAATTGCGTGCGTGTAAACGACGACTTCGAGAGTTTGCCTCAAAGAAATGCCGAGGAAAAACGGAAATTGGAAGGCGTTCTCTCTATGGACTTTTCCATCTCTCCTCCCTCCTGCCCCGCCGAGTTCGTGGAGGTCTTTCTCTCTCGAGCTCCAATTTTTCCATTCAACATAATCGCCTCCCCCTTCCGCTCCTCCCCTGCCTCGATAATGTAGCATTTCCTCTTCGACTCGAAAAGAGAATTCATTCCTTCGGTTCAATATTTTTTTTTTCACCCCTGTTCCAACCAATCGTTATAATTTGTTTTTCGCCTGATAAATTCTTACTCAAGGATAAATTCAACCTGAGTACATGTGATTGTGATGAAATGGCGGAGGGGGTGGGAAAGCAATTACGCAGAGTGAGCCGAAAAGCGCAAATACATAAATCCATGTGCTCCAGACTCACGTTTGAAAATGGACAGAGTTATTTCTCTGGAGTATCCTTCCGTCGAAGAGAGTAATAAGTGTGCGGAAGTGATATCAACGGTGTAAAGTACGAGCGACTCCTTCAACGGTTTCAGATAAAAAAAAAATTACAGGAGGGAAATCGAAAACACGAGGTGATTCCGGGGGGGAGGACACTCAATCGAGAACTACTCAATGAAATTTCCAATATTTCCAAAAATTAATGAGGTCTCTCCCCCGACTTTCCCCCCAAAACTTCGACAGTGGAAAATTTCTCATCATTTCAGACGAAAAATTGATGAACGTGCGGTCAAATTTCCCGGTCGGTCCGTAATTTTTATTTTTGTCCACTTTAAAACCAGGAGTTTGACAGTTTGCACCCTCTTTCTGGTACCATGCACTGGACTTCTTCCTCGACTCGCCCCTCAGCACAGTTCACAGCCCACTGCTGGGTGCAACCACCCCTTCCACTCTCCTGGTACCCTCAGCAACAATTTACAACCTTCTGATTCCTTCCACTTGGGAGCAGGACGAAAGGAGTAGCGGAGTGCGAGGTGAAGGGAACTTGAAAGAAAACACGAGACTGTTCGAAGAGAAATGGCTTTCTCATTCGCAAAACCAAAAATTTTCCAACTCTCGATCAACTCTTCCTCCAATAGACAATTTGTTATTTATTTCCGGGGGTTGATATCACCACTATTCAGCCGTTTTCCTCTCATTTCCGTTGTGCTCCACCCACTCACGAGTTCACTGTGAACATGTATCATCTCCCTTCTTCTTCACACGATCGTTTATTTTATTTCGCCTACAGTACGTGATTTTATTTTCATCCCCCAACGGAGCATTACTTTTTTTATACATCTTCTATTCCCTCTTTTGTTTCAAAGGAAATATAACGAAAGAGTATTCATATCGGTTGGAAGGGTGTAAAAGCGCGGGTATATGGATTCAGAAAGGAATATCGACGAGGAGATATATCACAGGGGAATTTTCCCCGTGAATCTCACATTTCCTCAAAAAGACACGTTAGTTGGGGGGGTGACTTGGGTGGGGAGGTCGAGAGGAGGGAAATGGAGAAGGAAGAGAGCATTGAGGAAAGTATAAATCCACAGGGAACGAATTTCAACGCGTTTATTTGGCTCTCTTTCACCGTTTACTCCGTCTACACACGACTCTTGCCAACTATTCAAGTTCTGGTTTTCTTTACACTATAACTCCGTTTCTCATATTTTGACAGATATATTAACTCATTTCTTATGTAGAACTTGGTGATATTAGTCGTCTGCTTTTGAGGATATTCAGTATTTACTTTAGGCAGTTGTTCTGGTATTTTCCTTTGAACCGGGAGATGTATCATTGTACCTGATCACTCGGTGGGAGGATATTTGGCAGAGGAAATAAACAATGAAAGAAGTGGATTCCAGCAGTTGAGGGAGTACGGCAAGAGGCAATGGCGGAAAGAAGGTGTGGAATTTCCGTGAAAAGTCGTTTTTATCTTCGGTTGGGGGTGGGAACGGATGAATGTGACGGGGCGAAAGAAAGAAAAGTCACTTGTTACGGTTTGTTAGGTTCCGCGGCTCTAACTGGCACTCGGGTTTTCGCTGAAATGGGCGACGTGCGTCATTTTGTGATGGTGAGGGGTGGAAATGACACACGTGGAGATCCATTCGATATAACAAGACAAATCATCTTTTCTGATCGATTATAATGGAAATATTTGGAAACCAATATTAGTCTGATGATAATGACTGCAGTTGACTTGTAAATTATATCAGACGATTTGATTAATTAATGTACTTCCATTCACTTCGTGTATTTTCATGATTTTTTTTTGGCTCTTCCCGACCATCTCTCCTGGAAAAAGTGGGACAAGTTCAAGAGTCTCACGTAAAAAAAATGACAGAAACCCGGGGGCGATAACCACACGGGATATCGTCCCTTCTACGAGACTAATGGCCACCCATGAATCGACATAGCACTGGGAATGAGAGAATACCGTAGAATTCCTTCCCAATTCCTCTCTCCCCATTATTTTTCCTCTCCTCGCTCATATTCCCAGTGGAGATGTTTCATTTCTCAGTGGCCTGGGTGAGACAGAGCCGGCGGGAATGATGGACGCGGCCGAATGATAGGAGAAAATTATGCGTCTAATCAAGGGAGCCAGAAGTCTCAGCCGAGAAAAATAAGGGAGAGAGAGAGAGAGGGACAGAAAGATTGTGCACGATCAGTGGTACATAACTTCAGCACATATTCCACAGCACTCAGGGAGTCTCATCACTCATAAAATCATTCATTTCCACAATCTTGTCTCGAGAGATAGCCCCCCGATGAGAAATGTCGCTCGGATGCTACGGTGAATCGATGAGTTTGCATTAAACATCAGCTCTGAAGACCCATCTCTTCTCAATTTTACCCCCATCCCCTCCACACACTCTCAACCACACCGAGAAAAGGATACAGCAATGTTGCCTTGAGTGAAGCAAGTACAAACTTATTGCAAAGGATCGGTTAGGCGATGCACGTGCCACTGGTATTGTTGAAGAAAATGTGTTATTCTCGTTTGAAGGACTTGGGGAGGTCTTGCGTCACCTCTGTCTGAGGGTTGTACGTGTTCTAAAAACGAGAATGCCCGGAGAATGGGGCTTGGTAGTGAGACCGTAGAGGGTATGCCAGCGGAATTGGAAGGAAAATAAGGAGTTGAGAAGGGATCATGGAATGGTGTACGAAAAGGCTTGCTACGGTTTCATTGTTGGATGCCGAATGAAAAGGAGTGGATGGTAGCTATGGCAATTCGATGCCACGAATGAACTGCTACGAAGTATGCATATTGACGAGCCAACCCTCAATTTTTAAGGGATGGGGAGTGTGGGGCTTCCGCGGATGGAAAAATAAGCAGAGCACGAGGGGATACTCGCAATTAAGTGACCCACAATGTGATGTGACTTCTAAATTGAGTCGGCATTCAGAATTCTAGGGGAACAATAAATTTTGTCCGAATGTTGTGCGGAAATTTTCAGCGAAATCAGCGAATCTTCAGATGTCACTGATGATTCAGAAAAATTCTCGGGGAGTTACGGAGGGCAATTTTTGTTTACGAGCGCTTTCGGAGGAGAATTCGGGTTTAAGATATTCAGACGAAAAACGAGCGGATGTACTAGTCTCAGTCTGAAGTAGCACTGGGTCTTACACCAATAGCGAGTGGATCTCATGTAAATTGGATGAAGAGTGCTTCCCGTGAATCCTCACAGCCCATTGAAGTTTTACTTCGATTAAATAGTTTATCGAGCACGGGTTTTGCTCTCGGGTCATTTAAGATCGTTCAATAATTCACGGTTTTCTGTTTCGCTCCTCTATGTACCGCTTCCTCGTGGTCGTGGACTAGAGGGTAGAAGGAAAAGGGAGAAGGCCGTGTACGCTCGATTATAGGGGTATTAAACTACTTCTCCGTGAATCCCCGTATTTATGACGTGAGTTGGAGGTGAGGGGGAAAAACGAGTCGAGTCGAGGAAACCTCCAGGGCCATTACGTACCCCGGGCCGGTGCCTCTACAGGGCACGATTGAGTCAAACTACCCCGAGGGTGGTATATCATCGTGTTTCGTTTTGTCGTGAAACTCACTGATGGCATCCGGGATTTTCGGGAGATTTGTTTGCTGACTCCACATAGAAAAGGGACGAATTTCGCTGTTTGCATTGAGCTTCAGAACGTTACCAGAGAGCAGAACTATTCAATTTACTATGCATCAAAGTAATTGATATAAAAAATCAATATAGTGACAGTTTAATACCGGGAAATAAATCTTTCGCGTGATATTTATCGTGTCTCGTCGTTCAATGTGGGGAGATAATTATTTCCGGTGTTGAAAAAATAAATTATCGATCAGTTATCGAGCGCAATTGAATACCCATTTTTCAGTTTTATTTCTAGAGTCAAAATTTCGCTACTTTAGGGGAAAATTTAATAACTGGTGGATTCTGCGTGAAGTTATCAGGTGATAAGAGCACGCTCATCACGTCAGTCAAATTACTCACGTCGGACAAGCAATATTTTATGTTGTTGGGTTGAACGACCCCAAATTGATTTCCACATTCGTAAAAATTCGGGTAATTCACATTGAATTTTCAAGCTGTCGGGTTTGATCGTCGATCGCTAGGTCGACATACCTCGTAATTTTATATTCACTTTGTCCACATAAATTTTCCATTAACATATGAATATTCCATGCCAAATGGTGCAGAATTTTCAGGTGATATAAAATTCAAGAATATATTAAGCTCCATTTGCCCGATTTCCATCAATTGAATACCTAAACGATTTCCGAAATCATAATTTCCCATAAACCTGTGGATGTTAATTGAAAAAATTGTGAAAATGTCGGTGCTACTGCGGAGATTAAAAAACACCCTGTGATATATCGATAATTTCCGTGAAAACCTCTTCAGAAGACTCGCAATTTCTCTATCCTCTCATTACTCTGGCTATACTCAGTCACTTTTTTTCTCCCCCTATAGTGATATTTTCCATGCGTAACGATCCACAAGTCAGCGATGAACTTATCCAAGAAGTTTACAGCCGAGCAAGTTGATGCGGTGGAAATCTTCCGGGACTTGTGGATGGGTAGTGAGGATAGAGAAAAGTTGATTCGATTGCAACAGTAGTGGCCTCCGTACGGATGTTGAAGTTTAAAAAAGTACGTGCCCGTACCATTGTTCGTCGATACGAGGAAACGGGTATAAAGTTTTTATTTAATACTGTCCGTCGATGCTTTTCCCCTTCATCCTTTTACTTCTCAGGCCCTCACTCTCGGTTGAAACTGTCGAGATCCACATGAAATTTCATCTTTCCAGCTTAACCTCCATCCCCTCACCCCCTCTATCCACCTCTCTAAACTCTTTTCACTTGCGATTCACGTAGACATGTAATATGTAACGCTTACGTGACTCGTAAAGTGGGTTATGGCGGTCGCCAAAACCGTGGGGGCGGTGTTCCACCGCTACCGGCAGCTATGAATTTATGTACTTTACGATCTGCTCGGGGTAGGGATACATAGAAGGAGGGCAAAGTGACTGGGGGAGGGAGGGTAAAGGGGTGAATGAGAGTTACAGGATCAGAGAGTGAAGCAATTTACGCAGCATCGACGTACACGTGCAGGAAACCTCTGCGTAATCCTGGATGAGTTGTCTTGTTGTTCCTGATGAGTGGGTTCGATTGCTCGCTTCAAGGCCTCTTTGCCGCAATTAGTCATGTACTTGTTGCGGCGAAATCCCAGTGTTCGGTTTTTCCATGTACCAGTGGGGTGGTGTGTGTTCACAGTGGAATTGTTTGTTTACGGTTGGCACACATTATTAGGAGTAAATGGAAATTTTCCGGGGCAATTTGTGGTTGTTTTCGGGAAAATTATAGTGAACTCAATTTGATGTGATAATTCGGATCTCTGATAATCACAGTGCTGTAGTCGGAGTCACGAAACACGATTCTCCGTGATTTGACGTTGTATGGAACGGATTAGTTATGGAATTGATTCGTTAGGAATTTTCAGTGAGAGATATTTTTTTAAATTATATTCCTCGGGTTTTTTACCTGTCCGGGTTTTTAGAATTTTTCACGAGTAGTGATTATCCCTGTGGACATTGAAAATGCCTGAGTCTCATTAATGAGGAGGAATAAAAAGTAATAACAAGGTAGAGAAGCGAGAGTATGATATTCGAATGAAAGGAGATTTAATATTTTCTCAAATGACCCACATTTCTCCGTAACTTGGGATATAAAGTAAAAATTGGAATATTAAAGGGAATTGAAACGTGAAAAAAGGAAAATTGACTTCTCAGGGCTGATGTAGATGTATACGGAGGTGCAGTAATAATATCGGACGGAGCTGGGCTTACACGGGACCGAGGGCTTTTGCCAATAGTTCGAACGCGAACTTTCCCACCCACAAAGTTGTGAGCTTTCAAGCGAATGCTCCAACGGGGCTTGAACCCCCCTCTCCGTCCCTCCTACACCCCCTCCCACCCTCTGTCCCTCCTGATTCTCTACTTTTTCCACTCGTTTTACTCAGACACATCTCCAGCCTCACTAGTAACCATCTCTCACCCTTCCAGGGTGGCATGAGGTTCCGCGGAAAACTATAAAACGTCTGGGAAAATGTTTTATCCGCCAAACATTTTTGGATTTACCCGATCTGGCCAGAACGAAACTCGTGGAAGGGAGATTTTCAATTTTATTTTGGTCGTGGAACGAAACCAGTTTTAAATTCCGAGTTAACGAGACCGCAGGCCGCACACGTTTCAGGGGCAATTTAGAGTTTCGGCCGACTGGACGGGATGAAAATTACTGTGCATATTTGAATTACGATGGAGGTTCCATGTTCCAATTAGTAACGGATTCGCTACAGTTTTTCCCATGTACTTGTTGGTATGAAACAATAAAGCAGAATAAATCTGGCCCCCGCTGTCGAGAAATTCTTATGAGAATTTGAGATAAGATTGGCCGCTCTCATTTGAACTGGAAAATTTAAGAAAATTATATGTGAATCTGATGGGCTTGAGTATACGGAAAGAAGAGTTAAATAAAAATTGCCAGTCAGCAGACGTAAACATTATGTTTCAAAGCACAATCGGCCAACGAAGCAAAACTCAATAAAAAGTGCGACACAGACAAAATCACTACGTAAATTCCACGATTTGTTCCATAAAAATTACCCATCCGTATAATGACTCGCAGCTGTGGAGACAATAATTTCGTGTTTCCGTAATTTTTCCCCAGTGACTGGAAGATTTTTAGGAACGGTAGAAATCATTAATTATCTTTATAAAAATTGTTTAACATTTAACTATTCAAGACTTGGAGGAATAATAGAGAGAGGGAATGAACGAAATTATATTCTTCCAAATAATGTTGTTACCCACCATTATTTATCCTGTCAAATCTTGAGCTTTAACGGTCACTGACCCGGCTAGGCACGATTTTTCTATCAAATAAAATTTAATATACGAATAAACATTCCAGGAAGGAAAATTCTCTCTTATCAGTTAACTATATTTTCCCTGACAGCAGAACAAACATTTCGAGTCAATAACAAAATCATAGCACCTGCTTTATCACGACAGAAACCTTTTCGATGATGTAATCGTTTATTCATAGCGCGTGGGTGTAATTAGGAAATATTTACAGAATACTCCCACGGAAGCCGTTCTCCGAAAAAATCATCATCTTATCTCGTGTCTGGAATGATGAAAAAAAACTATAATGTCTTCGATGGTTTCTAAAAGCATCATTATCGCAGCCGGATTAACAGAGAAAGATTATTTTGATGAAACACTCGGTGACGCGTGACATGAAACCTGTTTAATTAATCACTCTGCGTATTTGTCGAATTGTCTCCGAAAAACGATGGGACTTGTATATATACCTGGGACTAGTGAGGTTGGTATTATAGTGTTATAGGAACTTGGTCGAAAGTATTCCAATTTTTCAATCATGCAGTCGTTGAAAGTGGTTTTCTTGTTGTTGGTCGTTGTCTGCGCAGTTGACAACAGAGTGTTGGGTAAGTCTGAGATATTCCGCAATTGTTAAACAATATTGGTACCATAATCCTCGAATTTAAACTATTCTCCAATTTTGATTGGAAGCCTTCCCCCTGGCTTGGACAATATGATTGACAATTTAGTAATTAAATCACGAATGTAATCAATTAGCTCCACATGATCAACTCCAAATCAATACATTCTGTTATCAATTAATGGATTTTCGTATTTTCAATGGATTTGATCAATTCCAATGCACCTCTCCTCCTGATGAATTTTTGAATAAGCTTTTCTGAGGAATTAACTGGATGTTTACCTCCCCTCCTTCGCCCCTTTGGTCGTTCTCTCTACCATTAATCATTAATTTGGATGTCAAGGGATGTGCCGACCTGGTCTCGGAGAGTGTAAGGATACGTACGAGGTCGTTCCCGAAAGTGTTGAAGAACCCACACCATGTGAGTTTTAGAGTGTATCACGTACTCAAACTCTGTGATATGATCTTCAGATCATCTAACTCTCGTTCAACATTTTTTCCACAGCCTATGACTCTGACTTGTTCGTGTGCGATGCAGAGAACGCCCAGTGTCGATGCAGGTAAAGCAAGGAAATCATGAATTTAGATCTTCATCAGATACATTTTGATTTTTCCTTGCAGTTCACCAGGTGTCATTCCCTTCAACACCGCATGGAACGAAGTGGCAAAAATTATGCATCAGATTTACAAAGATGAATAATTAAAGTTGACTCGCAGCTCTATGAACGACCATAACTATCTTTTATACTCGACAATGTAATAGAATCGCGTCATAAAATTCTATATCAAACACCTATTTCTCTTCCAAACTGATTACCTCCTTAATAGTTTATAATTATCTTTTATCATATGGAATTTAAGTGACATCAGCACCTCCGCTATCGCCCGTGGTCACATGCATCGCCATCAGAAAATTTAGTCTGATGTAATTATTTTCTACCTGTCATCACTCTGATTTATGGAATTTTTCGGCTTCTAGACTCAAAGTGCGTCTGAACTGACAGAGAAAACCGAATTTTCCTGAAGGAATTCCAGTAATCATTACCATACACTCTGATAAAGCGACATCAATTATTGAATACCAGAAAATATCGAGTTCAACCGTCGGCGTAGTCGATATTGCCTTCTAACGAGTTATTTTTTGGTTTAGATGTATTGAGAGATAAAATAACTTTCAGCTGGAAATAAAAGCGCAAATTGCTTTCCAGCTGTCACTCTTTATCAAGCTCACGGCTGCTAATCGCCATATATCCACCGCAAAATCGGACGATAGGCCCCAGTTAGCGGACTCCCTGATGAGAAAAGTTTTATACAGTGACATGTGTATATTTCTCTTCCGTAACAAAACCGTGTTATTACTCACACGTTCGTTATTTAAAAAAAAAAAAACTTTCTCTATAAAAACATTCAAGTGTAATGGAAATGAGGAACGATAGTTCACATATGCGCTACCCATCTCCTCATTCCCTAAACACTCTATGCAAAATGTGTTTCACACCGATGCATAAATGAATTTTTATCCACCCCCCGATGTACCAAAAGCGTTCAATCTGGTCATGAACAGATCTTCCAATCCATCGATTGAACCGGGAATTGTGTTGCACGTTTTGGAGGTAATTTAGAATCACCGACGGCCGAACAGGATGAAAATTACCATACATATTTGAGTTACGGTGCCATTCAGCTCCCGTGTTTCAATTAATTGTGTACTTAATAAGCAAATCCGGACGGTTAAAATGTGGGTTGGTATGCGTTGCACACATATAATGAGAATATTATATACGGAAATAGTGTAAAGTACAAGCGGTACGTGTGTTCGCGTGAGGCATATATTGGCATAACAATCTGACAGACATTACCATAGGCAAATTAATACTGAAATCCGGGCGATTATTTTCCACGATATCGAAGAGTCATCGATGATCCTTCATTTTTTATTCTTTATCGGCAAAATCCGGGAGTTTATCCCAACTTTCGGGCTCCCCTGAGTGAATCGATCGGGTTCAAAATTATTGGATAAATGTAAAAACAGTCTCAATGCGCATTTCGATCACGTTCAAGTTTAATGGTCGATAAATAACAAATGACTTGACTCTTTGGAGCTCTCTCATCTATCATCGAAGAGGGAATCGTTGGTGCTTGGGAGGAAACTTTTCCTTCGACTTTAAACCTATTTCTCTCGGCCCTGTAGACCCTCTACCTACATCTTGTTACTTCTTCACCTGGCGTCACCTCAATTCTCGTGGGTATACTCCCCGGAAAAGTTGTAACACATGATTCTTTTTCATATGAATCCCCTCGCTCTGGATATCCCACTCATCCCCTTGTCCAGGGGTCCTTTTTGCCGACACGAGGAGGAAGGTTAGACGTCGTTTGTAAATCCTGACTTGAGATACCTGAGTGTGGCTATTCGGCTCACTTCGGGGCGACGAACTTTGTCGATGGCAGGTGGACACGCACGAGAGCAGGAAAAAAGGAAATAATTCTAGCTGTGGCACAAAAATTAGTGAAAAATTCCCTAATCGCACAATAAAATTTCTAATGTCTTCAGGAATCGATGAAATTAATTCCCTAATTTTCTACGAAATTCCCCACGAACTTGAGGGGATGGGGATTTCCCTTCTTTTCTTTATTTCCATTTTATTAAAATGCGGGCGTTTGGTAATTCCCCTCCCACTTCAAGCCTCCAGGAGTATGAGAATCCTGAGGACTGATCCTCGTGATTCGATGACTCCGTTTCATCGTCTACAATAAGTTTTGTAATTCCGTCACTTGCGTAACTTTCTGAGTGGCAATTTCCCTGGGATCGTGCCCTCATACTGAGCCATCTCATACCAAACAAGTGGTGTGATGTCGCTGCAGTGAACCATTCCGCGAATGTACGGAGCGAAAAACTTTTATTCGCAGCATTCCACGGAAAGGATGAGTTTGAGGAGGGAAAAATTGTGAAAATCTCATCCAATTTATTTTTCTACCATTCTCCATTGTTTGTTATACACTCACGTCATACGGTTCCTCTAAAACTGGAGGAACACCCCCATCCGATTAACGGAGGAGTGACTGGGCCTCTGCAGAACCAATAGAAAATTGAAAATTCCGGTTCTGGTGATTAATAAAAACAAACAACTTTACTTCGTATTGAAATAAATCATTCCTCTTCGTGCACCACGACCATCCTGTTGAATCATGGACAGCAATCTCACCACTACATCCCCAATATGAAACCAAACATTGGAGTGAATTTCGAATGCGCACTAAATCTGTTTACTACCCCGATTTATGCCAAACAGAGGAGAAGATGCTGGCATCAGACTGAGGTATAGCTGAGTTTCGCGAATGTGTAAACCATACGGTTAATAGAATATGCCTCCTACCAACTCTCGCATCCCTGGATTCATCCCGGTTGGACTATACGGTTGAGGGTAGTTGTTTTGCATGGTACACATTGGCCCATAAGGGAACCCTCTGCACGGCTAGTACCTAATCCTCGGTTATGTTATCGTGATTTTACTTGGGTTGGCCTCGAGGGGGATAACGAAACTTCGGGCGCTGCATATGAGACCGAACGCATGAATTTTCGAGGGAGACTACCCTTTTCGAGGAGCTTGCCGATGCACTATTATTGGCTATGTGCATGAGGTAGTGGCGACTTATCGGGAAATTGAAAATTCAGTTATACCAGTTGGTTATCAAAACGTTTGGCTAATCCTGTCTGGGGGAAAATGAATCAGATTGGATTTGTATTGTCTGGTGGGGTTTGACTGTGCGTCAAAATCAGATAAATATTTGCGTGAGATTTGTTGCGATGAATGTGCTATTTAATGGAATTCACAATTTTTCTGGTATTTTGTCGATTCATTTGTCAATGGGAAAACCCAAGTAAACAACGTGATCCGACGGAAATGGTGAGTTTTGAGACAAGTATTTCGTTAGTGCGTCAGCAATGGCACTGGAGGGGTTTTCTGCTGTTGAAAATTAAACTGATTTGCATTTCCTACGACTTAGAAGAGTTAAAGTTCATCTCTCGGGGCGGTCTAACTTCATTTGCTTCGGGAATTTCAATGACTTTGTTGCACATTGTATTCTTGACTGAGTAACTGGGTCATTCAATTATCCAATTTTTCTCTTATCGGATATCCCCGTGATTAAATTTTGGAACATACGAAAATTTGGTTCACTCTCAGGGTGACTATTGCTTTAATAATAATGAATGTAATCTATTTTTGATTACCCTAGAGATGCAGCTGGACAGAGGGGTGGAACCCCGCGGAAACGTGAGGTGTAAAATAATCAAGTTGGTGATGTAATTTTCGTGAGAAACTGTCATTAATCAACTGGGGTAAGGGGGAAACGCGTAGATTATTTTTATCAAGGTTCATTAAGCAAATCAACGATAAAGGTCGTTGACATTTTGTCTCACACTTTTCCGGAAAAATACGCTTTTGAAAAAATAAAATTCCGGGTCAGCACTGGAATTTTTGACTGCCTTTCTCGGTCAAAATTGTAGAATTTTTCCTCTTCAGATTGTCAAAGCGATAGTCTTGAACGAACAATTAACCTCATTCGGGTCAAGGGAGACCCCTTTATAATGATGGATCGATATTTTTATCAGAAGCGTACATCAAAAACCCTCGGTATAGATTTGGCATCAGTTTTCGCATCAATTCTCAAGATGAGATCATCACGCTCGAACTTTTTCGGAAAGTTACATCATTAATATAACAGCATGAGCTAACCTACATTATTAATTGATCCGATGTTGGCGTGTTTAGATCTCAGCTGCTAACATTTCTCAAAGTGAAAGTAAACACCGAATATTGACATGTTCACTCAATCAATAGGACTAGAACCCCACACCAGTTATCAATTCATATTTCATCAGTGATGCACTAACCATTTTTTTGCAATTATGAATCACCACTAATTCGCTGAAAATCTCCCCTAATTGAAATTTCTCGAGTAATTTTTATTGAACTTTCCTCTCCGCATGTGAAAATAATAATCACGTAATTGCGTCGATCGAATTGATCGCGTTGAAAAGCGTCCGGAAACAGGGGTCTATGCGATTTTACAATGAATGCACTTCCGCACATTCAGCCTTTAGTAGCATTTCGATAGGAAAATACATAGAATGGTTTACTGAGCATGGACAGTTCGGTAAGGGAGAATGCAATTTTGTATGTGTGTATCGACGATGAGGGTTGGAAAGCTGCTGCTTCTGCGCTACCCGTGGATTTTCCTGGGGCACCGGGTGATTGGGTGGCGGGCAGGGGAGGGGGGTTAGGGGAAGGCGAAAGAGAGGATGGAGACCACTTTCATCGTTGGGCACGTCATACGGCCGTTTTCGAGGATACTCCCTCGATAATCCCGTTGCGTCAACGTTGAAATTTATGCTATCGACATTTTCCACACCAACTATCTGACGCCAATGGGGATAACCGGGGGAGGAAAGGGTGTAGAGTTCATTTGGGCTACTAGGGTTATAGCCCAGCACCACCTCGTTTAGCTACTGATCCTCGCGCTCCAACGTATATTCAACATCGTTGAGTATATACTTCACGTGATCCTCCATGTATTTACATAATTCCATTTTTTTTTCTTTCTTTATGCGGAAGAGTTTTTTCATTGGATTTTTTGTAGTCGTGTGCAGTGAGAATCCTACCCACTTTTTCGCTGAGTAAATTGTGCTAATGCTTACGTATTAAATGGAATATTTATTCTTTCACTGAGGATTTATGTAATTTAACACATCCATTCGATGTGAGAAAGAAAATGTAGATTGGCGAGGATTTATTTTCTTGGGAAATAATTTTTCAGGTCATTTTAGACCATTAAAATTTTATTGAGCGAATGACCTTCATTATTTCACGTAATGATAATTACAAATGATACCTATATTTTCACTTAGTCGGGGCGCTGCAGAGATTTCTAGGGCCAGATATAAATGAAATATTTAATTTAATCAGATGTTGCTTCCACCGAGAACAAACATGAGAATCCCAGCCGCACCGACACCGAATGCTTTACCCGGCCCCTGCTAGTAGTTTTAATTAAAACAACATTTGACACACTAATATTCAACAACCTAAAACTCCATTGTTACAACTCCATACTTTTTGTCCCTCCTCCTCCTCCCCATGTTTTCAGTTTATTTTTTCCACTGAATTTTCTGGACAACTCCGCCGAATATTTTAATTGACTAATTAGAATTTTCGTGTTTCGCTTTTCATGCTGACACTCCCCTGTCCCCCAACCCCATCTGTTTTTTTCTATTTTAAAAAGCAAATCCCAGTGGATTGGTCCACAGTTGAGGGGAAAAAAAATAATACCCAGTGTGAGCAACTGCAAGTTCATCAGCACAATTGAATTGAAAAAATATTTCTACACTAAAATGAACAACGCGAGTGAACCGAATCGAATTGATGAATGTTTGGAGCCCTTTTGTTCCCCTGTAACTGATTCTTTCCTATTGACAATCGTCAAATTACACTCGCAGTGGAGGAATTTACCTCGTAATGAAAAAATCCCGAACAAACGGCTGGAGTTGAAAAAAAAAAACATCGGAAATATGCGAAGAATTGGGAAAGGGCTCCTATTGGCGTCAATCGTATAATCGGTAGAATAATTATTCACTCGACTGTGCCGTAAATTCACCATTCCCGTTATACATGAATCGAACCCGACACCATTCTGCAGTTTCCATTTTGTTGCCCTCCTCCGCGACTCCAAGTGCGATAAATCGTGATTCACCCTCTCGCCCACCCCCGGCCCAATGCCGTGAAACTACTGGCACAGTGTCACATACACGCAAACATGGATTTTCATGCACATATATAAAATTTATACACATATAGACATAAATTTCTATACTCGTATATCCAATCACTGGCGCCAGAGGAGTCCCAAAGTTCTCCTGTTTTGGTGGTTTGAATTTTCGTGTGCACTCGTGGTGGTAAAATCGACTGGAGAATTTGTACACAGAATTGTCTAATGAATTCCATTTCTCCGATATGATATCAAATGATTATTGAAGTCAATGGTTTGCACGATTTCACCTCGGACCGCTAATGCTCCCCCCTCTCTCGTCATTTCAGCTTCTGAAAACCTCTTGCTGGGGACGATTGAAATTTAGTTACGTGCAAACTACCACAACAGGAAATTGGTATTTCCAATGGTTCGACCAGTAAACATGAGACATCGAGGACATTGTACACTTCTCCCCCTCTCTCTCCCTGTGTATTTCCACCCCTCCACCGTGATCGGTGACTTGTGCAGTTTTACGCAACTGGGGGTGGAGAATACCCACCCCGTGAGAACAGAGAAAACAACAGCCACTGGAATGAAGTGTACGAAGGTTGTGCTGAAACATAACAAGTGTGGTGGGCGGGGGGCGAAAAAATGCGATGCGGGCGGAGGGAGGAATGGAGTGAGCGAGAAAGCTTGGCATCGAGTGTATAGAGGGGTTGGAAAAATTTAAATTGAATGCCAGAGTCGTTGGGAACGACCACTCGAATAACGCGGCCAATACCAAAACGTTGACTAAAAATTCTCTCGGGTAAAATAAAAATAGTGGAGAACACTGGGGGTAAAGGCGCCTATTTCATTTGCTTTTTTTTCTCTCTACCCCCTCACTCTCTTCCTCTCATGGTATTTTTTATGTATGTGTGCTGCTTTTTTTTGACTCTCGCTCTGGTACACACGTCTACTTTTACCATTTCACATCTCTGTCTCCGTCGTTTAATCGAATTTCCAGCAATTTACCGGATTCATTTCGATCATCGTTCGTTAAAAGTTCGCAGAGCGATCCAATTTTTTTTACACGTGAACCAACTCACCTTCTTTCCTTGGGCTCCTTAAGTTGCGTTCCTTTTTTTCTCTCGGTCGAATTCACTGGCATTCCGAGAATTTTCATTGCTCTTATTTCCGCGGTCATGAATTTTCTATGAGGAGGGTTTTAATGATGAAAATGAGATACCGAGGGGAAAAAAGAAATTTCATTAAACATCGTTCGAAGGAGGGAGAGAGAGTGATGAATGAATAAAAATAGTATGAGATCAGAAGTGGGGGATAATTGATGTTGAGGGGTGCCATTTTCACAATTTAACAATTTAATGATTTTTACTGAATATTCGTCGCCGTGCAATCTCCTCTAACTTACAGTCGTTTGTCCTCAGGTGGCTCCAGCTTGTCGAGTGTCATTGCAATAGGCAGTAAACCCACAAAACCGTGGGATAAACCTTACTTCGACGACATCACTCAGAAAAACATCACTGCCATTGTTGGACAAAAAGCTGTACTCAGTTGTCACGTCAAACATCCGGGTAATCGAACGGTGAGTAATTTCATCCTAATTCCTGACCATTTCTTTCAATTCGACAAAAAAAGTCTCTATTCAAATAGACAAATGTTTATTTGCATTAAAAAAACTGAAGCTATTTCACTGCGCGTAAAAAACCATCGTAAAAGTCGATACCAATATTCTAAATTCTCGTGAATAAACATCGAAATTCCCGGAGCAAAAAGAATTAGCACGCAACACGAGACCTCTCATCCTGAGCTTACGTAATTTCTTAATAAATATTAAAACGTGCAAACAAGTACGTAACACTCTTTTTTATCAATATTCAAGCACATATAGAACCGGATAATATCGTCGGTCCCGTGGCACGCAAACGTTTAATTAACAGCCAGAGAAGCACCGTCACCCTGGCCCCTTGCTAATTATATCGCGGTAGAATGACAAAAAAGAAAAGCAACAAAATCAGCAGTGTTGCCCCACCATCCCCGAGGAATATCCGTAGGTTTCCTCGGTGGGTATCTGCGTGCCGCGATGGCGATAAGCACCCTCTCGAGATTTGCATTTAATCGGTGCCAGTTTTCCACAAGGCCGAGGGCCTCCCTCCCCCATTTCCTAAGAGCCGAGGAGACCTTTCCTGCAAAAACGACACGAACCCCAGTAGGACACATCCCTTTCACCAGCTAAACCTCCATTTCTACTCGCTAAACCTCCATCTCCAATTGCCCCCAGATCACCCCGACTATTTTCAAGTGGATAAACCATTGGTGGTTCTCTACTTTTACCACCTTTTGCCACAAATGTCCTCGCAATACTTTTCTTCTCGTGTGACTGATTTAAACGCCTTCAGCGAATGATTTATGAGCGGCAACATTCAGAATAATTATCGGGCTTCAAATCTTCCAGACAATAACGTCAGCATTATTCACCCCAGAAAAATTAATTCTCAAAGATTGTGCAATTTCCGGAAGCCCTCAACCAAAGTGCCAGCAAACGTCAGACCTCAATGCAGTTCATCTCCTCTTCTGATGCGAATTAATAGCCAGTCTGTGTTTACAAAAGGAAAACCATAAACAATCAATAAATACCCATAGCAGAGTAAAAATAGAGACTGGAAAAGGAGTGACATTGCATCGCAATCATCGTAAAAGCCCGGGTGGTAGAAATTGTTATTTGAAATGTTCAATAAATCCCGCATTTACGAGAGAATAAATTCACTGGAGCACAACGACAATAGCGGAGAGAGAGAGAGAGAGATCGAAAGGGGGGAGATGATAATAATGAGACGACTCAATTGATCGACTGAGGTTTGGCTCTGGTTGGATGACCTCTAATCGTTCAACTCCACCGGGGAAATCAGGCTGAATGAGGTGACCTGACAGGAAAGAAAGAGCCCGGGCCCTTCGACGATGCCAGATAAATCAGTCGAGCGTGGTGGCAGTGGTTGCAGTCACTGTTGAGTCAGACGATAGGATGGGAGAAATCAGTGATGGAACGAATGAACTGACACGACTGCATTAACCGGTTATTCATCCTCACTGTGTACCACTACAGATGGTTTCTGTCTTTGTCTTACTTATTCACTTGCCACTGGAGTCATGGATACATGGGGATGGTGTACATTGTCACTCGAGGCGGAGCGAACGCGTCGTAGGGGGTTCCGGGCACTATCCGTTACATCGAGTGGCGAGTCAATGGAGCAGAATCAAAGCAATGAAGTTGGTGGAGAGGGGGGGAATGTTTAAACGAGGGGTGGTATAAGGTGGGTGAAACAAGCCCGATGTCGTTCAGTGTCGGGGTGAAGAGGTATGCCTACATCGAGAGGAGCCACAAGGTTTGGATAGATTACTATTTATTTACTCATTACACATAACAAAATTCCAAAGTTTATGTTAATATTGGATTTGAGGTGTGAGTTCCCACTAATTTTTGTCATTGGGTCACTACCAAAAGCCCTCAATACCGTCACTAATCTCGGAAAGTGAAAGTCCCCCACCAGGAATTCATTCCCTTCAAGTATATACGGATGATGGTGTTGGGGGTATAGCAGCGATGATCGTCGAGGCAAGAGAAGAGGCGTGCTACGGAATTACCCTTAATGCATCCACCAGGAGAATTGCATCGTGATGAACGAGGAGTGGAATTTCGTGCTCGCGATCCAACCGGGGATATATATCACCCCTCAACTCTCCCTCTCCCACAGCGATAGTACCCTTCACGGAAATAGAGAGTCAGAGTGAGTGAGGTGTAAGCCGAAACTTGTGACGCAACCCTGAGAAACCTCTCGGAGTCTGTCACGGAGGTAGGTCCGACGTATCCTCTCCTCTTCTCCATCCAGAAGCACCGAAGAATTTCCTCGACTACATCTTCCACGTTATATCCTCCATCTCTCCTTCTACACTATCTCTATTACACCGTGGAACTTCTCAGGGTCTTAGCAGGGGTATATCCGGCCCGTTGGAATTTGATTTAACGGAAACATTCCAGCATTCCATTCACCATCAGATCCAATCATCCCAACCTCGACGTACACCCCTAAAATTCTACCACTGTCCCTTTGCTTGACCCCTCAGACGATACATTCTTCATGTAAAATTGATCGCTCCTGGTGCTTGAATTTACACTAGTAATCCGTGTACATACTCTCAAAGGTGAAGTGAGTCCACAAAAACAGTGGCGGGGGGGGGGGAGGAGGAGAATAAAAGTACTCGAGAAGCGAAAAAAAAAATATGAGGAACTGAAATACACAATGTGAAAGCCACACGAGTTACACCGACGTTGAATCATTTTTCATCGTGGATTTCACGTGTTCAGTTCTTCACACACAATGCAGTTTAGCAATCCCACTCTTCTCTTCAATCTCCATCTCTGTCTGGGTACAACACTATTGCAATGCGTTTTGTCTATCATTCTCTCGCATAGCTGAATACCTCTTTCATAAATTCACGAGAAAAACACGTCACTCTTTTGTGCTTTTGATCCCAATCCTCTCGCACTTTGATTCCGCCGATGAATTCCGGATGAATGGGCTTTGTGGTGGGGCGGGGGTAGTAAATTGATTATCAATCAAAAACATATGGATAATTGATAATTCCTGGATATAATTACCGTTAAAAAATGCTGAATCTGTCAATCTCTTTAAAGTAAAAACTACGATTTTTTTTATCTGTGTAGTCGTAAATGAAAAAGCCCAAATAAAATAATCTCCGTTGAAATGATTGTTGACTGGCTCCAATAAAAGCTGACACATAACGAAGTGGTTGTGTCAGAGAAACCATCAACGGCCTCGGGTTTATTTCCCTTGTGGATTTAATTTAACTCCCCTATAAAAAAAATCCAGTAAATCTCGTGAGTCTGGACTACAACTGGAGTTTGTCGATTGATAAAAATTAAGATTGGTGAAGTAAAGCTCTGTTTTCGTTTACCCACTATCGTCGGAGTGCCACCGATGAACTGGAGAAAAGGAGAGTAAAGGAGTAGCAAATACAGACGACAGCTATAGGTAGATAAACTTTTCACCCTTCGCGAAGTTGAAGGAGTTTCATTGAATGGGGCAGGGGAAAAGAGCCAGCGCTTAAAGAATAACTCATCGATTCAATTTATCTCGACTTTCCGCTATTGTGATTAATTCGAGGTGAGTGCGATCCGCGAACACAGACGTACACCACTCGAGGAATTCAGTGGATATAGCACAGATTCGATAGTTATTGTCTCACGTACCAGGTAAATAACGACAATTGACCCATTCGTTGACAGTTATCAAACGGTTTAATTGAGGGGTTACGATGGAGTCTAGTGGTAACCAGATGATTTTGTGATGGTGACCAGAATCCTGAGCGAGGGGGTCTCATAATATAACTTCATACTTAAGACTAATTCCTTAATTGCCAATGTAATCAATTTATTAAAAAAAGTTCAATGAAATTCATTAGGTTGACACAACCAAATCCTTCTATGAAGTTCGAGAAAGGAAATAAACTACTGGTGCAAACTCGACTGGTACCGATACACCGTTCCCTCTGTGTGAATATATCCCATAGGAAATCCACTGGAGGCGACATTATTGTTTTACTACCAACCATTCCTCCATTGTCTATATTTGCAACTAAATATCTTTATGGATACCGTGTGGAAAGGACGAGGAAAGGAGAAGGGAGGGCAACTGCACAAACCCGGGTAGTACACCTAATGTTATTGCACGATTACGAAATTGAGGATGAGCAAGGGAGTGGATCCATTGTTACCCTGGTAACGTCACGGTTCGTCCCAGTACAGAGTACCTACTACCAATTCCATATTCGCATTAACTCTAATTGGCTAACTTTGATGTGCGACGGAGTTACCGTAAGACCCGGGGAATATTTCCCCATTGGTCCAAAAACTTTGCCGTTTGCGTATACCGGCTCATTACGAAAATCTTGTTCTTCATGAAACCGTGAGACAAGATACTTTGGTGGTTATTTGTCTATTACATCTGACTTTCCCGAATGGTCATTGTACAATGAGCAAACTTTGATCTTTCACGTGGACGTTAAATATTTGGAATCATTGTTGCCCGCTTTGGATGTAAAATTTCCAGGAAGGCACAGGTGGACAATTATAATAAAAAATTTTGAATGGAGGAAAAAAGCAAATCGTAAATGTTTTCATAAATGTCTGTACCAGAAGGAGTCACCCAGTCCACCACGTTTTTTTTTCTTGATGCTGGTGTTGAAATCCTATATACAGCCAGAAGAACGTACACGTAAATTACCTTAAAAGGCATCTTTTGCGCTTTCTGAAGCTCACTTCACGTTTCAGTAAAGTACTTCATGCTTGAAGTTGAAGAATAAATTGCAGCAGTGTGAATAAAATTTACCATTTTGTTTGGTAACTTGGGATGATTTTTTCCACATTTTACATTTACTTACCAGTAATTAAGGCCCAGAATTTTTTTTGCAAATTACGGTTTGGTAACTAGCCAGCACAGCATCACACTCCCTCCGACAGATCCACTCCAGCAAGAACCAGCCCCACGTTTCCACCCTGTGATCGGTCAGGTTCGTTGTCGTTTGTTTTGTATTTCTTCAGTTGCAATGAACCAGCCCCAGGTTATTTCCGTACAGCTCAAGTGTTCCGTACTAATTCAGCATCGCTTGAAGCTTCTTTCAAGTGTATTGTGAAGAACTCTTGAATTTCACGTACAGAGGAAGGTACAGGTACTGAATAAAGACACGAAGAAGTTAAAGATGGACGAGTTGAAACACATCGTGTATTTATCAGAATCGAGAAGAAGGAGGTCGAATAACTACGCTTGGTAGTCAATCAGCTATCTGAAGTGGACCAGCACGTACTCGGTTCGTTAATTGGAGCAATCCCCTGGAAATGGAGTCTCTATCCACAAAACGCTTTCCGTTGTTCAAAGGTTACCCGTACCCTGATCAATAGGGTTTCCACAGTGGCAGTATCAAAGTAGGTATTTCCAATTTTACAATAGACTGGAAATTGCTTAATTCACGTTATATCTCAGATAGCCATGACTCCACCATTTCATTTCCCGTCTGGTACTGATATCTCAATCGTTCGAACCCACTAGAATTACCAGTGGCTTCCCTAGTTTCTTTTTTAGATGGGTTGATATCACGATCATCGGAAATGAAAAGAAATGGCATATAAAAAAGTGGGGGAAAAAGCCAAACATAATAAAACCGTCGACTGTGTTTGAGTGCGAGAGGTGGAGATGCGGTGGTGAGGTGGGGTGGGGGGGTGTGGGGGCTGAGTAAAGTAGAATGTGGCTGGAGGAAATGGAGGAAAAAGGAATGAGTGAAACTGCGGTGAAAATCGACAGAAGGTCGTAAGGAGTCTCGGAGATGTTGCAATAGGGTGACTTGGGTGTAGTCCCGTATCGACGTAAACTGACAGCCCCCAGTGGTGGGTACCAAGGCCAGTAGCATGGATATTGACCGTCTTCTCCTAGAGACTAGCGGACAGAGGAGTGTGCGTATGTACCTTCACTTTGCTAGCCGCTCTCCTCTTTATACTCAAGCTTCCCAGGTCCTCTCAGGAGGTAGAACCGTTCGTCTTTCAAGGACTGTTGAGTTCACTCCAAGCTTGGGCTTCCCCTCGATCATAGTCTTTTCTCAATTCTCGTCTTTCCCTCCTATCAAACTCCTTTTCATCGCCTCCGCACCAACTCACGATATCCTCGAGAAAAAGAAAAATGGTGACGATGGCATCTTTCTACGAACCCAACGTCGCACATGTACGGTCCTTATGTGCTACCAGTGTTCCTCTTGCGTCTGAATAAAAATAAAAGGAAACGCAATCCCGTACCTCTTGCAACTTCCAGAAACTCGATACTACCTGGCATAGAAACGTAGGAAATTTCCTTCGGGAATCTTCTTCATGAGACACCTGGTGCACTCACTCTTCCAATTTTTTGCCATTCTCGTATACGTTTGTGATCTCCCCCTCTCTATTATTTTCAGATTCTGTTCTTTATAGTTCTCGATTTTTTTTCATGAATCCTCCCATCACCGTTTCGTCGGCTACAACTGCATTGATAATATTATATCTGTATCCCTGTCGTGTGCCCTCAATTGTTGTCACTCAGCTCCACTCACTCTCCTTCGTAGTGCGATTTGCTGGGTATTTATCGCATCGCAGAATCCGGATGTTCCAGCGATTGTCGTAACTCACTGATTCGAACAAACGAAGGAATTCAAGTACCTGATGATGCGTATCCATGGAAAGCATCAAGTCGCCGAGGCTCACACCCTCTCCAGTCTTCCATGTATTTGGATTTATCTCCTTGGGAAACGTTCACATGTTGCTGCTTCAGGACCCAATGGAAAAAAAGGGAGGAAAGAAAATTGGAACGTGCTGAAACTTGAAGTGTAAATGTAGATAGATAAGACTTACGTTTAACAGGTTTATCTGAGAATCCCCCATTGGATTATTCCAACCAAAGGCGAAATTATCACCCGGATTTTGCGTATAAAATATCCTCGCAATCTCTGGAAGTGACAATTATCGTCATGACAATCGATTTCCTGGTAGGACATTATGTGCGAATCCAGAGGGAGAAACTATCTACCGAGTGTCGATAGCTCCTGGAATTCACCCAACAGTACAAAGAGTACATCCATATACTTGAAAATGTATGGGAGAATTTCTGGCACATGGGGCCCTAGCAATATGTGTGACTAGTACTCGTAAAACAACCCTTTTCGATATTCACGCGCTACCACGGAAGTACCAGCGAGTGGGTAGTTTATCGACCTCAAGAACCGATGAGAGTCTCGTGGTGGTGCTGGGATATCCAGAACTACCACTCGATGAAATATTGAATGAATTTTCCTCCTCCCTTGTAAATTCTTAGCTGCACCCTCTTGTCACAATTTTCCTTTCATCAAGGTCAATTCTGGAGTCTGGCCAAATGGTGTGTCCATGAGTTGGAATTATTTTTAATTACCGTGGACTTTTATCGAAAATTTCGTGGGCGGATACCAGGGTGGCAAGTGCTATAGGTTTTCGGGGAGAGGGACAGCACAAGGGGTAATCACCCAAGCGCAGTATGGCAGCTTAGTAGTCATAAAACATCCCTTCGATATTCATGCTTCCCCGCAAAAGTGTCAGTGAACAAATATCCTGGAATTGTCAGGATATCCAGAACATTCTCCAGGGAATGCAGGAAGAATAGCGTAAATTTTCAGTTGCGCTATCTGTCATTAAAATTCTTCTGCCATCGAAATGGCCATCGAGAAGATGGAAATGAAATACTTCGGTGAGACTTGTGGTGGTGAATAAAGAGGCGATCGTAGGAGATGAGGGAAAGGGTTGCACTTGGATACCGCGGAAAAAAGGATAGATTCATTGAAGTGGATAACTGCATTGTGCCAGGAACACTGCAGGAACACATCCGATTATTGGGAAGACGGGATTTTGGCATTTCTTCATCCCAATCCTCTCCCTCCCCACCCCATAATCTCCATCTCTCTCTTCCCCATTCTGGACTGGAGCCAGTGAATGTTGTTTCCTGTCGTCGGGGGCCGCTGGCGCGGAAGAATCGGTTCGGTTATTGAAATAATGCAGTTTTATTGCTTCTCTTCTTCACTGTACACTGTTACCATTCACCATCCAGTGCCCCTCCGGGCGGCTTACCATTTGTCCGTGTCCCAACGTATTTCTCATGCCTCTTCACTGTCTCGTTTTATTTATCTCTCTTTGTATCTCCCGGTGATTTTTCTCAGCGGTAGATGCACATTGAGACGGGAGGGAGAAATGAAAATACGGAGATGTTGAGGTTGCAATGTGCTCTCTCAACCCCCTTATCGTACCAAAATGGATTATGTACATTCAACTTTATCTCGAGAGCATCTCTCTAACTCCTCGATACACATCGCCATTTTATTCCGCCATTATTTTCGTTGATTTTATGATTGTTGACAAATTCATGAGTGTTATTTCTATACTCCCGACTGAATTATTTCTCTATACCCCACCAGGGCAAGTGCACATCCCACATTTTCCCTGATTTTTGTACATCGAACACCAGAAATAATTCGTAACGATTTTCTTTGTTGGATGACTGACGATTAATTCGTTTTTCCGCTGAAGAATCGGCAAATTATTTTATTAGAAATTGAGCATGTGGAAAAGAAGTGAGAATACGTACAATGGCACTGAGTCCCGTGGGCTTTGGTGGGGAGGGGGTGCTGGTAGGAGGTAATAACGCCGGAAGTTTACATCGCCGTATTTCATACTTCCGACGAGACTGGTTGCAGTCCTCGCCGGAAACTCGATCTTACTGAAAGTACGTGTAGTGCAGGTGTGGTTGGGTGGAGAGGGGGTGAGAGATTCAGAGAGGACGACACTTTATTACCGATGGGAATAGAAGAAGGGATGCTGGGAGGGAATCTCAACCCTCCAATATCAGGGCTCGCTGGCCTCGCCTCGGCTACAGGCACTTCCAGCGGGCCATTTCCGGTGGATATTACACATGCTAATGTCAGAGCTGTGCGAGTAACAAATTGGACACGAGCGAGCTGTCAAGACAGACTCAAATCATAATTCTTGTTTTATGGTATTATATATGGAGCGGCCTGACAATTGTGGGATATCAACACCAGAGGGTAATGAGTACTCGGAGAGAGAGGTTCCACGAAAATTACCCCGTGGACTGAATTTTTTATGCGACAATATTTTTTTAGGGTAATTTTCATCCGACGATAGGATACACTGTTTCATGAGGGTGCGGGAATTTTTGGTAAAATTTTTTTCAGGGCAAAGGCAGCTTCCGCAAACAGAAAAATATATAAATTATATCCAAACATTACAACCGCGCTCCCTCAATTACAGAATATCAGTTTTCAGAGCAAACAAGATGTAGACGGAGAACCGAGCGAGTGGTGAAATAAAGGGGAAGAAGAGGTAGTAAGAGAACGTTTGCACCACCAGTTGCACGATTATCCAATTTAGCCTGAGGATAAGCGAAGGAGAGGCAGTGGGGCTGCATCTGACCCAGGGTTTGCTCTCCGCTCATATCCCCATATGTGATTAGACGGCAAATGGATCAAGCGCATATAGAGGCAGTTAGGAATAGTGTACTAGGATCTAATTAGGTTTTCGAGATACTTGCCCGAGTGGGAAACGCGATTCGATCGCCCCTCGTTAGTTGCTGATTAATTTCGTATCTTATCCCGAACGACATTCTGGTGTACATTTTCTGACTCCCCTCTCCTTCGCCGTCTGTCCATCGGCATTTCATGACGTGATATTTGTGAAGATGAAGAGTATTGATGGAGTGAAAGGATAACACTTGGAGGAGGAGAAATGATTGAGTGAGAAGCAGGTGATGATGGATAGAAGAGTGACGTAAATCGTCGAGGATTAGAAACTACCAACCAAACATGATGTACTGCAGATGGGCGATTTTTCAACAATTTTCGGGACTCAATTTTTCCTGTTTTTTTAAATGATTTCTTAGGTTTTTCTCTCCAACAATTGACTCGTGGGATTTTTAAAAATCGTTCTGATTAACCGATGGGTTATTGAAGATTTCAGACAAAAAAAAATTGTCCCTCAATCTCTCGAAATTTCATTAATCCCAATCAGTGCCAATGAATCAAGAAAAAAAATCGAAATGTTATCAAGGAAAGTAGCTGAAAGTAGTCCCACCAAAAGAAAAGAAAAATGTAGCATTGAAATGACCAGAATATAGTGCAGGTGAAGGAAGAGGGGGGAGAGGAATGAAGACGATCCAACGTGGACTGCTAATTAGGGCTCGGGCTCTCTTCTGGAGTGGCCGTTTCTTGCTATGAATATTTGATTGGGACTTAGCTACTGTCCGCCAACTATTCTCCACCCACTTCCCACTCTTTTCCATTCCAATTCAGTTTTTCATCGTGAATTTTCACGAGTACGATAACACGACGGGAAATATATCCCTAATAAATTCCAGATGTAATTTTCCACTCCCAAAATTCAGGGGATAATATCATTTCTGAATAATTCGATGGGTAAAATGAAAGCCGGAACGAGTGCTGAATTTCTCATTGGAATATTCAAACTACTTTACAAAGTGTAAAATCTTATATCTGGGGAGTTATCGAGTGAAAGAACACAGACTTTGGGAAAATCGGACTGCTGAGGAATTTAAAATCGCCCCTGTGTTTATCAAAATACGATGTCTTCTTAAATTTTAATGATGTTTTTCCTGAAGGGAATTAAACGTCATGTCTCTAAAATTATTGGCCAACTGCTCATGAAATTTCCATTTCCATTTTCGTATAACAATGCGAATGCGATTTGTGCAGTAGTATGAAATGGTTTAGTAAAAAATTGTCAAGCTTCAGGTGAATAAGGGGTGGAGGGGGTGGAAGGAGGGTTTCCTTGAGATTCAACGACGACTTTTTTCCAATTTAAGTTTCACCCTCCGGGTATACTTTGTATTCGAATCTGGGAGGATAAGGGAGGAGAGTGGTTGGAGAAAAAATACTCATTCAACTCTGTTGCAACGTGAAAACATTTGTATGTGTCCTGTTGTAAACGAGGGAAACAATGAGGAATGAGAAAAATTTTCGTAACACTTGGGGGAAAAGGGGGAGAAAGAATTTATCGATGTGCAGCCGGGAGTGGCAATCAATTTGTCGTTTTTGTTCGTGACATAATGGATTGACTTTAATGGATCAGTTTTACCAGGCGTTTACGATGACAAATAGTCTGATTAAAAATCCATTACAATGTAATGCGATGATTTTAATGTAATTCCAATTTTCAATAAAAATAAAAACAAAGGAAAAACAGTGTTATCTCAAATAAACGAAACGTAATAGAAATTCCCGATGAAATTGTAAGGGAAATTGAGTTGTTGTTTGCCGTTCGTGCAGTGATAAAATTAATAAACAAAAATGAGAGAGAGAATTTCCCTGGGTTCACTGTCACCTGACCAGAACAATCGATACAATTTGGAATTCAATGATTTTCCTATCGTAAATCAAATTCCACGTAATCTAATCGTAATGGTAATGTCATCGAGGAAATTGCCAATGAAATTGAATTATCGTTGTCTTTGGGGGCTGTAATAAGATCAATAAAAAAATTGAGGCGAAGGAAATGTCGAGGAAGTGTCGGGTTGTAGCGTGACACGATCCTATTATCTTCCATTGTCGTTGGAGGAAAATGCGACAAACGTGTAAAAGACGAGAGATACGAGATTTTCTCTCTTACTTCACCAACTCACGTTATCACAGATACGGTATTCACACTGAGATCTGTACCACTCCTTCGGTGTATTCAGATACGTAGCTCGGTGAATTCATTGGACATTTATTCCGTAAACGGCAGCCTCGTGGAAAGGGTGGAAGTGGAATGAAAACGACGACGAGAGTGAACATGACCGTAACTACTTCTCACTCGCCTGTTCTGTCTCCTCTCTCGGTTCAGTTTCTGCTGCTGTCAAAGGGCTCACTAATAGTATTGCTGGCCAACATTCACGTAACGAAAACCCCCACACTTTGTTTGCAAAATGTTGAGAATAGAATTCACTGGGTATTTTCAAACATCAGAATGAAACTTCATCGTTGTTTCCTGGAGGGATGAATTGAGCAAATATTCTCCAGGAATATTCATCTCCAATTTTTCATAACACGTCCCATTATTCCAATACCCATTTATTAACTGATAAATTGTCATTATTTAATACCAAGTCTTCATGTCTGCCCGAACGTTGATCTCTTCCCTCGAAGTAGACCATTAAACTTCGATAAACTTATGTTTTCCTCTCAATTCCAACTTGAAAAGCAAAGTTTGATCAGTAAAACGCTCGAGTGGCCCTCGACACTGAAGGAAAATCCAATAAATATGTTCCCAAAGACTGAAGTAGGCCCTCGGGCACGAGGAAGAGGGTCGACTGGAGTGGTAGGCAAAGGAGTTGTGCTGATAAATAACGAAACTCGAAAAAAAAACTGATTACTCACCGACGGCCACCTCGTACCAGTCGTATTTACATCTCCGTGAATTCAATCCACATTCGTGTGACCGTGATTGGCCCTTAGTCGTATCATTCTGCCTCGAGAAAGAATGCAGTGAAAGAGATATCTCACTGGCAGCTGGAGGCACTCTGGAGCACTCACAGCTGCGTTCTGTACACGATCGAATGATCCAGTGATTTTCGAAGGTCGAAAGAGGAATTCTATCGCTGTTAGGAGGACTCCCTGGATCCTCTCTTCCGGGGAAAGGAGCCTCATCTCCCACCTATGTAATAGAACGATCGAACAGTTCCATTGTCCATTCCAACTAATTGGCCAGTGCCACTCAGTGGATTGGAAACTCCTCCTCGAAGGTCTGGGGAATCAGATTGAGAGGCGATGAGTCTGAAAAAGAACAAACAGGAGATGAGAAGAATGAGTTGGGATGAAAGACGAAGGGGAGGAACTCGTAAAAGGCCCTTACAAATATGAAACGAATCCTCTCGACCGGATAAAACGGGCTATTCAGTGTTGACTATGGCACTGTGCCGCGATCGTCCAGCGAAAAACGGAAGAGTGTCAAATGTCGTTTCCTGGTGAGAACAACCTATCGCGTGCCGTGGTACTTGTCTAAATATGGCGCCGATTTAGGGCCGGAAAAATCTAATAAAAATATCACTAGTATTTCTTAACGTGCTTCCGCTTCAAATATATGGAATCCAACAACTCAGTGGAAAATCTGCAGATTCCCAAATCCACGGATAAACTCACCCCCTCCCGCCTCCCCCAAAAAACATTTAATTACGCAGACCATATGGTGCCGAGGGCAAAAGCAGGCTAAACAAATTTCCCCAAAAATTAATGAACCATCAAATTCCCCGCTCGTCGTACCCCCAGATAGCACTAAATTATTTAACTGCAGCCTCACCAAATATCATAGATTCGTATCAGCAGCACTGCTCCCAGAATATTGCACAAATACATTGATAAATTACCCGGCTCCCTCGATTTTGCAAATATGGCCCTGATATCGGGTCGAAATTCCGTCGAAAGCTCTATTGAAAGTGGATCAATACCTGCAGAAAATGGCAGATGGGGAAACTGGAGGAAATATTATTATCACTTTTTTTCTCCCCAACATATCTCCACTCTCTCCCCGTGGCCACCCCCTGTGGCATTCCACTCATTTTGCCACGATGGTGATGTATTCATCGATGTTGCTCAGGCATTCACAGCAGGCAATATAGACTACCGCGTTATATTTCGGTTTATACATTCAAATATGCGTCGCGAACGTGTCAGCCGTAGATGGCAGCTTTACGATATATGTACCAATGGTGCATATATCCAACAGCACTGATGCGACTGATATTCTATCGCTCACACACCAACACATCTATCTCTCTAATTCTCTCGCTCCCTCGTTCTATCTCCAACTCGATGGACACTATGTATGTGTGGATGTTTAGTGTGTGTATTTGTTGCCATTGAAGGTACTAACAGAAACGTCGAGGATATTCGATGACGCTATATGTTCACGTACGTAAACACGGATGGCACAGAGATGTGTGTAAATGCCAATGGAGAGAGACTGCATTGGCTTGTGTGGGAAATTCACGTGTGTGTGCGATGGACACGGTATATATATGTATATATTTTATAATTGTAAACTATGCGGGTGTGTATGTGGGGGGAGGGTGGATAGTTTCAAATGCAGAAGCCCAACGGCAATGGCCCTGGAATACGACCCCATGCTGGACGTGTTATATATGTTACATCCTACCAGTTTCGCGTATTAACGTAATTCAAACGAGAATTGGTGGTACCTCACAGCCGATGAAATCCAACTCTTTCGACCTGGCTCATGTGGAAGCAGTCATTTAGAGGGATAGACGGTACTTCATGACCGTCGAATGAAAATATTGGATGAAATAGGTATATTGACTGTTGCTATCGGAAAAAATATTTTCTTTCCCCTAGTGAAATTCAAATAAAATGCGGGTTTGTTTCAGCTTGAATGCAGTGGAAAGAGAAATATTTTATTTCGATATTTTATTACTCACATGGATATAGATGAGGTTTTGTCTTAGTAGAGATTTTTAAATAATAATTCTTTTTGTGCTTTTTTTGTGGAGAGTAATTTTTTAGAGATCATGAGTGGAGACTGGATTTCTGCTCGAATGAATATTTTGTGCGATTTTTTTAGATAGAACTATTCGAATAATAATTCATGTCATGCGTTACCTCGAACTAAATTCGTGTATTAATATAATCCAGAAGTAAATGCGTCGAATTCAACGGCGAATTATGCCAGTGCGAATTTGAATTTGGGATTTGGTTTATTTCTTTGTTTGGAATCATCCGCAAACATTCATTTACAAAACTGAGCGTTATTCCAGGAGAATATGGAAATAATTATCAAAACAGGAGATCCGTGCTGATTGTTGATAGGGAAAGCTGTAGCAAAATCGCTAAAATACATTTTCAATTAACAACCGGTTAACTAAAATGTTTATTTTGAATGCCATTTGAATCTAGATTCTGGAATTGTGATATTTCTTTAACTGAGCAAGATGAGACAATGTTTGTCTTCCCTGGGTTATGCTGGTGTTTGCTGTAGAATTCAGGAGGATAGAAAATTTACGACTGTGCAAAAGTGTCTCGTAGAAAAATAATTTCCATTTAATTTAACGATTTGAGCGAGAGGCTGGCAATTGCCATAGCTCAGAGGGCTATAATTTTTAACGAGTCAACGTCTTACGTTCGCTCGTATAAATTCCCTTTCTCCTTCCAGTGGAGCATATAATTCATGGTTTGCCTCCCTCTGCTCACAGTGGAGAAGGTCAGGGATGCAGCCGTACTGGGGATACTTTTTAATGATAATAATAAACACGTTGGGAGAAAAAGAAGATGGAAACAGTGGCCGGAGTGGGAAAAGGAATTTCCAGTGCACTTTTATTACTCTGTAGAGCAGCAAAATCCCTCGTTCATTATTCATTCTCACCCCTCGAATACCCCTCCTGTCCCAATGTTGAAATATATAGACCGGGAAAGATGAAAAAATGGAATAAAAAATCCCATAACAATGCCCTGATACCTCGTGATTAAGTTTGCAAGCATTTCACAGATTAGGTTTAATTTTTTCGCATTTGTCTCGGTTTCAGTGAATGTCTCGGATCCCCCTGGGCGAGCGGAGGGTGGAATGGATCAAGACAATTTTTTTAATCCTCCATTTGTCAAAAATTGAATTACCTTTTCGTTCATGTTGGCATGGAATTACCATAAACCGGTTGGAACGTTCAATTTCTCAACGACCAGATTGTCCGAAACTCCCGAGTAAATATCCCGTGATAAATAGGTCCACAATTGTACTCCCCAAAATTCTGACAGAGAAACATCCACCACTGCAGTTACATAAAACAATAAAACGCAAATTGAAGCTCTGACATGTATGAAATAACATACATTGAATTGCGTGGGCATTCTCTCGTTTACCTTCAAAAACGGCTTTACCATGAGAGATGGTTTTTATGTGATGTATATCCCTCACGTATACACCATATTCTCATCTCTCACGTGCACCATGTGTGTCCTTGCGCGGTTCGTTCCACCGGTTATACCCGAAAACCCAGAGGACCAGGGGCATGAGGCAGCACACCACGACTCTTAACTCCAGGCACGTACTCGTGATAAATGCAATAACATATAAACTGCGCTGAGAATTAGAGCCCTATGACGATTTATACCAAAGGAACAGCTCTCCAGGTCCCCTCTACTCCCATCATCAGAATAACCTCCCCCTCCTGAAGCTCAGGGACTCCCGGAATTTTTAAAAATTCATCATTCTTCATTTTTCCGACGAGGAATGCCGGATAAATATCAATCGCCCATCGATAAATCATCGAAAATATGTCCCCTCGAGATCATTATATTCCATCATCCCTCTTCCACAGGCGCCCTATTTTTATTCATGATTTTCATGAACTCACCCGCAAGGGACCGCTCCCCGGGTTTAATGGAATCAATGAATTTCTATGTCAAACCTTCACAAGGTTGAACATCAAACAAATTCACGGTTGGAGTTGATGGGGTAAAACGCACATTTTTGATGTTTCAATATGTCCATCAGTGCAAACAACACCGATCGAATGAACTCAATCGTATTTTTTTTTTTTAAATCGTCAACTCTCGCTCTGTCAAACTCGAGTTACTGGGGCAGTACAAAACACCCGGGAGAGCATCACAAAGGAAGAGATCATAGAATGAAAAATAGGGGGACTCATCCACACACTGAAGTGTACAATTTTAATTTTATTTAATAATTCCCCCCCCCCTCCCTCTACCCCCGCAAAATATAACCTAATGCACATCTGTAAATTGAAACTTCAAAAGAAGAAATAATGACCGAAATCATTAATCCAATCACTGCATCAAGAATCACCCACAACAGCCCACAAATCCAAACAAATATTATTCATCCCCCGGCTCTTCCCCAATACATCACCGCAATCTTCCAAATGTTGAAGATTACCCCAGAGATGTGGTAAATTAGGTGTCAATTTATTTTATTCTTCCATTCATTTATCCCACCCCCCCGAAAAAGCGTGAGCACTTTGTGAGGCTTAAACAGAGAATTTCTCTTCCTTCGAGGTTTCAAGAAAGCCCTCCTCCGTTCCTCCTCACTCGAAAATAATCCGTGAAATCCCCAGGGGTGTTGTCCTGAATATCACCAGCATTTATCCAGCTCCCAGCTGCGGCTCCATCAGTCGTCAACTTCATCTTAATACTTCCAACCTCCCCAGTTTTGGATTTAACTTGAGAGACGTGAGGGAGGGTGGTTTGAGTTTGAGGAATGCGCCAGCTCATTAATTATTCTACGGCAAAAAGTTTAGACGAAAAGTTTTCCATGAAAAGCCAAAAGACAGGATAATAAATAAATACACCCAGCAGGGAGGGGAACAATGAATTTATCTTGGGACTTTGCTGGGGATTCACCAGCGAATGAGAATTGAAATTGATTGACCGATTGGGTTCCACAAGTTTTCCGGTGTGTATACAGAGTAAGACGATACCCACTGGGGCTCCATTCCATCCCTCTCCCCCTCCCCGGCACTGCCAACATTTTCTCTCTTTACTCTTCATTCTCTCTTTCTAATTAAATCCCATGAACAAACAAAGTGGAATCGAAGATTTCTTGGCTCCGTCGTACGCCCGCCGGGTATCCCTCCAGTGCTTCTCCACCGAGTGGTTTTCACTGAGGATATGGCTGGCACCGGTGGAACACAGCGGGAGGGTAGTTGAGACAGAGGGACTCGATTTCTAATGCAAATACCTCCAGGATCGAGCAATTTAATCTAATTTTGGATGGCAAAGCGTGCACCCTCTCCCAATGCCGTGGATCGTTCATTCCCGTGACCCGGTTTCAGGTCGCTGTCTTTTTTTTACCCTCTACTTCTCGTTTAAATTGTTGGATATGTCTTTTGTTCCACTTTGTGAACAAGTTTTTATCGGGACTTCATGTACCAGTGCCATTGCCAAAGTAACAATAATGTGCGGCATGAATTTCGTCCAAGAAGTTGGGGAATATTTCACGGAATTCTTTTGTGAGAATGGGGTGGGATGAGATACACTCGACGGTGAGTTTACGACAGTAAATGTTAACGATTTATTATTTTTCCTGTTTGACTCCAAATTGGGAGGCGCCTGAGATAACATTTACAAGAAACATTGACCCTCTCTTTTCCCCCCACGATTAAAAATCAAAGGCAAGGGCTGTCCGCAGTCCAAATCGATGCAAAACTCGCCCCAAAATCTCCCGAACAATTCCTTTCAATCCCTCAAATCAATTAATTCTCGATTTCCAGTCGCTCCTCCAGCAGGACCCAACAAGCATTAAATTCCTTAATTGCAATCGTCCACTGGAACTCCACGAGCTCTAAAGGAAATTCTACCGACAAATGTGGAGTCGTGTATTCCTTGTGCGACCCACCAAAAGCGATGAAACAGAGACCCTAGACAATATAAGACACAAACTATGATTGTTGCAGTAGGAAACACTGGCAAATGTGTCAAGTTGTCTCTGGATGAAAGGGTCGCCGTACCCAAGACCCAGTGGAGCTGTGGAAGGTAGAAGGAGGTCTTTCTTCACTGGCAGTTCACATCCCTCTTCCCCTCACCCCTTCCAACATCTTAAAGACACCTATATACACCAAAGCGCAATATCTACGGTTCACAATTGTAGTTAGTACCTGGGGGTTTTAGCTTGTCTCTGCAAGTACACAACTTCACCCTCAGTATTTTCTTCAAAATCCAATCCAGTACATAGTGGGGCAACTGCCATTGGCTTTGCGCGGCTTCAATTTTACGGGTTCACAGATTGCTACCAGAGCCCGGGCGAGCTGACTCTGCTCCCTCCCCTGTATTCTCCCTTCATCCCTCCCTCCACCCCCGCCCAGTGCATCATCTGTCCCTTTCTCATACAATCCCATCACGAGGGCTTTTTCACTCTATTTCAATGCGCTCCCCCTAGCCCCACGGGATTATCGAACATTACCCCCTTTCATTTTTTCTCCAAAAAGAACAGCAAAAATGAGGGGTTGTTTTTGGTGGAGGGTAGGGAGGGAGACTCCCCGGGAAGGAATAAAGTAAATAATAAATGGGTTATTTGTTTTATTGCGCTGGGCATTCAAATATCTGAGTCACCTCCCTGTGACACGTTTTTTTAGGAAAAAAAGTAGTGAATTCAGTGGGGGTGACCGGGGTGTTCCTAATTTTTTGGAAAAAATCGAGCAAAAATGTAGTGAAGAATAGTGATCCTTCTGATCCAGACTCTGAATTCTATCAGACGCGTGAAAAGCTGAATCGACAGGCTTCGACACCGTAAGAATTGCATGAAGTGGAGGGAGGGAAATTCCCTCCCTAGAAAAACGTAGCAAATTGAACGGGACGATTGGGCTTCAGTTATAAAGGGTTATCACCGTCAATTTATCGGTGAACCAGTGCTAACGGGGTTCATTGAATTCTCCATGACAAATGGGGGAAAATTGGTGGCTTTTTCCCTACATCGGAGGCAGTGATGGAACACTTCGAAGGATCTATTTACGAATAAATGAGAATTGGAGAGCAGATGGTACGGTGATATGAAACAGATGCGCCGAATTATTGAAAAAAAAAAATATCACTTGAGGTAGGGTGGAGGGGAGGGTGGAGGAATTGTTGGGATGTGGTATCGAGTGGTGCGAGTTGCATCGATTTTGACGGTGGTAGGGCTGAGTGCTATTCCCTTGCATCCTCAATACCTCCACACCCCCTCACCACCACCAGATCAGCCTAGAATTGTCACAGATTTCTGAATAGGCGGTAGACGTGTAATTTGCGACTGCGGAACACACCTGCCTATCGTTCTCCCCGCGCGTTAAATCAATGCCAAGCCGCGTGAGTGCGGCGAATGGCTTACGTACAGAACGGATGAGGTGGCGGAAGGGGTGAGAGGGTGGGTTGGTGGGTGAGATGAAGGGTGGTATGGGATGGCTTTACTCACTCCTGTGGCATAGCGGTAGGAACGTCGGCCTCGCGAAACGCCCCGTCAGACGTATATCCCGACGTGGAAACGAGTATTGGAAGATTTATGTGTCCCGTGTAAAATTCCTCGGAGTGTCAGAATCCCTTTTTTTTTGCACTCTACGCCGAGAATGGGAAGGATTGGCGAACATGTTCAATTCATTTTTTTCAAGAGAGAAATTAAAGTGCGAATAGTTGAAAAAAAATTGGGTTCTACGACGTGTCCTCGCTCTTCCTTCTCCCGCCGACTTTAAACTCTCCCCCTTCGTAACTTTCTCATAGCCGTAAGTTTCAAGTGGTTCATACTCGATTATGGTTGCCATCCCAGTTTACCAAAGTATCGAGGTGGAAAAGTAGCTTAATGAGAGAGGCGTCCAGGAATAAAAAGAAACATAAATGACAGTTCGAAGGGTGACTCCGAAACTCGGAAAGTTGGTTGCGCCCAGATTTTCCCTCAAACTCCCTTTTTTTTTCCCCCAGTATTTTTTGTCCCTTTTTCACCGGCTCGTTCTCCAGCTTTTTTTATCGAGCCCCAAGTACCCGTCGGTTTTTTTGTTTTTCATCCAATCCCCTTTCCATTCCTCCAAGCGAGAAAGAGTCTGGGGCCACTTGGCGGGCGTTCAGGAAAAAAAGTTTTTGGCCGAAAGCTCGTTACTTAGCCCGGGAGGCGTACAAGAGCTTTTGGATGCCACTGTATGAATGCCAGTTTTCTCCCGACAGTAAGAGAATTTAAAATCTCTGTGACACTCTCTCTCTCAATTTTCCCGAGCCACTTTGCCGGTGAATTAATCTGTTAATGACCGAGTCAATTTACCCACCGTCAGCGCGAATGATTAATAACTATTGTTCTGATGATAAACAATTTAACGACCCTCCAGTCTCGCAGGAGTAAATCCCCTCTTGAAACAATTAAAGGAGAAAAGCTCTCACTATTCCTTTGACGCCCAGGGGAAAAGTGAGCCTCTCGCCCGGGGCATTTCATTTATGAGCTTTTATATAACATTCCCAGCATGTTGTTGATCATTATTACCTTATTTTCTCGTTTTTTATCGCTCTAACACATCGGCGTTTCCTCCTGACAGGTACAAAAGCCCAAAGAGGGTGCTGATATCCGGAACCGTTTGTCACGCACGGGGAATATTGCCCCCTGGAATTCTCCAAGTCAACTGCATGTGTTACCGTACATTCAACCTCAGTTACCTTCCAATAGCCTCTCTCGCTCGTGGAATGTCCCCAATGTCCGGATTTCTAATCATTCGCGACACGTGTTCCTGGACCAATAACGACTGGTATAAAATAACATCCGGTGAGAGGCAAATATCGGGATAAGCACAACTATTAAATAAATTTGAAGCTTTAATGGCAATTATTAATATCGTGCCGTAATTTTTTTATTGAGAAATTAATCGTCGACAGACTGCTAAAATTGTAAATTATTTTATTTAATTTTTTTCACTTATTTTTTTCCTCTTGTCCGCCAGAATAAACCGGAAACTGATAATCTTGTCGCGTGGTAAAGTTAGAAAAGCTGAAGATCGATAGTCAGTGCGGGATTATGGCTCATGCTTTTTATCACCGTCAAGTGAAGCAAGGTGGCAACGCCGTCTGTCAAGAAATCCCCATGGGTATCGATCGATCGTATAGACCTCGAGTAAGACCCCACTGTATCCCGTGTTTGTGTGTACACTAAAAACTGAATGACGCTGAAAAAAAGATGTGATAGAAAATGGTGGCTAGGGGTGTGGGCACGAGAGCCTGAGCAGTGGAAAGCCGTCAAGTTTTAAGCTGCTTACAGTTTTCTTTCCCTGTGTGCTTTCGGTGTGCACCACCCTATTTCATGAAAGATGCACGCGCCTTGTGTTACCTGTCACAGGCTCAGTGGCAACGAGAAGTATAGGGATTTTGAATATTTAACAGGACTCGCGGCCCAATGGGAAGGACCTTTGCTACCAATAGTTCACTATTCAGATTTAACTTGTGATAAGACGAGAAGATGGAGTGCTGCAATTTAGAGAATTACATTACGTTATGCTCTGATCATTTGTGTGGAAGCTCTACTACTACTCTTCTGCCGATATTTTTCTTCCTCTCTTGATTACTTTATTCCGATTAATGTGATCTTTTGTTGATCTCTATTGGGTGATGTAGATCATCTAGATATTTAATTAGGTAATTTTGGTTTCCAACTGAATATTAATTCTCTTACGAAAATTGGAATTTCAACAGAATTTTCCGTAAACTTTGAAACTTCCCACTAGTTCCCTCCCTCCCTCCCAAATCTAATTAAACGTGAGTCTCCGGAACATGACTCCAAAAAAAAAGAAAACAAATCAAACAACATTTACAACTTCCATCCCCCACTGGAGCACTCCTCAAAACCAATACTCCCTATTGCTATTCAAATTAAACTCCCATTATAAACCCTCACGACAAAGTGCCCCACTTCGAACTATTAAATTACGTCGACATATTTCGATCATTCCAGCGCAATGTTGTCACGGAAATTTCCAAGAGGAGGTGCAAAGTTGGATGCCTTGACACTGTGGCGGTTGACGCGAGAGGCGAAACAACAGCCCCGAGGGAGTTGAACACGTCGCGGCACCCTCCTACCCTCATTCCTCTCCCCCTCATGATTCGATTCTCCTCATTCGGCTCTCGCGGACTGTTACCTCACAGATGGAGGGGTTGTGATAAACTTTGAATGCCCATCACGACAAGTGGGAAAATCATTTGAAAGAACTGGAATACCAGAACTTCCAGAATTTTAACCGAGTATTTACCGCACCCCGAATACACCGGATTTAAAGTCTGAATATTAGTCTTACCACTTGCTACAAACATCCTCGAGGTGTCGCACTGCACCAAATCCACCACCTTAACATTCAAAACCCCAGCCTCATTCGCCACCAGTGATTCAAGCCCGCACGAAGTCAGACGTACGGAACTAATGCTCTTTTCTCATCCCCACCGTTTATCCACTTTCTTCTTTTACGACCCCCCCCCCCACGACTTTGCAAACCAATCCTGAGAGAAGGCCGGGGGTGGAGGGAGGGTGAATGAGGAAGGGAGTATACCACAGCGTACTTTCTCGTTTGCCTCGCCAAAACGGATTAAGGGCCCTTAGCAGTTTGATGAGACTTTGCCGGTTCTTTCGAGGCCCAGTGTTGGCTTTAAGTCCGACGGATCCATTCATTTCTCTCCCTCGGAGTTTTTGAGGTTGGAAAACCGACGGAGAATGGTGATAGTGGGGAGGGGGTCGCTTGGATGGACCGGTAGGCAAATTGTGTGTTCATGAAAATACAATACAAGTTTTCAGCCAGTGAAATAGCTGCTGTGGGATACTGGAACGAAGCGATTTAGATATTTTAATTCGCTTCACACCGTTGGCTAGGTCGTTAAAGTAAATCGTTGGAAATTTACAATGGAGTTTTAGGGAGGAATGAGGGCAAACTACAGCCGTGGAATATAGTGATAGAAGAATGGGTTAAATGGTTTTATTTTTGTTTTGTATAGACCTCGTTTTACTATTAGTTGTCTGGGTTTTGCCTGAGCTGGTGAGTTTGGCACATTGCCCAGTGCACTTGTTGTATTTTTTTTCCCCCGCATTCTCAATGTGAAAAAAGCCTTCTCTTAATTTCCACCGACGAACGCCTCTTCTTTTCACCCTTTTTCCGCTTTGCCACTCTCTTCTTTCTCCAGCGCTCCCCGCTCTCAAAAGCCTCTTCTGTCTTCTTTCCGGGGTGAAAAAAGAGAAATTCCCGGAGGCTTGCGACGCGCCAGACCGTATTTTTCCAATCTCGCGAGATGCCGAGGGTCGCGATATGTGATATGTACGTCTATGTGGATGAGGGGCTGATGCCTGGGCACTTCTGGATTTCGCGGCGTACCGTCGACATAAAGAAGATCAGCCGGGAGTTGAGGAGGATTTTTCATTTGATTTTCTTTTTCTTTTCCTAAGTCCCGCTGAGGTGGTCCTGAGAGAAGCGCAAGCCCATTCACAAGAGTATTATTATCATATGCCAGATGAAAGAATGACAAACGGCTTTTACCCGCGGAATTCGCGTGTGCTTGCCAATCTCATATCACTTCCGTTGACAAAGAAATTGTTGAAATTTCACGGTAAACAAGAACTGATTCAAAACGAATAGACAGGGGGAAAAATATTTGTTGTGTATATTTTGATACGTGAAATCCCACTTCAATTGCAAACACAACGGATTCCTTTTTCAATCACTTTTTCCATCTCTCGAGGACACAGAAGCCCCCGGCAGCGGCGTCTTCATGACGCTTTTCGCCTCGACTAACCTTTTCTACGGTAGCCCACATAGCCACGGATACATGGAGGTCAACCCCTTGGGCGATGTGCGCCACGGAATCCGTGAGTGTGTCGGTCCAATCCCGCTATCTCACAACAAGAGAACAGCAACGGAAGAGCCGAGGGTGTGCGAGGGAGATGCCATGGAGTGGGATATTCACTACTGCGAGACTCATGCGGAACGAAACAATGCAACGAAACAAAGGGACAATCGGTTATGATCCCTTTTCTCACTCGGCACATTCACTTCCCTCTCCGGTTCTCCTCTTCCAGTTGTGCCAGCCTCACACCAGCCGTTTTTCCCGCTACCCATACACACGAACAAACCGAGTATGCACACACGCCGAGGAGTACGGCTGGATGCGTAAGCCAGACATTTTTTTACCCCTCCGCAGAAGGACCGAATAATTAAGACAGCAACCGAGCCCTCAAGAGACAGAGAAATCTCCGCGCTCCCGGTGCATGCCAGACACGTAAAACCGTCATAGCGACGGTCTCTGACGGTCTCATTCTCATTATTACATCGGCCCAGATGGGCTTCTTTTGTTCAACCATCAAAAACCACCAGATGGAGCTGCCAGGACTTTTCGCGAGATGATAAATCACCGTTAACTCCTCTAGTCCCACTCCCTTCTCGTCCTTTCCATCTCTATCCTCAGTCCAAACAAAAAGTGATTCACGGGGTAATTGAATGTTTCGATGATACTGCGCCGCTTAGCTAGCATTCAGAAATTAAATCACCTGGCTCTTTGGCATTAGAACGGGAGTATTAGGGGTGGATTTATACCGTAATGTGTAATTATCGCTGTTGCCATTTATCTCCAGCACTTTGAATATCCAAAATTGCCCCGAAGCGATATTACCTTGGAACGACGACAGCGATTTCTACCAATAATTTCACTGATATGCGAGCAGAGCTTACGGGGGATTAGACGACACAGGGGTGGTTTGAGAACGGTAAGGGATTTAACGTTGTTTCAATTACACGTACAGTCGTATCTCATATTACATCCCTTTCTCCTGGATCATTCACCTCCCTTTCAGGTTGAGCCTAGCGTCTGATACCACCCGCGACCCCTTTTCGAATTAGAATTTAACGGCTGGGGGGGATGGGGTGAGTGGGGGCATTGGCGAGGAAATACAGGATGAAATTCAATGTGCAGGAAGAGGAAATGGGAAGAGGGAACCACTCATCGTCTTGTAATCTAACTCTCCACAATGTCACCAACAGCCATCTCCAACGCTCCAATCGCTTCTGCAATCTCATGATGAAGGCGATGGATGGAGGGGGGTGCATCTTCAGTTCCATTTCGGGGCTGGTTTAGAGACCCTTGTCCCACTGTAATTGACTGCCAAATGAGAGGTTAAACTAACGGTCAAATCCCCGCGTTTGGACGTACTAGATGTTGGAATGGACGATAGGGAAAATTTAGAATCCAAAATAATGAGACGGTTCTGATCGATTAAAAGACTTTGAATGATGGGATAGTGATGGAAGCATTTGGTCCTTAGGGAGAATTTTTAATGACTAAATCATCAGTTCTTATCTCACACGCAATTTTGGACGAAATCTATCCATAAAATCTCGCCAATGGCATCTTTTTCCTGGATTCAAGCTCAGTGTGATATGTACATCCTGTTTTTTCTTATCAAAAACTGTGTAAATGATGTAACTACGCGCCTCAGGGACGAAGGGTTGACGTTCATTCGTCCACAAATACACGAGTCCTTCCGTTTTTCCTCTCCGCTTGCCTTTCTCACCACCCATTCCTCCTGGCGGAGTCATTAACGACGATGACTGCAGAGTCTGCGTCTCGAAAAGTCATTTCCCCCAGTACCTCCACGATAACGATTGCAGTACTCTCTCTCTCTCTCTTCCTCGCCCTCGCCCTCTCCTCACCTCCCAGCGAAACGTTTCAACGATCATTCGGAACTCGCATTTACCCGCCGGCTGTGTCTCCATTCCCCATCCCTTCCTTCTTCATCACTTTGTTCTCTTGTTCCTGTGCAATACGATGCTCATCCGTTCATCTCTCTTTTTTTTAGAACACTACGTATTCGAATTGTCTCTTTCTGTTCCCATTTTCACAACCCGGCGAAAACGACTTTGCTAATCGATCATCGCGATTGCGTCGCTCTTCGCTTCTGTTGGAGATAAAAAAAAAAGGATGAGCGGGAGAATGGAGACCGGTGTGGGGTGAAAAGGGACAGTGGAAGGGAGGTGGGAAACGTGGGAATGGGAAGACAGAGAGATTCTTCCGTGGTACATGGAATGAAATACGAGAATAATTTATTGTCCTTTCGCAAAACACCACTCTTCAACCCTCGGGAAAATATTTGTGCGGACGTTGGCAAAAGGTGAAACAAATACGTGAGAATCTGATGTATTCGGCGACGAGGGGGTGGGTAAATAGAGTTGCGGGCTGGTGTTGGTTGACATCTGCAGGGAAAAATTCGGGGCTTTAGAGGGAAGCTGGTGTCGAGGAGTTGATGGTATCTTTACTGTAAAATCCAGGTGTCATTGGACCCAGACATGCTGAAGTAATATTCCTCGATCTCTCTTCCACTGTATTATCCCCTTGATTATCTGCCGATGGGAAATTGACTTGAAAAAGTCTTGTGACGATGAACGAGGAGTTGAGAAACACGAAGTGCAAATGGGTATAACGTTTGCTCACGAATAATGTGAGGAAGATAAAGCATTAATGGATGAAAGTAAAATGATGGCTCGTTCGTGATAGGTTGGTTGTCGTCATCTAGTTACGTCACGTTTCACAGGCTGTCATGGTGGCCTCAGTGGAGAATTGGTTGGCTGAGTTTTCTGGGTGTCGACGATGAAATGAGTGAGAGTATGTCAGAGAGACTGGAAAATCAAGGGGGAGAAGAATTGCCGTGTGCTCTGGTTATGGAGGCACGACGGGTAGACAGTTCAAAGGACGGAACAAGTGTTGATATGACAAGACACATACTGAAAGTAATTTATGATGCGGTGAGGGTTGAATGCTGCTGGGAAAATTTAAACGAAATTACCGGTACCAATGGGGCATGTAAATTTCCTCGAGACGTGGGTTAGAATTGAAGGGGCGGGAATTGATCTGCATAATACTGGATTTGATGAGATTAAGCGAAGCAGAAAGCGACTAAATCTGCCAGTTTTATCCGAAAACTTCGGGAAAAAAATTATTTCAATTCGTTTGAGTCGAGAGGAGGGAACACCATAGACCCATCTATGTTAACTTATAGCTACATCACAGATACCGCCACTGATTGTCCCCAAACTCCCCCACCAGACAAAATCATTGAGATGAAATCTCCCCTCAATTCAATCTTCGGCAGTAAAAAAAGCTGAAATAAAACCAAATGAAAAAATCCTAATTTTCCGGAAGACGTTATAAAAATCCCCATAAACTCACTAAGTAAAAAATAAATTACAGAACAACTGCAAATGAAAAAATTTCATCTGTCCCAGTCACGTGAAAATTATTCTCAAATTGAAAAATCCATAATTTTTTGGAGAATCATCAGATGCTCCTGATTTCCTGATTTTGCTAGCAGCATTCCACCTAACTCTACTGTCTTGTAAATTAGCTCCGGGGATGAATGCAGATGAAGGGCTGACGTAAACAACTAAAACCCTTTACCCGGTCAGACGCGCTCAGGACTTGAGGAAATGGGAGAGCTCTTATTACTGAAAGCGATACTGCTGAAGGGCATTCAAGTACAGGTTAACTTCCTCATAAAACTCGGTTACCTGAAATATGCCGTTCGCTAGGGGTTGAACACTTGGAAAATATTCGAGGAACTCTCTTGTCGGTGAGAGAAGCCATTGACCCTAATTGTACAAACAAATATACGAAGCTCGGTTGGATGCAATTAAACGGCTTCACCCATTGAGTTACAGCTCCGTTAAAGTAAGCCCATGGGGTAAAACAAATGAAAAGATTGGTAAATATTCCCCTTGGGGGTTGAAAGAGGTTTGGAAAAAGGCGAGTAATGGAGACAAAAGACGATGAGTTCAATAAGCGCTCGTTAAAATGGCTCTCACGACCTTCGCTGTTAGGAGAAAATTCAACGGATCGTTAATGCAAAACGTAAATTACATTATCCATCTGGCTTCCAGGCATTCTCAACGAAGGGCTACTATATCTGTATGAAGCCCTGGAGTGATTCAATTAATTTTGCCATCGTAACACTTCGCGGCAATAAACGTTCAGAGCGGGTTTGAATAATTGCCCAGGTTGGATGCTCGATGAGACAATAATAATGTGGGTCCCTGTTGCTTTTCCAATGATCTGTGTGGACAATCAAACTTTAACGTGAATGACAAATGACATTTTTTTATACCTCAGCGCTGGTTATTACAATCCAAAATCCCTGGCTCCGCCCGAGGTTTATAAATTCTCCCAACTCCATAACTGAGTTTAAAGGGTTTCCATTATACTCCCAAGACATAATGAGGCATTGAGCTGACGGCTTAATGAGGGATTAAACGAGCCACATGGGCACTCGGTCATGCATTATGTCACCTTCTCGTGCCCATTCATGGGCTCTTCTTTCATGATTATTTCGTCCCTCGGTGCAATTTCTTTTTCATTTTTTCCTCTGTTTTGGGGTAACCTTCTCGATGGATTTTTTAATGCGCTTTGCTGGGATTTTCCACATCCACGGTGCTTACCGGAAGGTCCATCTCTCGGGTATGTGTTGGTCGGTGTACCCACAGCAAATATTTGCCGGGGGGAAGTTGAATTAACTGACCGTTTACACGGAGAAAAACACGGGAGAATATAATCGTTTGAAATCATTCGTTATGAATTCACGTGCTTTTTTCAGTACATCGGGGATTGCGGAGGTTTAATCAGCGTAATTATTTTTTTGCTTAATATTAGTGCAATGAATTAGTGAGATTTTTTATGAAATTCTGTTTATGTTGTATCACTCACAATTGGAAAAAGGAAATCTTCCAAAAAATTGGAGTAAAAGTGAGCAAATAAATTTCTTAAAAAATAAATCATCACCCCCCCTCCCCCAGCGATACTCAAAAACTGTTCAAAATTAAATTCTGAAAGTGAAGCACTCACCTATCCAATGACTCCCCCAGAAAAAAATAGGTTAGTTAATATTGCATACAGTGACTAGGTGCTGAGAGATCACTGAAGGATGTTTATTCTTCATGTAGAGGGGTGGGGGGGTGGATTGCAAGGGGTGTATACACAAGGGCAAACGGGCGACGCGTTCAAACCAACAGAGTCTCTCTCCGTCGCTCCAACAGCCCCACTGGTACACTCACTTGGCCGTACAAGCCGTTTGTCAAGTATCATATCACCCAACACTCGACCCCACAACTAGCTACCGCCCTCGGTGTCCCCCTCTGTTTCTGTCTTCCCTTCATTTTACGTCGGACACAACAGTATCTCTGACTACTGACCTGCCTCAACGTAGCCCCAGCCATCCGTAGATCACCAGCCTTCAGAGCACCGGGCTGGGACGCGTTGTTTGCTCACTGACATTGCCATTACCCCACCCCCACCCCCACCAACTCCCAGCGTATTTCCTTTCCCTCTTTTCGGGCGCGATGAAATACTTTTTTTCCCCTTCGTTCTTTTTATTTCGTCAACTCTCGCTTATTACAATAGCGAGAGAAATTTTTTTTTAATGTTTCACTGTATGTGCCGAGAGGACGACTACCAACTTTATCCTTATATCCGTGTAAAATGTGGATATGGCATTCTCCCTGTGTTGAAATGCCAACGGGGAAAAAGAAGGGGGGGAAAGAGACAAAAAGAGAGAATAGCTCTACATTTTCGTCCGCAATTGGCCCGGAGGGCACGAGAGCGGAGGAAGACTCAGTGAAAAGCCCAGAGAATGTCTTGGTCACTTAAACCACAGTGGGGACGATGATTCGCCGAGAAATGCACCGGAAGGATTTCTCTTCTATGTATTTTCCCGCCCCCCTCCCCTAGCCACTATCCCGCAGCTAACTCTTTTCTATTTCTCCTCGTTCCCGTCATCGCTGAGGTTATATACACACCGAGGGAGAAAAATCTTTGTCCGCTGTCACATAGAGACGACCCCGGGACGAGTAGCTCGTGGGGGTCGGTTGACTCGTCCACCTCTCTCTTGACTCCATGACCTCGGGTAGATTAGGATTTATTTTAATCCTTGAGGGCCACTAGCTAGACTCTTATTCCTCTCTTGGTTGCTTTTTCATTCAACCTCTGTCTCCTATTTCCAGGTTTTTCCTCGATTTTTACAGTTGTTTAGAAACTAAAAGGGTCGGTTGAGATTATATTTCCCTGAAAGCCCTCGTTAAGGCTGACATTCTGTGGTTTAAAATTATGAGAATTACAAAAGCTCATGGTCACTGTACTTCTTCGATTCGAATTGGAATTTTTATCTTCTGTGTTTTAAAATATTTTTCTCCTCCAGTGAATCCCGATCCCATATTATAGACAGATATCTCCTCACCTCTCATTTTTGTCTTTCCGTCCATCATCGTCACATTCCCCATTCCCTCATCATCCTATTCCCCTTGAAGCACTCGAAGCCTCCTCGTAGACAGCTCTTAAATCAATTGATGCTCCCAGCACTTCTTGACTGCGTAATTGGAAGGAAGGAAGGAAGGAAGCGCATACCATCGGCTCGAAGATGGAGACGTTCAGCGGATGGTTCGGCGATGGGCGAATGCGGGGCCAGGGCGAGAGGGGGTGCTGTATGCCTTTTTACTCATTGATATATATGCGAAGGAGAAGTGAAGGGCCAAGAGCACCAGAGATGCGTCAAAGGAGTCCTTCAAAGGAGCATTACCTCCACGAAAATTTACCAGTGACGACAGAATTTTATGATTAAATCATCTCTTTACCTCTTCGCCAACTTTTACCCCCAGGGGATTCTTAATGCAGAAAGCATATTCCACGTTAAATAGCCATTTCGCCTTTGAGTTTATGAGACCATGTTTCCCTTCGTTTCCATGAATCCAGACATAAATGAGTGATGCAGTCAGTTCCAATGTCCAATTTCTGTAAGTAGACAGTCGTAAACGAATGAAACAATGAAATCGGGATTGTAATGGACGAATGGAATGGGAAAATGTGGGACTGACGACAAGCCGATGAGGTGCCACAACCAGGGACCATCACCTAACGTGTGGACGGGGCTGGGTGAGTGTTGGTGCCATGCAAATTTAACTTTTCCTCTCGTGGAGAAACTACTCTGATGAAAAGTAAGAGATAAAAGTGCTACCTGGCTTGGAGAATGTACACTGACTTCCGGTGAGTCAGTCTGATGCAAATTACTTTCGATTTCATTTTCATTCTGGTGACGACAAATCCCCAGTTTTTAGCCGAGAGCTTTTCAATGGAAAATCGTGAATGTTCAGGAGTGTTGAAGAGGGTAAATTACTTCTGTTGGAGAGACATCACGTAGGACTTGCTGCGAGACAAATTGTTTATTCATCATCAAAAGGGGATTTGAATACAAGATAACAGTGGGACAAGTTCTTGCAATTTAGGGGTTTTTAAATATTGTGATGGTCGCTGCATTGTGGGGATAATTAGGTTGTCCTTCATTATGACTTATGAAATGAAATCACTGGTAAACTACAGGAGTATTCCACAGGCGGAAATGGCCACGACATTGTTGATGGGAAATGTAATTGATGGATTTTGAATGTGACATTGGTGTTGTGGCTTTCAGAAATGATAAAATATTTCCTCACCACTGTGAGCGTAAATAATCATTCTCTAATCAAACTGGATAAACTTGGATATCCACTCCCACCACCAGTCTCATAAAATTATTGCTGATGCCCCGCAGCAGTGCCCCATCTTTGCACAAGTATAAACCAAGCTCTTCCTCTCTCAAGACTAGATCTTCCACCATCGCCCCCGAATTATTAGAGAATCACACTGAATGAGGAAGGTTGAACCTGTAGACTAACTGGCGTACGATAATTAATCCACTTCTCTCTGGATAAATACCCTGCGGCTTAAAGCGCACCATTGCCAGGGCCAAGCGCACCGCACTCTCCACGTTTTCCCAGTTCAACGCAATCGTGGCCATTTCAACCCTCTACTCCGCCCCTCTCTCCCTCAATCCTCTGCTCCCACAAAACCATAGCCAACTAAACTGGTCTACGTGTACAGAAACATGTGAAGACCGGCACGATGTTATCCAAGTCTGATGGTTTATCGCTGTGGTTTACTCTATGGATAGCTTAAATTTCCCATGCCCTTTTAAACTACCTAAATTTTCATATTTTATGCTGGTTCATCATCGCATATTTATCATGTGGGTAAAGCCAAGCACAGTTAATCCACGGTACTTCGTAGGGCAGAATTATTCACGTGAGGAGAGATCCTTTCACGTGAGGAGAGAACCACGAAAAATTGGAAAAATCAATTTCTACTGAATTTCAAAGATTTTAACTTGAGAATTGCAGGACTCACACGAGTTATTAAAAAATGAGTGAAGCGAGCCTCAGCCTCTGATTTTTCACTTTATTTTTTCCCGTGTGGAACTCCAATTTTATTTTCTCGGAATTTCTCAGTGGAAAAGACAAGACCAATGGGATGACGCTGGCTAATTAGTATTGGACCTTGTTCGTCCCCGGGTCTTCCGAGGGGAGGAGAAGCCCGTCTGCTAGACGAGACCAGGAGAAACTGGGCGCATTGCACAAGGGGTGTCTTGGGGGTAGTTCTCGTTAATGAGCCTCCAGTAACGATGCCCCTGTTTCCCCTTCATTTTTTTTTTATTCTCTCTCACCACATGCCCATATATTCCGCGGTCTTATTCGCCTGCATAGGATCATCCCCTATAATTCAGCCAGGTAGTTTGCCTCGTTTCTCGAAAACCACCATCAAGATTTCCCTTTCCTCCCCCGCGGGAAAACGATTAATGGTCATTATCGCCATCCTCCCCCTCCAAACTTTTCACTATTCATCAATTAATGTCCAGTTTACGGAGAGGAAAAATTATCCAGAAGGATCTAAACACGTGATGAAAAAATACACGACATTCATCCAAATATTTTCAACTCACTCCGCTAAATTACACCCTCACCACTGTATCATCCCCTTTTTTATTTCTCATGCACCCATCGTAAATCAAGTACCACCTGAAATGCCCCATCGATAAATAAATTTTTCACCTGTCGAAAGTCCCGTGAACCTCAAGCGTCATTTCAACCCCCAACTCGATTTACTCCCCAGAAACTATTTTCACAATTCCTACAAAGTTACTGCACTGTTTCCTCTTTGATATGCGAGGCAAATCACAGTTCTCATTCTCATTCGACTCTTTTTCCTTCATTCCTCCATCGAGCTCTACCCACTGTGAGTACCCATTCCACTCCACCCCCATCCCCCACTTCACTTGTGGTCCAGTCGTGCCGGCGAGGACTCCATAAATCTGGCTATTGCGTGCACTCGGCATTCAGCCAATAAGTGGTACGTGCAAGGTAGACCGAATCGCGTTAGAATCGTGACACAAGTCTACTGAACTCCCCTCTCCACCCACTTTTCACATGGTCCCCTCCTCCCTTCCACCCTCATCCCCTACCCGAGCAGTTGTCAATATCGAAAATTACAAATTCGTGGGAGCACACCGACTGCCTGCAACTACAACCCAGTGACTCAACGGAATTGCCACTCACAAAAAAAAATGATAATAAAATGATATTGAAAATAGATCAGAATCTCGTCACTCTGGTTGACGCCATTGCGATGAAAATTGAATAGAAAAAAAAATCCTCACCAAGCAATGGGAGTAAATGAGAGAGAATGAAACGACGGATAGAACGGATATTCAGGATAAATGAAGGCTTCAGAGATGCTGAGTGAGATTCATTTCACCGTGAAAATGCTATTTTCCAAAGCCATTAATATAAATCGACGACAATCTCGTCTCGACGCTCAACAGAAGACTGAATGCTCGTTTTCATCGTCGGTCGGAGGGAGAACACCGTACCGATTTCATTTTCAATCCCTCCCAGTGGGTAACACACGGGGATATGTACTGACAGAGAGGGTGAGGGGTAACAGGGTGGTTGGGTTGAGAAGCTGAAGAAAAACCTGGCAGTGGGATAAGTTGTCAACGAATTGGAAAATATTCTCTTCATGTGGAGAATACAGTTGTGGAATGAGATGGCTGTACAGGGGGGTGGGGAGGGAGGGGAATGAGAGAAATCGCTTTTAAGGCCGCGACGAGTGGTACGTATGTACAATTTCACCCTTGGAAAATTCTTTCGAACGTCTTTGGAGTTTTCCACACCAGCGTACCACCACTCTATCCATATATTTTCAGTGGTAAAATTGCTGTGTACATCTCCTGCTCGATTTCATGTCTTCTTTTGTAGGGCTTTCCTCACGTGTACATACAATCACTCTTTCTCGGTTGGGGTTTTATTTCTTTGTTTACACGCAGCTCGTGGCCCAGTCCCCGGTGGAGGTAGCTGGGGACACGTCTGCGGTGGGGCAGGGGGACTGCGGAAGGATGATTCTTGATGCGAGAGTTGGGTTCTTGATTCGGGACATGTTTTTATAGCTCAAGGAGAGTGCAGGAGGTACAGGGGTTGTGGGATAGTTGTTGTTATTAGACTTGAGGGTTTTTTGGGAGATTTTCCCCGCGGTGGGGGGGTAATTGCTGTGGGAGGGAATTTAAAGTACTTTTTGGAGGGAGATTATTAGGAAATTCTGAATCCTAGAGAGAGGATATGACATGGTAAAATATTCTTGGGTAATCGATAAAAATTGTGTCATCTCCGTCAGATCCAGAAATATTCAGTGACCTGCGACCCTCGAGCAGAATTGATTTATTCTATTGTACGACTTCAATGGTGAATCGACAACAATATTCTTTTTCTAAGATATTTTATGAATCTGGGTGAGGGAAAATCACGGTAATGGGCAGTCATCGACGATGACGATTTCACGAGTACTTCAGGCGGGGGAAAAATCTTTGTAAATGCAGAACACTCTCGGCCCCTCTTCGAGTTGACCTGAGCAGAAAATGGCAAGTCTTATTCCATCTCAGTATCGTCTTTTTCTTCCTCCCTTCGAGCTCTGGTATTCAGTCCCCGGAATATCCAAAACCATTTCATCGCTTACGCCACTCGGCAAATTGAGATGGAGATGGTTTATTCACGGTAAACTGCAGTCGCTTTACATTCACGCTTGCCCGGGCAAAGCTCCATCGATTCCAGGGAATACAAGATTATGTGTAGATTTTTTTTTCTTTCCGAAACACTTATTCTAATGCAAATGCAGTTGGTCTTTCTTAGGAAAATTTTTTGCCCATTGAAGCGAGGAAATACCTTCGCGAAAGTCAAATTTTGAGTGTGAGCGCCAGACAGTTATTAAGAAAAAAATTTCTACGTAGGGATTGTTAATTATGAATACATAATGAAATACCCTCTGCCCCTATTTAGCATATTATCATTTCACCCAATGAAAATTAATATTCACCAAGCGCGACGAATTTCCCGTATTTTGCATCTCCAATTCAACAAATCCCCGTCAACTTGAATTTCTTATTCATAATGAACGCACAAAGAAAAATGCAATCTTTTGAAAACTCATTTCATCGTAGAGACTGTTCCACTCGGATATCCTTAAGATGTTTATTTTCATCTTGTTTCTCATTAAACCGTGCAAACTCTCGGCTTTCCGGCGTGAGGATGAGCCTGAAAAATGAGAGAATGAAACAGCAGAAAGAGGACAAGTGAATGCAGTCGGTGTATGGTCAGACAATGAAGCAGAAGACTCAATCTCGAGTTGAGGATTCAGCTGGAAGTTGGTAAAGTGAGATTTTTACTCGAGTGAGTTACGAACAAATCTGCAAGCCCGTGCAAGCTCTATTTTGCCATGTAAAATGGTGACACTAGTGCAAAAGTGGAACGAGATATTTAATTCCATCCGTGGGATCGTGTTACTCATGGCCGTGTGTATACGACTATGTTTTACGACGAGAGGAAACAGTGGCCCGAGTGGCTGAGAAGAGAGGGTAATGTGAATAATACAGATATGATCCTTCTTCCCTCTTTTTGTACGCGAATGCCCGAACCCAGTGGATCTGCTGATGATGACGAGCAGCTTCGGATATTAACAGACACGGAAAATGTATTTGCAAAATTTACATTTTAATAGAGAAAACCGCTGAAAACCCTTGGGCTCAACTTCCGGCTCTATCAAATTTCATCGTCACTGCCAGTTTATTTTTCACTGGTTTCTTTTTTTTTATCAACTTTTTTTTTTCACTTTCTTCGGTCCACTCTTCTCTAGTATTTCAACGCATGAGAACACTTTTTCCTCTTCGGTATATTCATCAAAAAACAATTAAGGGAAATTTGTCATGCGGTAGTGGTATTGTTTTTTCTCCTCCGCAAACTCAACTTTACCGAACAATTAGTTAACTTTTTTTTATGGAACGAAAAATAGAAGGGAAAACATTCTTGGGAAACAGTTTGTTATGTTTCACTTCTTCTAGTCATTTTGCAACACTTGAGAACGATTTTGGCCGAGTTGTGATGGGATGGAATAGGGGCAGAGGGACAGGGAATACGCTCGAGGTAAACGACGTGACTTTGCTGGTGTCATGGGGGTAATTAACGAGTCTCCATAGTCTACCAGGTGCGAGAGAAACACCTCCGAATGCCAGTGGGAATATGACCTATGTGCGTCGTTGGTATTGAACGAGGATACGAGAATAGTTTGCTGTATAACGGCAGAACGGTACCTGTGCGGGCATCGGTAGGAGCTAGCACGTACTCCCATAATTGTCGAGGGGTGCCAGCGAGACAGCCCTCTACGTCTGCCCATAAAATGCCCAACGGTGCAATATACACCCCCTCTTTTCACTCTGAACGGAGCAAAAAATTAGGAAAAAACCACTGGAGAAAGTACCGGGATTTAATTTCCCATTGATTAACAATGAATTATTTATCGAATTTCCATAGAAAGGGATGATCAATTGGGGTCGTTGCCTCCCCAGCCGCGAATAAATTTTCTACCTCACATGAAAAAATTACTACCTCACTGACTGATCATTAAATTGGTTTTTGTTGCAGATATCCTGGATGAGAATGCGCGATATGCACATACTCACATCATCGACAATCACATACACCGGTGACGCAAGATTTTCAGTGAAACATCCCGAGGGTAGTGACGAGTGGCGATTAACGATAAATTTTGTTCAGCCAAGGGATGCGGGTTTATACGAGTGTCAGGTCAATACAGAGCCTAAAATGAAATTGGCCTTTGAACTGAGGGTCGAAGGTAATAAAAATTTTAATTCAAGTAGAAGATACACAGTGTCGATCAGACACATTCAATTTATCCTGGGCCGTCTCAGCCATTTTCACCCCATCCTCCCCTTTTAAACTCACTACGACATTGTAGGGCAATCGGGTATCGCTGTAGTGATCCGATGTGAACGAGCCGGAGAACTGAAACTTGAATGGAATTGGGGTGGGATGGGGAGAATGGATGCTTTGGGGGGGAGTGGGGATATGCCTTCGGCACACTGATTAATTCAACTGCGACGCGCCTCAGCCTCACTTTCCCCTGTCTTACTAGCTATATCTTATCCGACACGCCTCGAACAACCAAGAAGGCAAACTCCCTCACACCATTCATTCCCTCCCCACTCTCGCCCTTTCTTCAGTCACTGCACTTCAATCCCAAACCCCCCTTCGCCTATCGTCGACATTGTCTCGACCAAGAGGGAAGACTATGAATATTTGCGCGTGAAATCTAGCGCGAGTCGTCTCGAGAGTTGGTGGGTAATCTGTAATGCAAGCATAGAGCGAGACTGTCAGACGATACGAGGGATTGAGGGCTTTTGTATTTGTGACTGACTCGTATTTTAGGACCTCGACGATGTCTTCAACATTTAATGTTGTCCCTCACTGTTTGTGGGGTATTTTACGGTTCGTCGTATGAATATTATTAGAGTTAATGGCTCTGAGTGGTGCAGGGACTGATCAGGGCTTGAAACAGGGGAGAATATATTCAGGATTGAAGGGATTTGTATTCACCCGTTATTACCCGTGATAAACAATCAGACAATCGATGAATTTCGATCGAATCATCACGAGTATAACTCGATATCGATGCGCTGAGAATCTCCCCCACTCAGCAAATCCCTCTCAGTCATTATAAACGAGCTTTACATGAGCCTCCACTCTCGTGAACCCGATCAGTCTCAAATCTGCAATATCACCTGAACCCACTTCCACTGGATCCACCACCTCTCCCCCCCAAATTTCCCGCTCGTTCCAGTCCAACGACTTTTTAACTAGTTCACTATCATTTTTTTTCTCTTTTATCTGTTCTCTGTCACTCCACCACCAGGTAGAGACCGTGTCCCCGATGCCAAGACGGACGCGGTACGACGCAAGTACAAATCAGGTTAGAAATGAATGAAATTTCATTTGATCATGTCAATATCTTCATTTCTCAAATAAATGAAGGACTTTCAAACTCGTAGATACTTTATTCGCATTTTATTTGATTTTTTTCGTAGTTCACTCTGTGTAAAATTTTCAACGGAATGTCTCTTAACCCTCAAATCGTCTGGGGTGTGCTAAAAACGTGGATATCTCGACTGTGCACGTCGCCGTAGTTCTCGGGGTTTTGAGTCTGCATGAGCGATACGACTCGACAGGGTGAATCCACGGGGTGACATTCGCCATCTACCACCATCTCACTTCCCTCTCCATCTCCCAGCTCTATTTTTTTAAAAAAAAAGGGGGATTCGTGGTATGAGGGACTGGAAACGATAAATCGTTCTCCGCGGTCATCCGGAAGATCGATAACTTCCGGTGAACGAAAGAAGGAGGACCACATACTGCACAGACCGACGTCACTGGCTACCTCTCACAGTCCCCACCACTCCCTTTCCACCGCCCCCTCGCCCCTGGGATCGATTACTCGTCGTAAATTTTATGTACGACACGGTTGTGTGATACCTCGGAAAATACTTGAAGAGCATGATTGCGCTTTTTTCATCATTTCTACTAGTCCTCATGTTCTTTTCATTCTATTCTCACATCTACTTTTTCAATCTCCTTTCATTTTATCTTTCACGTTCTTTCTTCGTACGTTGTGATAAAAAAAAATGGTCTCAGGGATGTTTGAAGCCATAAATGTTGGAAACCTGGTTATGTCGTAGTTGAAGAACTCTTGCATCCTCTTCTCTCATCACCACCGACCTCCCCTTGATTCCCCGTGAATCCTGAAAATCCTTACCAACCGGGAAAATTGACACTCCTTTAATCCTCCATCAATGTTAAACGTCCCCGCAAAGTGGGATTTAACGATCTCCCAGAGTCTAAAGTTGGGGCGGATATTTTCCGCTGATCTTGTGTGTTGCAGCGGCACAAGCGAAAATCGTGGGTCCTGAGGACGTTTACGTTAAGAAGGGTAGTACCATAAGCCTCACGTGCACAGTTAATGTGCAGAGCACACCACCAAGCAGTGTCGCCTGGCATCATGGGGCATCTGTCGTCGATTTTGATAGTCCCAGGTATGTTTATTCAGCTCATCAGTGTCCAGGTCGAGGAAAATCAAACCCCTGTGATAATATCTTTCGGATTAATACCAGAATCCTTCAATACAAGTCACGAAGTCCTTTAATGCCGAATTTCGGACAACAAAATTTTATTTTCTATCGGGGGTGAACCATTTCTTCACTGATAATGAGAAAAAAGTCATTTAAACTTCGTGTATTGAATTAAAAAAATCCCAATACCCGTTTTCAGGAGAAATGTACAGTAAATTCTTCTTTTCCTAACTTTTCACTCTATTTTATCCTGCGACGCTTTGGGAATCAATCAATTGTCATTAATACAATGCAAAAGTATGCTTGATAATCCCAGCGTTCATCACAGGGGCGGTGTATCCCTGGAAACTGAGAAAACCGAGGCTGGAACAACGAGTAAGCTACTAGTGACGCAGGCAAGATCGAGTGACAGCGGAAATTACACCTGCATTCCAAGTAATGCCAACTCTGCGAGTGTAATGGTCCACGTGCTGAATGGTAAGTGGCTTCTTTACCAAAATACCCGAGACCACTGTATCCCATTTTCATCCCTCTTCTCGACTAGCTACCACATCTACCATCAGCTGACATAACATCCAATGACGCTGACAGAGACGGAGACGAGGTGGAACGATCGGGTCATCCCATTCAACCGACCTAATCAAACTCAATATTCCTGTTCATTCGTGAAGACACTTCGGCTAAAGCGATCAACCCTCAAAGTTATCTTGCAATTTCCTTTCGTCACAACTTGAATAAATCCCGCCTGAATATTTTCAGACACATTTTACCTTAGACTCGTCAACGAAAACGGAATTACACAACTTCAAACAGAACAACAAAACAAAACAAAAATCCAACGAAAGCAGACAGCCAACATAATGCTAACAACCCTCGCAACCTCAAACGTAACATCATCACAAAATAACTCTTACCCTCCATATCACCCATAAAACTTTCCCATCACTTTTCACAAAAAAATTTCCCACCCCCTAAAAAAAATCATGACAAAGTATGACAAAAACGGTGCGGTTCAACCACTAGTGTACTCACCCTCGCAAAATTTACGACAAGCGCTGAAGGTCTGATCCCCAGTGTGCGGGAAAACGACTCCATTATAATTCCACGCGTTATCGAAAAATTTCACGAGTATGTTCAACACTGTTGCCGACTGGGTCCAGGGTTTTTCGCACGAGGGATGTGGGTGAGCGGCTGGGCGGAATGTGTGCAACGCTTTTCAATGTTATGTGCAATTCGTAATCGCGTTAATACGGCAGATCGTACGTGGCGCGAACCACCGCCGGATAGCCGCTTGACCGCTTCCAGCCTCCTCTCACACCCTCCCCCTCAATTTTCATCGAATCCCATATCATCCCAGTATATTCAACCCCAACTGTGTATTCATGCTGTAGACCCAGGGTGAGGAGGTTTATCGTGAAATAATTGAAATTTGCGGTCAATTTTGTAGTGTAATCAGCTATGTTTGAAACAACGTCGATGGCCAATGTGGTGACACTGTGCATTGGGGACTAAATTAATTATGCAGACGAACTGTGCAGCATTAATTTCCATATTAATATATATTGGAGAGTATTGAGTCCACAAATGTCATTCTTCCACTGAGTAAATGGTAATAACAAATAATCTTTTGGAAGAAAACAATGAGCAGGTCAGCACTCTATTTCCGGTGGAGTTTAAAGGAATTTCTGCGAATGGTCTCGTTGTAAAATAGCAAAGTTCACATACATTTGAATTTGGCTGGATAAAAAAATATATACCTGTGTATATATATATATAGACATAGATGCGTATGTAAATGTGATATTGTTCGTGGCAATTGCGGTAACTGCTAGGGCTGTTGGTCATGTTTTTTTCGTTCGCTGAAAGCTCAGACATTCGATATTGCTGGCACAGTGGCCTCGGGGCATTCTCATGATCATTCGAGGGTTTCCAATGACCGTTGCCGATATTCACCCGACACGCAACTAGATATTTTTGATGACTCGGCGAGAACAAACTTGAAACCCATCAGGAATATTCGATTGCCGATCGGCGTTGTAAATGTCAAGTAACTCTGACATTCGTTAAAAGATTTCGACCCTTCATTTTTCATTCGATCTTCCATACAAACGAATTGTTCTCGACAGCAGATATTTTTTTAGTTTAGTTATTGAGCTTCAACAAATGATTTGCAATTTTTGGAATATCAATAATTATTTCTTGATGAAATTCGTGTTAATCGCGTTCTTCTCCGCTCGCGCTCACCGCTGTCCGATATTCAATGTCGATTGCGTTGGACTCGTGTATTAGTACGTCAGCCCAAAGTGAGACATGGATAATTAACGGTAGTAATTATACAGTGAGTGTATACGGCCAACGAGTACATCCCCACCAGTTTCTATTCCACTGTTCTGGGGGAAACGACGGTTGCGATCGGTTAGCTAACGAGATACTAAATTATCCATGACGCCAGGGTGTTCGGTAATAGATCAAAAGCGATCATGATGCGTTACGCCGTCGAATGCCGGGAGAGTATTGGCATCACTATCCACCGCCCTCGGTGGAAGAGAATATGAGGAACGAGGAGGTGGGCAATGGTTAACGAGGCGCAGGTGCATACCCGTCAATCTCGGCACTGTCGGCAGTTGCTAACGAGACGTCATCTTAGGTGATGAACGAACTGGCTAAAATTTCGATAATTCAAGTCATTGGGGGGTGCTGAAAACTCACAGACTTCATGAAAAAAATTTTTTTGATAACTAGCTGATGAAACTAGAAAATTGCTCGAGTAAGCAGATAAATATTTCGAAATAATCTGTCATATTAATCGGTTTCAGGAGAACATCCTGCAGCAATGCAGCACGGTGGTAGCTGTGGGGTTGCCCCCACAATTCTCCTCGCAACCCTCACTCTCCTCGTGGCCAATCTGCTGAGATGAGCGAGCACTGACAACATCTAGAGGCCTAAGAAATTCCTGAAACAACACTCTCCACTACCGACGAAGCCGCGAGTCAAGATAACGCAGACACTGATGAAGACGATCATCGGGGCAATCTCAAGAGGAAACACGTACGTTTCTTGATTAAAGTGTGAGTGATTTTTTTGGCTGAGTGGGTATGCGTGATCGTTACATATATTTTCAAGAACAATGTTTATATGATAGAAGGAACATGATGATCAAGTGACTGTGGGCTATCAATTAATAATCAATTAATCATGTTCTTGATGAGTGAGTGAACGAGAATGACATGGGTACGTAGGTTTAAACTCTGTAAATCAGTAAATTATCAGTAGATTTAATTATGTTTAATTCAGCCACTTCCGGTTATTACTGTACAGTAAATTGTATTTAAATGGACAGATGAGGTACTGAAGTGAGTGCGTCAACGCCATCGTAGTGAGGAAAATCAAGTGTCAGTATATCCCATATTTCACATTATTCAGAGTTCACTCGAATCATCAGCCTCATTCCTGAAATAATTTCGATACTGAAAAATTAACATTATGGAGGTAGAGGGAAGATTCTGAATACCACAAACTGAAACTCACAAGTTTTTTCTGCTTAATGTGAAAGAGGATTGGATAAAGAGGGGCTGGAGAACTAAAACAATACATTTGAGCCAGTATAACGAGGAGAAAAAGCACAAGGGAATAAAAGTATTACTGTGAGATAATAAAAAGTTATCTACGGGGCGTGGAGGTTATCCACATCTTCATTACCACCCCCTTTCTTCTATCATTTTTTATATTTTTACTTCCATTTCATTTGTGTTGCGAATAATGCTGACACTGTTTTTTCATTACCTTGGGGAGGGGGAGGGGGAGGAGCCCCTGCAAGTGAATTCATCCAAACAATCGCATTTTCAATGTTTCACCCCCAAAATATTTAATTTCACTGGATATTTTCATCTCCATTCAACTCGAAATAAATGATAATTCAATTTTGGTCGACGAAAGCCAGAAATTTGAATTAAAATCGCTGCTCTGTCTGAGGAGATTTCCAAAGCGAACAATCAAAACGATTTGATAATATTTTCTGCAATTTTCACGTGGCATTGACAAGATCCAAAATCATTATCGAGATGAGCAGTTGGGAGTAGAGAGTACGTATATTAAACCTAAATATATGAATATAAATAAATTAAATGAATATTTATTCGTTGTGTATTGAGGTGATGTTACGAATTATGCCACAAGAAAATAATTGACTCAGCAGACTACGACAGAATGAGGAATCGTTAATTCCCTGTGTAAAATGAAGCATTCCCTTTGGAATTATTTTAATTAAAGAATTGACAGAGACATAGGAAAAATTGAATAACAAAAAATTATGAATCAATTCAAATTCTAATTGAATATTCAATAGTTGACTATGGTAATGCTACTTTGATAGCTCATAAATCACCATTAAATTAAATAGAAAAATTTTAATATACTAGGCGAAATACAGGAGGATAAATGCAAATATCGTAACGATTAATTGAAATACTCGAGGAAAAATAACGACACAATTACAAGGTTATTTTAGGATGTATAGATTTTTTATAAAAAAAATAAAAGAGAGAATCATTAACGATGAAAATAATGAGAGTATGCACCTCGACGAGCTGACATTCAAAGACTGTTGAATTCTCGACGTTTTAAAAGGAAAAGAAAGCGCTTTGTTTCCAATAAAAAAAATATATTTAACGAGAATGAGAGATTATTAAAAAAAGAGCGGCGATTCTAACACTATGATAAAGAAAACGATTTATAGTATTATTTCATTCCATATAGTTTATACGACAAATGTAAATCACGAAAAAAAATTGAGAGTTGTAAAATATAATGTCACGAAGGCAGTGGATTGTTCAAAATAACGTAAAAAAAGTGGAAGGGAATCCAGCAGTGAGAGGAGAAAACTTAAAAGGAGCTTTCATAATTTTATTTTTTTGCTGAAAATGTTGTTCGAGCAATAACGATCTCCCATAAATGTTTAATCACTGAAATGAAATGTAACTAACGTCCCTATGATTTTTTATTACATCCGATACTCCACATAAACAATACGTCCATTTTTTTTATTTCTCCATACACAGTAACGTATTTTTTACTGAAATATTATTCCTGAATTCTATGAGAACGAAATACCGGCTTTTAGTGTTTCCTTAATTAATTAACTAAAAATCCCTCGTCTTGATCTTTCATTTCGTCAAGGGCATATCACTTGGCGCTTTTCCATCAATCAAAAGACCTCTAATAGGACACTTCACGCCGTGACATCGAGGAGAATAATCCGGAAAATACAGATGAGACGAGGGAGTAAATGAGGAGTTTGAGAGATTGTGGGAGAAAAGGTGCGGAGACTTGAGCGACAAGTTGAGTGGTGTCACGGGAAATTCTCACCCGTGCCGAGTTTTATAGAGAGAGAGGGAGAGAGCGAGAGAGAGGATAAATATTAGGAGCTGCATTGTACATAAACGTTCATACCGATAAAAAAATGTGTATCATGTTGTAGGAAAAAAATCGGAGAAAATACAAAAAAAAAAAAGTGGTGCGAGGTGTGATTGGTGACTATGCGAGGACGATAACTGGTATTATGAAAAAAAAATATCTCTTGACGTGACCCTACTGTTTAAATAAATGTAATGATTATGGAAAAAACGGCAAAGATGAAATAAGAGGTTGTGGATTGTCATTTCTCAGGAAACTGAGTCCCCCAGTGGAATATAACAACTCCCGTCCCTTCTGCTTTCCTCGGCGGATCCTCGGACGGAAAAATTAAATGAAACCCTTCTCTCCTGGGGTGGAAAAACGTAGGGAAAAAGGGGGAAAAAGCGCAGCTCATAGAGAAGAAGTTGAAGGGAAAGGGGACGATGGCGGTGTGCGAAAGTATTAATTTAATTGCTCACCGTGGTATGTAATTATGAAGCTTCCAGCCAGACACCGAAGGAGAGGTGAGTGGTCTCGTACTGCTTGCAATTTTCATCATAGCCCACGTCCAAGATATTCTTCTCCCCCTTCCGCACGCGCCTGTCGGCTAATTGCCCACTGCCTTTGGATATCATTTTCCCGAAAAAGGAAAATAAATCACGACTCTTTTACTAATGCAGTATTTCTCGGTGTAATTGGTTATTCCGGGTGTGTGGCTCTGAATTAAAAAAATTTCTTTCTCCGGGGAAAAACCCTCTCGGGTTTTTATGATTTTTTCTCCGTTCTTCAACCCTCTGCATCGTATTCACCGGAGAGCAAGGGTCAAATGGCGATCGAGAGAAAAACCTGCCGAGGGACAATCGACGAGGGGGTAATAAAACCGGGGGACTTGGAGCGTCATTGGTAAGTTTGTACTACTGAGAAAAAAAATTACTTGTCTGGGGGATGGATTTTCTTGCGAGATACAAATTTATTTTTTTAGAAGGGTATTTTTAGGTGCGGTCATTCGTAATATTGCCATGAAGTGCTTCGAGTTCGTGACTTTGCGTTAATTTAAAATTACCATCAATCGTTTTTCAATTGTCGATCAATCAGGATTATTTTAATTACACCAACAATTGGGCCATTTGTATGGCGGCCAATTACTCATTTACTACCGGTTCATTCTGTTCGTTTTGAAAAGCAAAAAATAAATGAATCATTCGTAACAGCAATATTTCACCAGCATTCCTCAATAAACTGGGCTGACAAATAATATTTTGAGTTTAAATTTGCACTGGAATATTTGCCCGCTGGCTTTCAATTTCATCTACAAAAATATCCAACCGTTGCAGTCATTTAGGATTTCCTTGCAATTAATTGCTGCGACCACATCAGTTCGAATCAATTAAAATTTTCAATTGACTGTGTTTGTTTTGTCAATCAATCAAAAGAATTTCAATTAGTGATTTCTATTTATTTTCAACGTCCACGAGTCATCGACAGCAGCATAATTTTTAATTTACTTCCGTCAGTGCACTCCATCTACAACTCCAATTTTAATGCCAAAAATTCAGTGAAAATCCGGTTGACGTACACATGGACCCCTCCCATTGTGAATATTGTCAATGAAATGGACGAATGGCGAAATTCCCTGGCTTTAAAATCACTCGTCCGTTAATTATCCTGAAACGCAGGCAGACATGTACAGACATTTTATGCAATATGCACGTGCATACACCTGTGGTAGGGCAGATAAAAGTGAAAAAATATATAAAATCACCCCCCAACGGGAAAAGAATTTTTTGCATTCAACTACAAAAAACTAGTGAATAAACAATTAAATATCATTATCAATTTGGCAGAGTTTTTGATACGATCAAACTTCTGTTCCATTGGAATCCATTTAGTCGTGATCCCATGGCAGCCAAATATGCCAATGTCAAGTTAAAGCAAAAAACTTCCAAAAAAGAGGAGAACCCAGACGGATACAGAAAATCCAACAACAAGAAGATTGGATATATGGAATATCCATGGATCACTATAAAACGAATTCCTTTCACCTTTATTTTCCGATGCGCCTCAAAAGCCCTCGTTGGAAAAACCCTCGGTTTTCCCACGCCCTCTCCATCCCTTCGACCCTCCAGCCACCTACGCCCTCCACCACTCCAGCCCCCGCCACTTCCGTTCATTGGCTGATAAAATATCAGCCGTCCATCGAGTCGTGTTTGCCGATATTTTACCAGTTTAATTGTTTTTCGATAGCCAGGAGCTATTCGAGCTTACTGCCCATGCTATTTGTTATGGCGAAATTGAATTGCGCCAACGGACAAGATGGCAAACACTTTTTTATCGACAGAACGTTTTTTTTCACTCCGTACCACGCGGTGTTTTTACTCGACATGCTACGTTTTTTTTTCGACCTGGTCATTTTTATGCCACGATGTATTTACGTCGCAACCACCAAACGCTTTCTTCCCCCTTTCGGGGATCACTGAAGAGGGCGAGGACCTTCCGCCCTCATTACGAATTTTGCAGACGAATATTTCAATAGATAATTCGAATAAAAAATCCAAAACCCCTTGAAATAAATCTATTGACAGTCAAAAGACTATAAAATCTCCGATCACCCACCATTACCCGGACACTCCAGCCAGATAACCCACAGCCACATGCTTTTGACAGTATGGGATACATTATGACATATCTGGTGGGCCCTCAGATTCTCCTATTCCCGTTTATACGACCGCCATTGCGGATAAACTAACCTTTGATTTTGTGTAGACAGAAAGGCACTGACTATCCTATAAATTTATTGTTCTGCAGGCCAACGCCAACCAATGTGTCCCGCAAGAGAGGATACCCTGGGACAATGCGTAACCCCTTTCCCCAAATTCCCCCACCCCCTCATAGCTGTATTTATAACCGAAGGGGTATATATGTACAGCCCCAAAGTCCCACGGTCAGTGGAAAATAATTGCCGAGGATATGTGCAAGTTCGAAGGGAGGGAGGGAACTGCAGTGGACGAGGAGGAATATCATCCCCCTGACTCTGGCCGCAATTCGCCCGTAACAATCATAAACCATGTTGATTAACGAGACCATAACACGTAAATTCAGCATTATTTTATAAACCCCCCTCCACGCCTCTAGCAGTTTTAGGTTTTGCACTGGCTTAATCGTTGCTCTCCGCCCCCGTAAAATGTGTTTTACACCCCTAAAACTATTAACCGATAATTAAACCCCCATGAAAATGGGACCTGATTTCCCGCGTGTAAATACATTAATTAAGCAAGAGCAAATTAATTAATTTCATATTCCAACAGGAACGAAAGGCAAAAAATTAAATTTACAGAAAAAAAACCTGGTAATCAAATGAGGAATTTTAATGCTCGTAATCCTTGAAACTTTCATGGTCCCTGAGACCCTCAAAGACCCTCAAGGCCTCGGTGGATAACGCTGGGCATTTTGTAACGGCTTAATTATTACTCTTCACCTCCCTACAAGTCACCCCCGACGGCTCATTCCCAAATACATCAATTAAGCCAGAATAATTCAATTAATTCGATGCTCAAAAGGAACCGCAAGTGTTGTGAATAAAAATTGAGGGCTAATAAAAATATGAGACTAAAAATGCGAATTATAATTTTATTTTATCGTTTTCAGTCCCATGGCATTTTTACTCATGCACTCAGGCATGCGTGGACACTGGCTATGAATATTTCACGAGGCAACGGGTAGAAATGTTGAAAAAAGAAATGAAACGAAGGACAGGGGCTGCAGGGGGATGAGGAAGATAACACTGGTGCACTTGGAGAAGATTTTTCAAGCGTCGAGTGTATAAGTGAGGGACGCGTGTACACGTCCGGAAGCTCAGCCCTCGCCTGTCCTTCAGTCCTTATGAATAGTATTATGTATATGTTGCCGGCCACAGGGACCTAGAGAAGATGAAAAAGCGGAGATACCGCGAGTGTCGCTTCGTCTCTCACCTCCGTCACAGAATTGCAGATAGACCGTGAAACGCATCTATTAACATTTATGGGCGGACCTGGGGCTTCTTAGTGGAATCATGCTGTTGGAGATGTAGTTGAATGCATTTTTATTCGAGTATCGTACTTTATTTTTTTTTATGGGCCACCTTTGTGGAGGGTTTACTTCGGTTCAACAAAGGTGAAAGAATGTTATGAAGTCAGAGGAGGAATTATGGAAGTGGGGTAGAATGTTGAATTTTTAGCTGCATGCTTGAGGCATGCGAAATATACTGAGTGCCCGGGGAGGAGGGGAATTAAATTCTCTGCCAAAGGGGCAATCAATTAGTCAATATGAATTATTGAGGTGTATGTGCTTGTAGTGATTTGTTAATTAATCATTGGCTCGGGTGGTGAGAGGCCGGGCTCAGTGGGGGCACCCCTGGGGCTAATATTTTTTTTTGTTACATTTTGAATATTGAGGAGGGTAACTGATGACAAGGGTAGTCAGGATAAAATAGCCTTGCGTTTGAATGGGATTTAATAAAATAAATGCCTCTGTGAAGAAAATGAATGAAAAATACGATTCTGAATTTTTTATCTAGAAATCTTTTTTTTTTCATGTGAAAAAATTTTAATCAAGGGTTTTTTATTGTATAACAAAGATACTGAGTCAATTGTATGGGACTTGACGTAGAAATACGATAAAAATATCAGGGCCTAATGAGTTCTAGGAACTAGCTCTACATAACCTAGTTTTTTACGTCATTATTTCTACTCTTGTCCTGTTCCGTTGTTTCTTCTATTGTATTTTGACATATATCGTGTGTACCATAGAAATCAGTACGCCCATTCGTAGACGTAAAGCCACACAATGGAAATAAATACATTTCCCAGTCGTTTCATTGTTCAACCCCTGAAATTGAAAAATATAAATTTATGAAATTAGAATTTCACATGCTGCATGCAAATTACGAGGATTCAATTTTTTTTATTCGAGTAGCCTGGTTATTATTATTTTTTTATGGCACAGCTTTGTGGAGGGTTTACTTCGGTTCAACAAAGGTGAAAGAATTTTATGAAGTCAGAGGAGAAATTATGGAAGTCGGGGAGAATGTTGAATATTTTTTCCATGTTTGAGGCACGCGGAATACCCGCGAGTACTCGCAGTAGAAAAATTACATTACGAGTCAGACCAATATTTCAGTAATAAATATGAATTGTCTCGGTGCACTGAGACAAAAAATATAATTTTCCCGATCATTCGAATTTTGTTGGAGGACCATTTGATTGTTATAGAACCATTTGTCGCAATCCTTTTAACTCTGAATTGAGAAATATATATCGAAATAAGACTTTCGCGTGCTCCACACAAATTATGAGGATTCAATTTAAACTAAATGCAGGAAATTTATTCACGATTTCAAATTGTTTCGATTTATAGTCTAACAGCATTTTATATTTCTTTATGTCGTGACCCAGCGTCGTTGAATTTTTATCGAGTATTTATTATTGTATACGCGGAGAACTGTTCTGCCGCATTGACGGAGCAAGTGGTGAAGGAGAATTCCTGGTTCGAAAGGAACGAAGACGAGTGGAAAAAAAAATAGAACCAACGGCAGTGGAGAGGAGTGGTGATACATTTATGCAGATGCATTCGGCAGCGGTATACATGGTATGTAAAACGATTTACGACGAGTCGAGTATAAAATGCATCTGGTAATATTTATGCAGGCGGAATTTCCGGGGGAATTCATTTACTGAGAGAAAACGACGGTATAATCGACGCTCTCATTGTTTACATTTTTTTGTTGTTGGTGCGGATAGGGTTTTGTGGAGCTTTTTTTCACGTACAACGTCAAGTTTGACGGATTGAATGATTGAATTAGAAGGGGTATGCATTACCAACGTTTCAGATTTTTACGTTCACATGTGCCAAATGCAGGAAATTCTCCTTTATCAAACTCCATTTGCGTTTCATAGGAAATTTCACGTCTCATTTATGTCAATGTAGCATGTCACCTGTGCAAATCGATATTATGTGAATTTTCACATACATCCGGACCTGTGAGTACACGTGAGAGCCTCTGGGAGACGATTTTCGATGACAGGAGAAATGGAAAAAAAAATTTGGTTTTTATATCAATTTTCTGTATTTTTTGTGTTTCAAGAATAATCCACAGAAGGATTTTGGCTTTGGTTCTAATAGTTTTTGGAAAAAATGCTACTGTTTTGCTGATGTTCTTGAGGATTCAACCTTTCAATTTCTGTAATACGGATCACAAAGAGTCCAAATTATTTTGTAATTGTTCACAATATTGGCTAATTACATTTTCATTCCTCAGCTGGCTTCTCAGTGGTAGCATTAGGATTCTTTGCATCCATTTGATTGATATCGTCCTGAAGTTCATAAATTCGATTTTCCACCTTGGGATCAATTGCCTCTTGAATTTTATTTTCCAAGTCTATGAGTGCAGGGTCCTTGTCCTTGTCTTTGCCTTTATCCTCCTCATCCGCCTAAAAATTTAGGATTAATTTTACCCTGAAAATTTGAGTTGAGTTGTTGGAGTGGAGTCGGTCGAGACACGAAGCCAACGAGAGACATTTTATTCCGAGTAACTCGAATAATAATTTTAATTTCCCTCATAAAAAATCACCTCACCTTTGCATTGGACCAGAAACCACTTATCACGAAGATAATTACAAATATTCTCAACGCCTTCATATTTTCGCTGTTTATACTCTGCTATTACTTCAAGAACTGCGACGTCCTTTATGAGCTGTTGTCTACTTGGGGACTTGGACTATTGATAACGAATAATTATGCGACCTTCTTCGTGTCTGCGGCAATTACCACAAATTGTTTCCCATTTTTATCAAAACGTGGAACAGAACACTAGCTCTCGGTCTCTTGTGAGAAATATTTCCTGTTACTTTTCTATCCAGAGAAATAACACCATTAAATTCAGGAGTCCTCATGATTCCGAAATTTTCGATTCATTATGAATTTTTAATTATAAAATTAACAAGCTTGGAAAGTTGATAATTATCAGTGCTCCGAACAGCAGAATTTCCAATATTCAAATGACAGCCAAAGGGTCGAAAATATTTAATTATATCAAATCTTCCATAATTTATTCATCAATTCCGTAATAGAATCGATACATCGCTCCATTTATTCTGTTTATCGAGCCATCAGCTTCGAGCATCGGAGAAGCAGCAAAATTTGAAGACCCTTCACCATAACTTCACAAACCATAAACTGCAGACCATCACTCGTTGAAAAATATCCTCCGGACAAGGCCACCGAAAAGATATTCATCCTCTATCATCTTAATCGAATTCAACCTTTAATCCATCTCTCAATTTGATTATCCAGGAGAGTGCACAAAGAGGTGAAGGAATTTTTCATGATTAGTCAGTGAGAAATTGAGCTGCCTCGTTTTTAAAAAAACTGAACAAAACGATAGGAGACAAAGAAGGAATGAAATTGCTCCAGTCAAGTTTGATTTGTAAAATAAGTAGAGAGGAGTGAGGATATAAAATGTGAAAGTAAGCAGATTATATCCAGACTCGGTCGACATAACGTAAAATTGCTTTTCCAGTAGAAGTGGTCTCTTTGATGTACTTGGTGGAGCACTTTGATCTCAATAAATCTCCCCTGCTCCGTAGAGTCCGGGAAATATTTATGATAGGGTTGTCATTTTTGCTCGTATCGTAAAGAGAAAGGTAAGATAGAATAAATGAGGATGAAATAAAAAAATTGCGAGTAATTGAACATTCAGCGTTCCGGATCTGTTTAATGGGGGCCAGCTGCACTAGACGGATTATTAACTTCTGTGATACATTCTCAGGTCATTATTTTTATTTATCATTATGAAACTCATATTCATTTAAATTATTCACTGGGGAGTGGTCAACGATGAACGTCTCAGACGAGGCAAAAGCACGATCCCTCTCGGTGAAGTTCGCAAAATTCGTATTAACTGTCGCGCGCACTCCCCTACTTAGAGAGTAATTAAATATTCAGGATAGTGACATTATTAAAGCTTGTCCAACTGCACTGGAGAGATTGTTACATTTCCTCATTAATTTTCCCCTTTTTTATTATTTATTAAATTCATACTTATTTGAATCGCGCACTGGAATTCACCCTCAAATAGCAAAAAATACTGAGAACCCTCTCGGCGCTAGACACTCTCAGAATTTCCGCAAAGTCATAATCCCCCCAAACAGAAGCAGCACAAAATGCTCTTTATTCAATTCACATCCCGATGAAACGTACTCCGCATCCCTCTGCATAGCCTCCGTGTATTCCCCTGAAACAGAAAATTCAAAATTCAGGGTGGGTCACTCACTTCCCAGTTCGGCTTTAACTGGTAGACGTTTTATTGTACTTCACTGTCCGACTGCAGACGTGACTAAGAAAATTCTCATGACAGTATCATAATTTTCCTCAACAAATGCAAATAAAATATTGACAATTTAAATTATTAACCCCTTTACCATAAATTCCGCGCGCTCCCTCGCACAGTTCGTAATCGCAAACGGACAACTTCTTTTCATTCAATAAAATAAGTTCAACTGACGGGATAAACCGATTGGCAAATCGAAGAGTAACGGTATTATCCAGAGCATTTCCCGGAATAACAGATGATATTGTGCACCGAATGGAGGATCAAAGTCAAACGAACAATGGTAAATTCTTCGGTGGTAGTGCATTGGAAGGCGAGGGGTTGAGCAATTACACTAATGCGCAGCTCCTTCAAGTCCCGATGGAGGAAGAGCAAAAGTCAGGGCTGAAAAGAAGGCAGGAGCTGGCAGGGGTGAAGGGGATGAAGAGGGAATAACGCTGGAGGATCTGAAAAGGAGGTTAAAGTTCCCCAGTTGAGCGGTGTATATGTATACCTCCGGGGCGTGCGAATCGCGATAGAATTTGCCGTTCAAGACGATCGAGCCACCCACCCCCCGCCACCCCTTGGCCACCCGAGCAACTTCCCCCAAGCCCTGCGGGACAATGGTCAAATGGAATAGGAAGACCAGTTGAAAAACCAAAGAATTGCAAACCGAATGCGGTTTGTTTCCACCCCCCCCCCCGTCCCTCACACCCTCTCACCCCCTCTTCATTCCGTTACTCTTGTGATCCTGTTGGGTCTCTAAATTCTTTTTTCTTTTCATTCCTTCCATTGAAGTTGGAAAAATTTCTTGAGGCGCGATCGGAATTCCCCAGTGCAGGAGGGAAACCATAGTAAGGGGGCGGGGGGGAGGGAGATCGAAATAACGAGGGAATATCGTGATTCACGTGGAAAATTGAGTAAGAGAAAATCGATTTTTATACTTCTGTGCAGCCGAAACGCCTATCCAATTTACTCTTGGCCTTTATAGGTACTTTTATGTAAGCATTTATAACTCTTTTATATGGGAAAGAGGATTTTCTACTGCTTCTCCATGATTACATATAAATATCTCAGAATTGAAAATTAATACAGAACTATTCGCCCCATTGAAGTGCTCCTTCTATAACAATATTTCTCTTTGAAACAATATCTTCAGGAGGAAAAAATCTTTCAACAAGTTTTCAACATAAATTCTCTTCTGAATATAGTCTAAAAAAATTATCTCCGGGCGAATTCATCCCTCCCCTTCACTCCAGCCCTCTCCAAACATCATCGCCCTTTTGACTTCATCCACGCGATAAAATAATATGTTATATTCGGACGATAAATGGCAGGTTATGACTCGCGTGTTTATTGCACTTGCCTTCGACTCGTGCATCAAATGCCACACTCATAACCTACCAGTTATCGCCCTTATATCACAATGAAACGTTGATGAGCACTAACTGATGACAGCAATAGTCTCAGCGGTGGACAGTGTCAGCGGTGCCATCGTGAATGGAACAGTGTATTTGCCTGCATCCCCTGTCACCCCTTCACACAGATAACTTTTTCATATGTGAATGAGACTGTTCCAATGCTTCTCTATGATTGCATATAAATACCGGGGGATGGAGAGTGTTGGCTAGCCAGTTGAAATAAATATCAGGGGGGGTGGGTGCGGGAATTGTGGTGTTCTATAGTGTTTGAAAAGTTTTGGGAGGGACTTGCCAACGCGACCGACAATAACGGCCCTCCTCTAGCCAACAAATTGGGGATGGCCCAAAAAATAGAGAACATGGAGGCGGCTGATGGGAGAAGGGAGGATGGCGGGGCAGACGAGGGGGGAGGGAGAAAATATGCCCTCGGTGAGAACGACGGGGTTTAGTGGAGGAGGGCAGCATCCACTAGTCCAGAGATAACGAGGCTGAGAAAAAGTAACGTGGGAGAATAAAGGAAAAGGAATGAGGGGCCGGATATCAGTGAGGAAAAGTTTTCTCGAGATAAAAAAAAAGAGAGAGAGAGGGAATGTATGGTAAGAGCAAAAAATTGGGGATGAGGTGGAGGGAAAAATAATTCGATGGGCAATTAGGAAAATTGAATTTCTCCATCCCCCCCCCTCCCGGCCCGCACCTCTCGGCAGCCGTAATTAACTTTCTTAATTAATAAAATAAGAGAATTGTATCTTTAATCTGGCCAGTTGGAAGTCACGTTTTGTGAGGTTGTAACGAGAGACGTTGATAGGGCAGTTGTAGGTGGGTGAGGGTTGGGGTCAGGGAGTGTGGGAGGGAATTGGATGAGGAGTCGAGATTTTCTCGGGTGAAATGGAGGGAGAGGGTATGATAGAGCCGAAGAACGCCTCAGTGGAGGTGGGTAGAGGAGTCGTTGTAAGTTTTGATATATGCGGGGACGTTATTTACGATCGCATAAGAATTAGCTCCGTGTGGGCCAACCTAGCAGTTTAGCAAAAAGCATTCAACAGAGCTTTTTGCCACTGGGGGATTGGAGGTAAGTGGAGGGTTCGGATGAGGATGGGGGCAAGGGTCACCCGGTGGCTCCAGTGTGTCGTTGAATCTATCTGACTTCGTGATTTCTTGACTTGAAAATTTTCTTGTTTGTTAAAATCGATGGGCCTTGGGAAGAAATACCCCCTCAGCGCCATATGGCGGCACCTGCTCTCTCTTAATCCAATTCTGCTGTTCTTCATCGGGGGTTAAAAAATTTTTCTACCGTCGGAAGTCGAAGGGAGGGGGGGCGAAAAAAAGGGGGATGACTGGAGAAGGGGATATATCTATCATGGAGATACATGAGACTCTTGAGAGGTAAGACAGAAGACGTTGGAAAAGTATGAAATATTGAAATCGATGATGCGCTACCATTAGTGGATCCATCCCTTCAATTTTATCTTCAGTTATTCCACTGCACTCCGCTCTCTGTGTGCCATCATTCCCCCCTATTTGTACTATTTTTTCTTATTCACAGGGACCACTTATTCTCTCATTCCTGGTAAGTTCGAAAAATCATGGTGGAGACTGTCGTCCAATGGGGAAACCACGTAAATTCTCAATCTGGGAGATGGGGGATGACTGGGGAGAGAGCGGAGAGTCACCGAAGTTCTGATTTATCGTTCTGGTTCAAGCGCACATTTGCGTATACAGTGGTAACCAGCAAAGGAGAAACAGTGGTAGGGGTGAGTAGAGAAGGGTAAGTGTATAGGTGAGAGTAAAAAGACGCGAATGGAACAGAGACGAGGAGTTGGGGGTGCATGGGGCTGGGTAAAAATGCGACGCCGCCCCCCAGGAGCCACCAGGCAATAACTTCCGAAGGAAAATTCACGATAATAGAGACCACCCTGTGAATCTCATACAAGCGTGCTTACAGACCCATGCACTACTCCTTATATTTATTTTTTATTTTCACCCCTCTCAACCCCCTTACTCACCTCCCCCTCGCTGCACCTCACCCTTTCCACTTCTTGGTTTTCCAACAGGACCCTCTCCTCATTTGAGTACACTGTATATATTACGAAAAACGACCCCTCTGGCGGGGAGATCAGCCAGACAAATAGCTTCGACGTGATATACAGTCATTCGGTTGAAAAGCCCAACCTCTTGTGGGTTTATTTCCTGGGTACGCAATTTCTGAGATACAGTGAATGGCGCGCTTCAGCCGGGGCTAATCGTCGACAGGTTTTACTTAATATGTAAGGGAGTGATAGACCGGCGGTACGTGAACGTTTATTGGGGCTAATAAATTCCACGTGACAGCAGTTAGAGGGGAGAATGGGCTTCTTGATTGAAATAAAATTGTGAGATTTGTTTTTACGATCATTGATGCCGAAGAGATTGGACAATTGGGGTTGAAATGGTCTTGATGAACCGTCCGCATAATTATAAAATTTGGCTTATTTTTTTTTTTGAGAAAAAAGTTGCGAAATGACCTGTGTCATCGACTTATTTTCTCGGAGAGATTGAGAGTGGTCGCCTGGTGATAAAAATGGTCTCACCTTGCTCTATCACAAGGGCAATGGAATCAGCACGTCCCTCAGTGGGTCGGCAAGTGTATTTGCCAACGTCCTCTTTTGTCACTGCTGCCAATGTCGCTTCAGACACTGTACGACCCGCATCCCTCTCCGTTTCAATGATAATACCACCTCTGCCTGCCTGTAACCAAAATTGACGGTTGCAAAGAGGAACAAGGATAACGCAAATGCCAGTGCCACAGCAGAAAATGACAATATTGTTGGGGAGATACTCTCACTGATAGCCTCAGGGAGATAATAATAAAATACAGAAGGGGGATGAATAGAGATAGAAGGGAGAGAGAGGAGGCTGGAGTTGTTTTCAAGTGGATATCCTTCATCATCTCGAGAACTTCAATTACCTGGAATGTCAGGAGTTTGTTGTCCCGAAGCCATTGCACACCCCTGATGGGACGAGTCTGATATGGTGACGTTATGACACACCTAAGGGTGATCGTCGAGCCTGACGGCACATGCTGCTCTCTTGGACCCATTATTACTGCCACCGGGGCGGTACTCTCGTAGCCTGAAATATGAGTTTACAGTGTCGATTTTTACTGATGCGGGTTAATGGAACAGACACGATCTATCCACTCAATCATTAAACGCGAGAAAAAATTATTTTCCGATGGAATCAATGATTTTATCGGTTGAGGAACAATTCTGCTGGAAAAAATCAATTCCCCGGACCCCGATATTTTACTTGAAGAGAAATTTATTATTAAAAAGATCACACTACTACTGCAAAAGTGAGGCATGAGGAAATTTGATCGAATATGATGTCCTATGGTCATATTGAGAAACGATAATCGCGGACGAAGTATTAACCCATTTCTAGTTTATGAAAATAATCGGAAAAATTATTATCCACGAACGCAACGCACTCGCGTTTACATTAAAATTAAAGGCAATTAATTGTTTCGCCAATTACATATTGAATAATCTGCAATCTCCGTAAATATTGACGATTTCATAGTGAACCGCAATTAATTTTGTCGAATTGAACGCGTCTCATTTAATGTATTTTGAATGACTGAACCGATAACATTTTTTTCTCAGCAATGTTGATGTTTATTGATGATCATTTGGGCGCCCGAAATTATATTTAATATTGACATGGCCCCTGTAAATTTCAATATTATAATTCATCCAACTTGGAATCAATGCAAATTATGAACCTTCGCATTGAGATTTCCAAACAAACTCACCACCGCAAAATGATAAATTCTGATGCCGCGGTGATTTTACTCCCATTCATCTCATATTCAAACTGAATATTGAGTGAAATATAAATATAGATTTAATGAATCGGTGTAAGTCCCCAGTGTATATTGAAATATTCATTAGTGAATTCACAAATCATCCGGATAAACTCGAATGACTCTACCACCATCCCTCTCACGCTCTATCTCCCTCCCGTTGACCCCAACGAATTCCATTAAGTCGTAATTATGGTCGGCCGGAGGGGAGTGAGGCAGTGCGGGTGGGTTTGCGGTTAATTATTCTAGTACTAATCCCAGAACCGCGGGAATTTCCGCAAAGGCAGATGAGCCAATCTCACCCCACGCCACATGTCAAGAGGATCGATGACATATTAGTGTCGATTCCCTGTGAATTATGCCATAATCCAGAGATCCGTATGAAAAATACAATTGTGGACCGGTCCCAACACTTGACCGATGATTCTACCGAGTGACACAAATTACCTGACTAAAAATTTCCAGGATCATTACGAAAATCTAATAATAACTTTTACAAAATTGAAACTCCACAAATTTTCTCATTTCCCTTCAAACAATTTTTTTCAATTTCTCTCCTTTCTTTCAAGTGCCCCCTCTCCCCTCACCCCCTCAGAATGCTCAAGCATTCTCCAGAAGTGGCGCAGTACTACCAGGATTAAAGATAATCCTATTGGACTTAAATTAATCCACCGGGAACTGCATTTCACCGTGGCGTAATATTACGTTATACCATTATCACTATATGCATTATTACTTGCGTCCGCTGGTTGAGGTATAGATATAGATACCTTGTGTATTAACGCAGAGGTCTCGAGAACCTCGGGGGTTTTCACACCCTGTCTCCCTCCCCCCCTCTATTCTCCCTCCCTCTTTACCCCGGTCGCACCATCGGACTCATACCAATTCACTTCTCCCTTCGCTCCCCAACTGTCGCTGTGTTGCATTTAACTTTGAGTTTAATCGAAAAACCACCGTAGCAAAGGTGAAAGAAAACGAGAGCCGGCTTATGCGACAAGTTTTATTAACGGTGTTGGATGTGTTGGTATTTGAGAATTATGGAGTTCAGAGAATGTATGATAATTAAAGTATTTTTTACTTCTGTCACCTGGATTATCTCTGTATCTAGTTTAATATGTATTGCGACAGATGAGAATGAGGGACAGTGGGATAATTAAAATGTAATTTTTCTCGCCACGGTGGGATAAAAGTACTTGGATATTTCAGTTTCAAGTTGGAATGAGATGGAATGAGGTAATTCTGAGTGAAAAAAAAGGAAATAATGTATTCGATCGATTTTAAGGCATCGGAAACCTCTCTGGAATGATCTTTGAGCGATTTATAAATAAATTCTTGAAGTATGACAGGTTTTTTTTGTCAGGAATTTCTGAATCCCGATCGTTCAATTGAATAGCGTCTAGCTCAGTCCACGCAAAATAAACTCAAGATAAATTTCTCAATCAGTTGCTGTCTCTCTCTCTAAAGTTAACGTCTCGCTCCAAGAAATTACCAGGCGAATTCCCTTGACAATAGCTAGAAAAACGTGGAATTACGTGAGTATTTAGGTCCTGAGAATAAATTTCTCGGTAACGAGAAACGGCGGTGGTGATTTAACCCTCGTTAGACCGCCTCCACCCCGCCACACAGCCAGAGAAGAAACGGCTGGATTTCATCTAGGGGAGTAGATAGCTGTAGAGTCAGCCTTCTTCGACTGTCCTTCATCGGTTTAGGAGGCGCGCGGAGGGGCAAGTGTGGGTGGTAATAGTGCATTAGTATTTGTGCTGGAATAGTTCGGAGATGCCGACGACATTGGAGAAATGGACGAGCCACACTACGCGTCAAGGACAGACGTGGGATGTACTCTCACCACTAGACGTCTCACTGCCTCGTGCCCGAGGAAGTGATCGATGATATGGCGATTCGAGTGGCCGAATAAAGACCACGGGTGCGAGCGATTATTCCCATCTCGGCTTTCTTTATGTACCATACGACATTATTTTTTTCCACGATTCGAGAGAATCGAGTTATAAAGATGTTGACCTTAACTCAGAAATGACGGAGGGACTTTGGTAAAGTTCGGCTAATTTTTTTTCAATTTGAACAATAATACGGGGGGAAAAATATATTTTCTCCCCGGAAATCACTAGTATCAACCCTGGAATTTTTAAATGACCGTCAAGTGCCGGAAATTCCGAAGAAAAATTCCCAACTGTCTCCCTTTAACAATACAAATTCCGAACGAAGGAGGGCATTTCAGGACAAAAGATTATCCAACTGTCAATCGAGAAGCCATTGTTACATTACACATAAGGGTCACATCCGGCCGAATCCTCGCAAACTCCCCAAGTTCGGAAGTGAAAGCACCGGTCGACCCCAATTTTTGTTCTACTTACTTATTCGCGTCTGCTGGGAGTACGGGGCGTCGTCTCCCTCCGGCTTATCAGGATCTGAAACACCGAGAATTGTGAAGGTGAGGATGAAGAATTACCACGATCGATCATACCGAGGAACCGAGCTTGGAATTGATGACGTGGAGTGTAAGAAATCGTTGATGTTGTGATAAGAAAAAAGTCGAGGGAGGAGGAAAAAAAAATTGATTCGAGATGGTACGAGATTATGAAAATGCGACGGTGATTTCAGGATCCAGAGAGAACTTTCTGGTGAATGATATTTTAGGAATGTTGGTTGGATACTGGTTTAATAATATATATGGGAGTAAGAGAGACGAGGTAATTTTAAGTTTGGTAATGAATAATTAACCGGTGCAAATACGTCCCACGGAAGTTAGGTAACAATCACACGATAAGTTGGACTCAATCTCATCGTTCATCATCGCTTTTGCTTTGTGTTTTCAATTAAAGTCTAACGATTGCGTGTCAACGCCGCACTAATTTGAAACTTTTGAGTGGAGTCGAGCGGAAATGGGTCAGTGGAAAGTGATTAAAATTACTAAGGTAGTTAATATCTAATGAGAATATTGTTTGATCGTGAATTTAATATTCTGCGGCGCCCTTCAATTTAATCCCGTTTCAAAAGCCCACCGACGATACGTGAATTATCGTAGCTACAACCAACCTAAAAAATACAATCATACCTCGCACCGTCAGCTCGACTTTGTACATAATCTTCGGCTCAGTGTTGACCTGACACTCGTAGCCCCCCGAATCCGTCTTCTTTGCCTCCAAGAGCCTCAGGGTCCAGGCATCACTCTCCGGTACATGTTCAGGTGTGAACCTCGAGTCCGAGCTGAACGTGAATTCACTTGAAGTGAGAATGTGAAGATCTTTGCTCCTCATCCACGAGACCTACAACACACCAAGTGCCGTCCATACAGAAAAAAACAAATTAATAATTCCCTAATTAGCGTGTCCGCATAATTAATTGAATTCAGATATCATTCGAAGCTAAACAAAATCATTTTTGTAAATTAAAATTTTTTCTCTTTATCGGAGTCATGGCTTTTTAAAGTGTAAAATGCTGCCCTGCAGAAACAAAATGACTCACGTAAACAAACCATGAATAACCCCCCCACCACCCCTTGCTGTCGTCAGTTCCTTCGAGCCCATGCATCGCGTTCAATTTGGAGATTGGGAGAAATGGAAATGTCATTTTCCAGCCTACCCTACCTCATAGAGAGAGTAATGGCAGCAGTATCGAGGCCTCCACGGTTATTTTTACAGTGGCTTTTTTCTTGTTGGAGGGGGGAAAAAAATGAAGGATGGACACAGGCGGTGGAGCAGGAGAAGAAAGAGTGTGAGGCAGCAACAAACGTGGCTGGCAAACAGGTCCATGGCTTATCCGATCCTCGTATTTTTCGGCTATTCGAGCCAGAGACGAACGCTCGGATATTAGATATCCGGTTATCGGCTGGCACTCATTTCCTCCCTGTATATATTCCAAACGCCATTCTAACCAAAGTCAATTCACTGAGAACCATGGAAATAACAGTTTCCATCCTCGTAAACCTTTCCAATGCAAATAAACCCGATATACTTTTTCTTGACTCATCATAAAAAGAAAACATTTTTCTTTTTCATGACATGATTGTTTTTTTTTTAGAAAATATTGGCATTTTAAGCTCTTATCTTCGGGCCGTTGCAAATATTACGGAAATAAAAATAGTGAATGAAGAAGCTTCACGATTTATGCATTCGATAAAAAAATATTGAACCTTAGAAAAATGTGAAAAAATATCACAAGCAACAAATGTGTTATCACAGGCAACAAATGTGTTGTCACGAGTCATAAAGAAGCTCTTCATCAGATGCAATAAATTATTACCCGGATTTACTGAAATTAAATCATTGTGCAGATTTTTCAGAATTTTAACCAGAAATCTCAGAGCACTTTATATTGAAAGAATGAAATTTTTCGCGATAGATTTCTCGGGAAAGATTTTTATCACATATGAATTTTCCTAAATTTCGAGATAGAAATGAGAACGCGATGACTCATGATACAATTTTCTAGAACAGTAGGGTAATTTTTATCAAAAATTTCGCTCTCTGTACGACTGCTCGCATGTACAATAATTTTCCAAAAGCATTCTCTCTCTCTCTCTCTCTCTCCTTTGTCCACCTCACCATCGGACATTTCTCTTACCTCTCTCACCGGTAAAACCACCTATCCCTCTTTGTCTTTTGGGAGAGAATCCCTGCATCGCTCGTAAGAGGCTCTGTGCTTCACCATTATTGTTGTATAAATCATGAACATGACCGTTGCTATAGCCCCCAAGCACCAGCAAACCTCGGTCTTATCCCGCAGCTGGAATTTCAAATCGCATGATGCTACCTTCACCCCAGCATTTCTTCTCTGGCTCTCTCTGTCCCTGCTTTTTATGTACTTTATCGTTTTTCATTTAGTTTATCTATTCCCCAGAATGTATTCTCCTACATTTTTAGATTTATCCAACTCAGATAACTGAACACGTGACCCCCAGTTATGATTTCCCTTTCAAATAGACATTCTAACGTTTCTGTATTCCTAAAAAAATAAAACGTCTATTTATCAATAACATATTCTATCAATAGAAAAAATCAGACATGATCCAGTGCACTAATTAATTTAATTATAATTCAATTCAACTGTTAATGTTCTACTCAAACTCAGACTGAGTATGAGTCTATAGAAATGAGGTAACGATGACTCATGATACAACTTTTATAGAATGGTGAGATAACTTTTATCAAAAACTTTTCTCCGTGTACATTTCCACTCCGTTCTTTTCATTCTTTCTCCTTCATCTTCACTATTTTGCGGTGAAGATGCAGTTGGTATACACACGGTCTTTCACGTATGGGCTGATGGCACTTGGTCTGACGCCAGAGTACGGTAGAGATGGGTCCGAAATAGAAGTCTGGCTTTGAGGTTTGCAAAAAAGTGAGGAAAAATGGAATGGAAGATCTCGGGGGGTTGAGGTGAGATGGAAGATGTAAAAATGGGACGAGGCAGGAAATTGGAGGATGAGAATCTTGGAGGTTGTGGAGGGATGAGAACGTTGGGGGGACTGTTATGTGCTTTTGTGGAGGGGTGGGTGAGGGGGACGGCTAGACAAAAGATGGCAGTCGCCGGTAAGCATAACCAGTTTCATCTGCTGCGTCTGCAAGAGTAAAAATGCAACTGCACACCCGAGAGGAGATTTCGGCGCTCTCGTTTGAGTATATATGAGGCTGACTGCGACATCCTGACGGGGATGGGAATGCTCGTTTCTTACTGCGGTGGGTGGTTATGCGAGTTGTATCGTCTTGAACTTTTTTCCCAATGTTTTGGAAGGCGCTGCATTTCTTAGATTAAATTGAAAATCATTGGTGTCTTGTTTTGAATGGTGAACAAGTTATTTTTACAGCGACTGAATTTCATTCCGAAGCGTCCAATCATTTTTTTTTTGAACAGCCAAAGGCCCAGACCCTTCCGTTAAATAAAAATCAAAATACACAAGATAACCCGGACAAGTTCAATGATTATTTCAGAAGTGCTGTCAACAATTGCTTTGCAATTTCATGATGAAACTACGAATGAACAACAGTACTATCTACGACAATAGACAATAGATCCTCGAGAGTTGTAATATATTCTTTGCGGCAATTACACGTGGGGAAAGAGATGTGAAGAGAACTCTGTCGATGTTCGGGCGTAACCCGTCATTTTGTGTTATGTCTTTCTCACAATAGAGACACCCCGACGAGGTGAGAACGTAGGGCGAGGGCTCCGGATGGGATGAGAGAGGGGTTTAAGATGGGCACAATATAGGGTAGGTTATAAGAGTGAAGTCTGAGCAAATGGAGGGCACAAGAGGACACGCGTGCACCCTGCGAGTTGTACATTTTGCATACTGATGAGGCCACTTTGGAGGCACTCCATTCCCATTTCCTCTCCCAGGGCATTTTCCCTTGTCATTTTCAAGTTTCACTTCAGTACTAGGCGAAAGGCTTCCATCATTTCTCTATTCTCAACATTTCATCCCCTCCTTGGTTTTCTCCCTTGCGCTATGTCGGGCTTTTAACTCCTCGGTTCATATTGTTCGGCGGGGCTTGTCTTCTTAATTATCAAGAGTACGATTGAGGGAAAACCACACAAGTCTTTGACCAGCTCACCGTGAAATACGACCTGGAATCGTCTTCTTCGAGGTTTGCTCTTGCTCCGGTTTTTTTTTTGCTGGTCTCTTTGCTTGTCTAATTGTTTTAATTCCATTTTTTTTTACTTCTCCGCGCGTTCTCTCTCTCGTGAAACATCCGCTCCCTCTCACTTCTTTTACAACTGCAGAACATCGTGACGAGGATGTTAAACTCGTTTAGGGACTTTGGATACGGGTAAACGGAGCTGGGGGGTGTGAGGGGGCGCGTGGATTTTCAAGGCGCCATGACTGTGGGAAATAAGTGGACACCGATGTCTTGATAAATTTCCGAGGGGGATTTTTTTTCTAGAGCTTTTTTTTTGCGGTTATTATACACTGTTGACGCGAAAGGGCGAATGGGCGGGGAGAGCACCAACTGAACGCCCTCTCGAGACTTTTAAAAACCTCGAATAATGGACGTGTGAAGTGCGAGGAAAACACTCGACTCTAGCTGTTTTGTAATTAGTTGAAGTGAAGAATTATATTTTTTCGGAAGTTGCCGGTAGTTAAATGAGTGAGGGGGGGAAGAGAAAATAGAAAAAGTACCGGAAAATTACCAACCTCTTTACGTTTATGTTGGGATTTTTATGAAAAATCACTGGCACTTTGTACTGTCGATGGTTTAATCTGAAGAATATCCGATAATTCTGAAGCTTTTGGGATAATGAATATAAATTTCTCTTCGTGGATGAAATAATTACTACAACACTCGTAAAAAATTCATGCCTCTTTGTCACTCAGACAATTTCACGCCCCTTGTTCCATGCCATTCACATGAAAATTCACCAGACACAGCACCGAGACGATGACGCAACACCAGCGAATGATCCCGTATTATTGTAGTGCGCGGAATTTCTCATTCAATGTGGGAAAGGCTGATCTCTCGAGAGATATTTCTGGTACTTTTTTTTTTACACTTTTTGAGAGTATCAGTGACGGCGGCGAGGGCCGGACAAAGGGAGCTTCAAAGGATACAGAAAATGCCAAGTCATTCGCATGACAATAACATCTCTCCATAAAAAAAATCGGCGGTATAAAAAAAATAGTAGAAAAGAAAAACTCAAGTGGGTACGAGTCATTCAACCTCTCGGCAATATTTCCCTTTCATCCATCAATCGCATTTGATTATTCAAACCTTCATGATGATAATATCAGGAATAACATCTCGTTTTTCATTGCAATATAAGATAAAAAAATGACGAGTCATAAAACGTGGAGGAAAACGAAGAGAAGAAATAACCGTGGGAAATAATAGGAGTATGCTGGGGTGAATTCACACAATTTCGGCGAAAATAAAGAAATAAAAAAGCTCTCCCTCCCCAAGCTTTTTCCTCGAATAGCGGTGGTGCATGCCACGTGGCTCCTCCACGTGAACATCGAAAAGACGCAGTAGATTTCGTTGAGAACGAGCTGCAGTAAAGCCACGTTGATTCAAACGCGAGTTTTCTCGGGAAAACTCTTTCCCCTCTCTCTCTCTCTCCCCTTTAGAGTCGAGCGAAATTCGGCTATTGGAGTCGGCTTGAAGAAGTAACAAAAGTATAATATAAGAAGAGGGCATGAGGTACGGAGAAATTTCAGGAAGAGGTTGGAGAAACTGAGAGAGTGTCGGTGGCAGTGAGGTAGCACTCTCACTATTCTCTTTTTAACCGTTGATTTTTTTTACTTTTATTTTTTTCCAACCAATAGGAAGGGAAAAACGGGTACTTCTTAGTTCCAACTGGGGGTCGAGTAACCAGGACGATTTATAGGTTTATGCGGAGGTGAGGGAGTTACTTCAGCCGGTTCTCGGACGATAAGGAGCCCAGGAAGAAGATAGGACGTCGGGGAGGGCGGGAGGCTTGAGATCGTCGGCTGCAAGGTCACGAGTTAAACTTCACTGAGGGAAAAATCGACGAAGAAGATTGGCCGGGTGCAATTCTAACGGTCGAAATCGCTTTGGCTCAGGCTCCTCCTGAGCTTTCTTCTTGCATATATGTATGTCGTTATGGTAATTTTTATCCTCACCCAGAGGAGTTCTGCCTCCTCCGTCGTCGTGTCGCCCACTGTCCCAGCATGTGCCGCCGTTTTCCTACGTTGTGAGTGAGCTTTTCCATTCGGTATCACCCTTTTCACACACTCAACAATTTCCGTTTTTCGTATTTTGTATTTCTCCACTTTGCATCAATGCCCCTGCACCAGCTCCACCGAAGGTAATTGTTTTCACTAAAATTCCATCGGACTCAGAGTAGCCAATTAACCCTCCAACTCCAAAAATTTCGAAAACCCTATTTTCGTACCGAAAACATTCCCCAAATCGTCATCAACTACCATATAACAATTTCATACAACCGCCCTGTTCTCTCCCCCCAAAAAACCCCCAAGCAAACAGTAATTTCGCTCACCAACCGCATTCCCAAGCCCTTGGAAATAAATTCCCCCTGTTGAAAAAAAAAAAAATATTGGTAAATTGAACCCGTCCCTTTAATTAAGAGTCTCCATCAATCGCAGCAATGATTAACCCACGGCCGATCGAGCAAGTGAATCCAGCCTTCTCGAATATCCGCACTCGTTTCGTCTCACTTGAGCGATTCTCCCCTAGAGCGAGAGGGCAAAAGTTATCGGCTTTGGCTCGGTATCAGTCTTCCCCGTCTCCTCTACCCGCAGATACACCAGTGACACGCGTGTGTGACTCGAGTCTACATCGAGTCGATCGACAGAGCGAGAGAGGGAGAGAGAGAAAGGGAGAGATATAGAGAGAGTGAGGTCAGAGGAAATGGGTCCAGGGTACATCGGTATCACATTGTTCCATCGGAGAATATACGACTCCAGTGTATCTTCTGCCCCCTCCTCCTCGCCCTTCCAAGCCCTCAATCTCTTCCACACCCCCTGGCTGTTTGAACTAACCTGTACCACCCCCACCTCATGGAGCTCGACGAAAGGAATTGCACAAAATTGTATCGTATATCTAGAGTATCTGGACACTGGTACATGAGTACGGTCCATTGGTAACGTTTGCTTGAGCACTAGTGAGCCAATGGCCTTCACCATCCAATACCTGAAACAATTGTGAAACAGGAGGATAAAAGAGATCAATGTATCGGGCAATGGATACGAGAGGAATTAATGAACCGGAAGTAGATCACAGCAAGTGGAAGTGGGAGAGAGGGAAATGAACACTAGATGAGACTCCGGGGGTGAGTGTTACGGGTTAAATCGAAATCACCCTGTTTCGCGATATTGAACTAACATTTTCATTTTACAAAATGCTCAACGATTTATCGCTACGACATTTCGTATTTTATTTCTACTCTCGTACGTTTATTTTTCATCTTCTCACGCTATTTCTTTTTCCCCAGTCTTTTCAACGGGATATATTTGAGGGGAAATAGAACAAATGCATTTGAGAACTGGTGCTTGAGACTTGGAGCTCGGACGCTTTATATCCAGGGGGGGTGGGGGAGGGGGAGAAATCGGCGAAAGTTATCTCGTTGCACTTTCAAGGACCGATATTTATGGTACGTACACAGTGGCAAGGATTTTCACCCTCGTTTTAGGGGAGTTTTGAATTCCGGGAGAGTCTGATTTGTCGTCTATTTTATTGGTTAAATTTTCTTCATAAGTGTGGAGGTATGATAGGCGTGTTAGGGTCAAATATATTCCAATGCAATCGGGGTTTGATAGTTGAGGAATTAAAATAGAAGTTGATGATTACAACTTCGCAGCTGTTTTCTGTCTGAATGGCAGTCACTGCCACTGTCCCCCGAATTCAATAGTGAATTTACTAGAATTTTCTGATGTCACTTCACTTCTAGAAGAGAATAGAATGATAATTTACAGTTCTATTCGATTTTACCGTGACGTTCTGAACTTCCAACGGCGATATGTCCCGGAATTTTGGGGCAGGTGAGACGTGACGAGATGTTTATGGGAAAAATATCTGAGACAAAATTTTGAGTACAGTACAGTGTCAGTGCCTTTGTTATCCGAAATTCTCCCCCACAAGCTGCAATATTCCCGGGTTGATACAACAATCAAGAGAGCTGCACAGCCATATCAAGGCACCCCAAAACGATTCCCCCATAAAACTCAGCTGTCCTCATTCAGAATCTCCTTCCGCAAAACAACCGCACGAGCAATAGCCTACTAGCTCCCAAGACAGGAGCTGAGCAGTGTAGTCACTGGCGGCCATAAAATTGACATGACAGTTTGGACATTTAAGACGTGATTGTCGAGCGTCTGAGAAACGATGTGGAGCACCAGTGAAACGCCACCAGATAGATATAGAGACGGGTTAAAACAAGTTGGCTGGATTTACCTCCACCGAGGAAAGATGATGCCTGGAGGACGTTGATAGTGGATGCCGCTGATGGTTTCAGGGGGGGGAAAACGATGGAGGCGGTAAAGGGCGCAAAACTGAAGAGCGTCCCCTAGCTGCCATAAACGCAGTGTCATTGCACCCTGGCAAACAAGCTAACCCAGTAGTAGTCGAGGAGTTTACTTCCTTCGTTACTTCCCATCGTCGTCTCCATCTCTCGAGTCCTTTTGCACTCAGCCACGTTAATTCACCGAGTTGCATTCTTAATAAAAGTAATCGAGAAGTTTTGAATGCAGGGAAAATAATGCCATAAAACCAAAAAGGGAGAGGCAAATGTTGAAAATATCCTCGGGAATGTGGGGGAGGGGGATGGCAGGGGGAAGGTAGAATCAGGAGAGTCAGCAACTCTCTTCTACTCTATTTCTCTTTACGACATTCATTTCCTTCTCGATGCTTTCTCCTTGTCTTTGCATAAGTCTAGGGAATTGGTCGGTTGCAGAGGGTTGGGAAGGGGAGGGGGGGCAGCTGGTGGGAAAAGTTCCAGTTTTCGGGGAAAACTGTACACGTAAACTGCTGTTGGAGGTCGATGAAAGACGCTTGGAGGAGTTTAAAGGGCTGTATTCATCCACCGCAGAAAATGCAAAAGTTTTGATTTTCCGGAAGATGTTACTAGTTTTTCAGAAATTTATCATCAATTGTTGAGTCCCTGTGATTTTCTCCGTATCAAATCTACACTCTACCAAGAAATTGAAATTGATTATAATATTTCAAGTGGAATGTCACTCTCCTGTGAATTATTGCTCAACAACCAATAAAATTCCCATTGTCTTTCCAGAAGGTACGCGGAAGAAATCATTTCCCACGTCAAATATAAATAATAGTTTTTTTAAGAGGGTGAACGTGACAGTGACACCAACGATTTCATTCCTGTGAATCGTCGGGTTGTAAAAACACCAATGAAAATTCTACGTTTTCATATCCATTTTAAACTGATCCACAGATATATTTATGGAAACATAGAATAGCTGGCATTTCTTCAAAAATCAATTGAACAGATTCCATTCAATTTGCTCCATCAATTTGATGTCCCCCTGAAAGATGATGACTCAATTAAATTTCTTGTCGAACGTAACGAGGTAAACTTTCACATCGTCCATAGAAAGAATCGCATTCCATTGAAACGATTGGAAACCAGATGGTGAATTTTTCCCTTGAAAACTCCATCGAATTCCCAACATTTCAAGTCCCTTTTTCCCATTCAAAATGTCGCGGATAATCTGCATTTTAATCCACTGATTCGACCGGATCAACGTGTGAAAAATGAGCGATTAAAGATGGCGGAGGGGTGAGAGTACAGATGAAGGAGTAAATTCAAAGATAGTTGCAAAGATTACCGGCAACTCGAATTCCTTCGCGTCGAGGGAGAATCTCATAAAAAAAAAAACACTATCAAATCCCTAATCAAGAAGTTCCGGCTGCTTTGGTAGCGGAAACTCACGTCGGAAAAACGTCACGAACGGAAGTGTGTACGAGAGTGAGCCCGGGCGAGGGGAAGGGAATGGGGGAGAATTGGCAGAATTGGAATGGAATCGAAGCTTCAAGGATGGTAGACTCCTGGAATGGCTGAGAAAACTTGGAATAACGCAAGTAGCAACCAAGCAAAATGCGGAAGTCAAGACGAGGGTGTGTGTGGCAAACACTCTTGATCCAACCCGTTCAAATTATCTACCCCGCAGAGTTATTTTCTCCCTTCTTCTTCTTCACCCCGTCCACCCTGTGCCCCACCGTACCCACTGCTCGATTCATTCGAGGACTTAACTCGTGGTCGTTATTTCATGGATTACCTCAGCGGTGGAGAGAGTCGAAGAATCATTTCGTAATCCCCGGAACTCTGATATTTTCATTCCCCTTCTACCCATTTGCAGGGATTCCTCTTCTATTATCTTTTCCTCCCTTTTGTTTTAGTCCACCATTCACGAGCATTAATCGCCTCATGCTTACAACTCTTAATCTCGTCATGAATTCATAAAAACATAATTTTCATCATCCGGATCAACATTTTTAATTCAATTCCCGTCCTGCAGTAGAAAGACTTATTTTAATCTGGAAAGGGACTCTGATGAATTCATAATGGTGAAGGGGTGGGATCGGTATTTTTTTTTTTTTTTGTAATTAGTTAATGGGAAAAATAATTCTTGGAAATAATGAGTGATGGATCTCTGGGGGTGAATTTATTCTGTGTGGAGAGAAAGAGGGAATCTTCACTCAATCTCTCTGACTGAAGGAAGCGTGCACCTTTCACGACACTGCCGAGTTTCCCTTCAGGTAATTAGATTTATCAAGTCAGTTATGTTTACACGGGAGGCAGGGAGAACCAGTGATTTATTGGTAGAGGGGCTTGCAGATTAAACAGAAAATATTTACTCCAACAGAAATGAAGTTTCTCTGACAAAAGCTGGTGGGAAAATTTTTCCCTCCTCGGATTTCTGTGCACTTTTAATGAGATTGGATTAATTATGAATGTGCAGTGCCATATTTGCGTGCACCCTTACAAATTCCAGGACCTTTCTGTCACAAAATCACCCGTATTCCGAGTACAGTGAATTGACATTAATTTCAAATAAAAATATCGGGATTTTTTTTCTATATTTTTACAAACAAGACAATGTTACATCGGCGCAAGTGATCAGTAAAACCCGGTGGGCTATGCAGCCCCCCTCCCCCACGTCCTCACGAGATATCAAAAAATTAATATCATCCAATAAAAAACAATCATCCATTTTCTCAACGTCAAGAGCAATATTCATCCCTACGGCCATTTTTATCCTCTCAATCCTTCTGAGTCGACAGATATTCAATAAAACATAAGGATTTCCTAAATTGAAGAATAAAATCCGACTGGAAGGGGCGTAAAATTGATTTTCTATGAAATGGGTTTTAAAGACTTGCCTGTCCAAAACGAGTCTCATGGTATTACATTTCTATGGGTGTGAGGGACTGCACTTGGCAATGGCGTTTGCTGCAGAGGATATAACACCCTGGTGAAACGTTACAAAGTTATTCGCGCGACTAAGCCAGAAATCTCCCTCATAAAAGTCGTAAGGACCGCGTTTGGGAAACAATGGCCATCCACAGAGCACTTCCACTCGGATATGACCCTCCCACAGACCACCCCCCCCAACCCCCTTCGCCAGTCAACTTTTTGTTTTTCTTTTTATTTGCCTGGTACTCCAACACCTTTGGACCACCAGAGCGTACCTCCAGCGAAAAGCCGTCCAATAAATATCGCCGGCTTGTTATTAGCGTTTTAATTCACCCATAGGGGCCGACATCCCCCGGTAACTTAATCCCGTGAAATCGGAAAAGTGTCATACCGCTTGGAATGAAAAAACAAAGAGAAGAAAAAGGGATCGAGTTGATGTATAACGCTTGCGTAAATTCGATACCATAAATAATGAAATAATACCGGCGTCATCGTTTGTAACTGTGTCTAGGCCATAGTATTCCAATTTGGTAGTCGATTTTCAAAGTATTCCGAGTTTGTTAATGCTGAAAAATATATTGTCGTGGCTCATTGTGAGATATTCCAGTGATTTCGCTCGGACGGGGGAAAATTAATTCAATTTAATTAGCAATTTGGGAGACATGATTTCGTTGATTAAATTGGAGGGAATTGGATGGTAATATATTATCAAGGGTGAGTGTTTGAATTTGATTAAGAGGTGCAATGGGGAAATTATTTATTTATTCGGTATTTATGTCAGTGTGAACCTCAACAGTAGCGGAAATATCCACAATATTTAAAATCGATGGAATTTTCAACTCGTGAGGCCCCTTGATTAGGGAAGACACCCTCCCATGGTCCATCGCTAGTAAACTCCCCAGTGAAACACTCGATACTTTCCCAACGCAATCATGAAATGAAGGGTTTGCTTTTACCGCCCACTTTCCCAGAGTGCCGCGTAAAAATGAACTTTTACAACGCAGGATAAATTACAACTCTGTGCAACTCTCTGTAAACATTTCTCTGTTCAGAAATAATGATGGACACCATAGAAAATGCCCACCGAGCACACGAGAAAAAAAAAATTTATCAGCACCGAATGGAGCCCCAAGTTTCCGGACAACCGAAACCTTGACCTGATTCATGACCCCAAGAATCATGGACAATAGGACTCTCCGTGAATATCCAACATCTCGTGTACCCTCTGAACGCCACATAAACCTCCCCCACTGCCGGCATCATGGGCAGAGGACAGGGGGGGGGGGGGTTGAGGAGCCAAGGAGTTCACTGAAGAGGGTGCAAAAATATTGTTGCCTCGTTGGGTAACAATACCGCCGGACTGATAATACCAGCCAAGGGGGTAACCCTCCCCCTCGTCCTCAGGGTCTTGGTTTAATACAAACTCAGCTGTTATGTGGTACATGTTCTACACGCTCACAGAAGCGTAATTCGACTCGTTGACGCCGTCGATAAGAAATTGCTCACTAAATAATTTCTCCCTCTCTCCCCCATCCCTTTCTCTTAAACATTGCATTCACGAGCGTCCATTTCGGAGCGCCTGGAGATTTCATTATTCTTTTCTTTTTCATTTTATTATACAGCATGAAACGCAATTTTCGTCGTCCTCTGGTTGCAACGGAAATTTCCACACAGAAGACGAGAAAATGGGAGAGACAGGAATGAGTTTAGTTTTTTTATGCTAATGATGAATCGTGATCGCAACGGATGAACGTAGTTTTAAATTTCTCAAAGTGATTAACCATAAAAATTCCAGCATCTGAAGGATTATTTACTTCGTTCATAGGAGAATTCACGGTTATCGAGTTAAACTGACTTTGAATTATTTGAAATTGGAAATTCCCTATCAATCTATCGTCACACATTATTCCCTCGATTGAAATTGGAAAAATCGCAGGTTCCAGGCTTTCTACGATTTTTAATAATTTTAATTGTCATGTGCCCCGAAAAATTGAATTCTCCCTTATTTCTTCCTCTGGAATATTGCCTCCCCCAGTATCCAATGGAGACTCCAATCCCTAGACTCCATCGTATTAATTTTTTCATCACACGACCAAAAATGAAATTTTGATTGACTCCTGGTCACAACGGAAATTTTCCCAAAGAAGAAAATAGAATGAACGTGACGGGAATGAATGCAAAAGGCTGAACAAAGAGGAAAGAAATCAGCAGATATTCGATCAGGAAAAATCGAAATAAAAGTATTGTCTATAGAATGTTGGAGGGCTTAAAATGCGGGTAGAATCGACTCGATTGACTTATGGACGGCGGTTGTAATTAAAACGGTATCTACCTGAAAAAAAAAAAACCTATGACTGCCTCCCACCGTGGGATATAGCTCTCCGGTTCTCCTCGTTTTCACGTGTTTTATATGTAACGGTGAAAAAAAAATGCGGCGAGGTCTGCAAAAAAGGGCGAAAAGGGAAGGGCCGATCGGCTGCGCAGTGCTCGGACTCCTCTCTATTTTCTTACTTTTTTATTAATTTTCTTTTCCGAGGATATATCTGTCCCATTTCCCCAGAATTTCAACAATTCCCCCTGCGACCGTTTCACCCCATTGTTACCTCTCATTATCTCCCACATAATGAAACTCCTTCAATAATTAATGGCGATTCTTTGACGAGTATGATTGCATCATCCACTCGCAAACAAAAATTCACCGAGTGAATTCCATTCCCGTGAATGAACTCGAAAAAGCCTTCATACATTTACGACCCCTATCCGTCTCGCTTTCAAGTGTTATCTCGCTCGTGTGTACGGATGATTCCGATGTACTCACGTTTGAGAAAGCGACTGAAAAAAAAAAATCCTGGCTCTTCTGAATGGGTATTACGTGGACGGTTTGAGGTGGAGAACGGCCTGAAAGGATGAGATTTTCGGACTTTGTGATAAATTCACTGTGGACAATGTCACTGTATCCTTATATAATACCTTCTTCTCCTGATCCTCTCGAGTTTTGTGCTCTTTTTCAGATTACATTCGGTTTATTGCATTCGCTGAAGAAGTTGAACAGTGACTTTATAAAGAACTTGTCACATACCACTCCCGACGATTGTAGTGACTCAAAGGAGAAGAGGGATAACGGATTATAAGAGGATTTTAAGTGGGTGACAAAGGGGTTACGAGATCTTACGATTTACTCCTCAAATAATTGAATTCTTTCCTCGTTCTATATGAGTGGAAAAAAAAAGTCTCGAGATGTGACAAGATCTCAAGAGGTTCTTTCGGATAATAGGGGTGCGATGGGCTGAGGGATGAGGCCCGGGACAAAGGGGGTAGGGGGAGGGAAAGTTCGTCGGTCATGCCCGTGCAACCGCCAGTTGTTACGATCGTCGTAAAAATCATCCGGAAACCCCCGCGTCCCATAATTTCCCCGGAAAAATAATTTCCCCTCTGTCGTCAACGGAATCATCATTAAAAAAAAAAAATCACGAGGCGGAAAAAAGTGTCTTCTAACTCTTATTTTTTTCCCCCTTACTTGATTTTAATTTATGTTAATTTATATGCGACGCTTGGAGAACCCGGGATAGAAGTCTCAGGGCCACGGTAGAAAAGTTCCTTGCGGGGCTTTACGCGCCACCGCTCGGTGCCGTAAATTAAGATCCATTTTGGTCATAAAACCCGGTGAGAGTGAATGCAGAGGCGGGGACATTAGAATATAGAATAGGGAACTAACGGTAAATCCAGTCGTCAAAAAAAAATAACTTTCGTTCATTTCTGATTTTTCATTTTGCGGGCGGGTGACTGTCATTATTGTCTTTATTGAGCTCCGGGGAGGGTGGGATTTGGGAGGACGCGGAGATAAGTCGATTTTTAAATTAAAGTTTTAAGAAATATTTCAAAGTAGGAGAGAATAAGAAAATGAATCTGGTCCGTATTTTATGGAAATTTTCTGCGTAGAAAATTTTTTGTTTAATGAAAATCTTCCAGAATTCTTCAGTGGAATCAAATGGAAAAATAATTAAAATATTTTACACCTGTCGAATTACTACAAATTGATCACTAATTAATGAAAAAATTACGAGGCTTCATATTACCACTTATCCACTGAATCTTCGCCATAAAAAAATCCCCATCGAAAATTTCTCCCTCTGCCAGCAAAAACTCGGTGATATAAATTGATTCAATACCGGTATTACATTTTCAATTCCCCAAGAAAACGTAAAAAGTGGATGAAAAATGAATAAAAAGTGTATATCAATTACTTCAGGGCTTTTATGTCCTTTATACAAACTCGAACAGCGTAACGGTCGACTCTGAGGGTTTTTCCATCCGCGAAGCATCCGCATCGGATATTACTACCATTCCATTGATCCGCATGTGGCCCTCCTTTCCCTCCCTATCCCTTTGAAGTGCTTACTCGACCAATAAAAGAGGAAGAAACGACACAACTGCTTGCCTCTCAATGACCGAGGCCACACAGATATGTGCCTCATACTTTGACAACCCCCGCCAACTTCATCTATTGGTCTCCACTAATACTTTATCCCCGAGATGAGTAGATCCTCTTTTCCACCCGAATCTCACACCGTCCAGGACGTGCCTGGTTTTTCATCGTTGGGACGTGACGCGATATCGCGAAACTCGAATCACTGAGATTTTCCTTTCTTCTCATACTTTATGAGACAGCCATTCATCATGAAAATGGGTTAATTTCGCTGATATTGAGATAGTCTAGAGATCGGATAATTTATGTTTAATATACGGTGAGTTAATTACTACAGACTTCGACATATGCAAATCGAAATTCCTTAAAACCGTCAATAAAATCTGCAATTGCCGGAGGGATAATACAACAAATTGTTCTACGATTTCCTCCAGTCCTGGGATTTCCGCGGTTGAAGAAACCATCGGAAAATTCGTTTTCAGTAAAAAGATAAAAATAAAAAATTCGATTATATGAAAATTCATAAAAAATTCTATTCCATTTTAGTATTATCTCAGAGACTTCAACATTTTAAAAGCGAGATCGCGAGTTTCTCAACTTACGATTTAAGAATTCACTCTGGCTCTTTGATGTGAATGGGATTCTTCACTCTCATTATTTCATAAATCACCGTTCATTGGCGTCCATAACTTTTCTTATTAACTAAAATAATAACTTCAATCATATTTCACTTTTAATAGATACTTGGGACTCCAGAAGTGATTATTAAAATGTGATAGACAGCATCTGAGCGCGGACGGAGATAGACACAAGTGAGGCATATTTACAACACACTGTGGCAAACACTGACTGAAGTTTTCGAAAAGCCTCTTAAATTGAAGGCAAGGGAAACAAATTAATGTAATTTCAAGTTTCCTGATGAGCAATTATTTTCCTCGTAACGAATCTCTCGTCGATTTCTATGTTTGAGTCATGCGAAATTCGCAAGATCGATCGACTCTTCACACGACTGTCCTGCATCCGTGCACCCTTAGTCCCCCCTTTTTTTCTCTCCCTTTATGCAACCCCGTGTACTTGCTACTCTCGTTTGACTTCTCGTTCATTTTTCCACCTTCGGTATCTCTCCTCTTTTTCCGCCTGACCTTTCTATATTTATTATGGATGTGGTCGTTAACGAAAGGGCCAACCTCCGAGCAGTCGACTGATTTTAATTATTCCACTCTGACGGTCCCACTGGTGATTTGCTGGGCGCAATGCTCTCGCAGGGAAAATATATTCTCAGTCTGTACTTCAACAGGGTGCGTTGATCAATAGTTTATGAATTCTCGAATTCTGATTTCTGTTACTAAAACTATAATTAAAGGGAGAAGTTTCCCACAGAGAATTTTCTTGATCATAAATTGAAAATCTGGGCCTCACGATCATCTCAGAATTTTTTATGTATAAAAATAAAATAAAACTGTTCATTCAAGAGATATTGTCCTCATGAGAGAAACAATGTCTCACTTATGTCCAATTTTTCAACCCCAAAAACATTGAAAAACTTATAATAATTTACATCTGTTCTTGAAAAAATATTTCAACATTTATCGATCAACACAATTTTTCTCGCGAATAATAACAAAGTTAAAAGTTGAATGGAGTGAGCGCACACCTGGTACGTACCGTGGCTTTCTGACCAGACGTAAATTAATCATATTTACCCCCGGCAAACCTTTACGCGCGTGTATAACCATCCCTCATGAATAATGCACGGTGATTCGCGGTCGTTCAATTTATGCCGTTGAAAAAGGTATACGGCGTGTGCTCAATGTGGAGAGAGGGCGTCGAGTGGTGTAGGTCGGTGGTAGAAGAAATCGGTGGGGGGATGAAGAAGTGATGAAAGGGAGGGAAAACGATGGGAATCTCACGCGTCTCTCGATTCCTCGGGGGCATCGATCTTACCCCGATCTTCCTTCAAACATTCTGGGGTCTTTTGGAGGCGATCCATCAAGTTAAAGGGTGCGCGTCGTCTGTCTAACGTAGAGTCGACGAGTTATACGAGTCAATTTCTGGAGTGAAGGGGGTGGAGATGCCAAACCCCGTGGCTGTCAGGAATGATCGAGCGATTTAAACAAATGTTTTTGGATATTTTTTTTTTTCACGAGCGCGTCAACAGATGAGGGTATTTAATGGATATTAATAGGAGTGAGAAGACGGGTCATTTGATAGCGTCACTATGGGGTGAGAAGGACATCTACTGCCGCCATTTTATCGATAGCCTCGTAACGAAGCTAAAATTCATCTGATTCAAAGATGATTTTTTTTCTATGAAAAAAACTTTTTTTTGCCAATCAAGTTATCAACGGGATTTTCCCTTGCGATCGAGGGGATGATTTTCGACAACAGTTTGGTGGTTAGGAAGAGTGAAGCGGGGGCTAAAAATATTATAGAAATACCTATCGTTGGGCCGACGAACGGTGAGCCCTTTGATCGGCTTTTAATCAGCGCAAAACGTGAGTGGTTTCAACGGCGGAGGGACAGTGGAAGAGGGAAAAAAAAAATCGACTCTGTACCGCGTTGGGACCCCAAACAGTTGATTGGCTCGATTCTGTGCTTTGTTTAACGCGCCGCGATGCCAAACGGTACCACCGACTGACGATGAAAAAAACGGGCAAATTAAATGGAAAAAATAGAGGCGAATAGAGGGGAAAAAGAGGAAGCCCTCGACGGACACGCGTGGAATCTAGTTGCAGGGATGGATAATTTTCAATTGTGCTCAAGTGGATCTTTAAAACGTTTTTCCAAGCGCACATACCTATTGTGAAATATAATTGCCCGTTTCGTAATATTTTTCAAAAATGTGGATCTATGAAAACAGGGAGAATGAGTAAATGGCCTTTGATTAAAATTTCACAATCGGCTGTTGGCAGTGATGAGATTTAATGCGATTATTTTGCACATGAGCGACTGAGAGATATGACCAGATACAATGGCAATGAAAAATAAGAAGAAAATAATCATTTAATTGCCTCTCCGATAATCTGTCCCCAACGGTTCCCAAAATTCTCTCACCATTAATGACGCAATCGTATTTCAAACCAGATATTTCTAGATTCCATTTTATGCTCCAATTAAATAGATCATTCGCTCTCACGTCTATCCAAAAAAAATGTCTCCCTGTGTATTTATTTTCCCGCGCATTTTAAAATCCTCAGCATCAATTTTCCCCGCAATATTCTAAAGATACATTTATAACCAGCTTGAAAAAACAAACTCACCACTTTATCACCCAGGTTTCTGACACGACACGGTAGATAAACAGTTTGTCCAACGAATGCTGTGACGTTGGTGGCTGTTTGCTCGAATACAGGAAGCTCCCCAATGTCTTGAGGCACCTCGACATCCTGAACCCTCTCCCGCCACACCAGTGAATCCTCCAAAGGTGCTGAAAGTAGTTAAAAAAAATTTCCATCAATTCATTGAAAATAATTTTCAAAATCACAAGTTCATTGCTCAATGCCTGTCTGGGTAGTACATTAACCGAGAAAATACATCCGTCATCCATCATCATCATCAGCCGACATCAGTAGTCCATTTTTCCCCCCCACTGGGGATTCTCAATAATAAAGATGAGGAAATGCTCCAACCAGATATATCGTTGTGTACTCAGAAACAGTTTTAGTCATCAACTGTCGAGGGAGCGAAAAACAGAAAAACTACGCAGCAAAAGAAAAATGAAAGAATGATAATGCGAGAGGGATGAGTGGGCGGGATACGGAGTCGATGACACAGTGAACCAGAATCTGGCGAATACATTCTCACCCTCGACTTCCCCAAAAACCCCACTGCCCCCTACCACCGCCACCCCCTTGACAAACCGACGCCCAGGGTAAATGGGGGAGGGGAGAAATCAGTGTGAATGCTACGTCATGACCTTTCTCGGTTGGGTAGATAACACTACCACCGTATCCACGCAAACACACGTCCACTTCTCGTTCGGCTAAACCATCAAGTGTACATTGGTCTGACCATTCACTGACGATCCTCACTCAACTTCCGTAATAGTGAACGGTACAACACTTGGTGACGGTGATGAATTAATAGCGGAGTATTTTCCATGAATGCCAATAGAAATGATAATATTCACTTTTTGAGGGAATGGTAAATCTCCAAACGGATATTGATATTTCAGATAAATTACCCCTGTTCGGGGTGAGTGTATTATGGGGCCTCATTTCCATCGCAGCACAAAATTTTTATCATAAGTTTGTGAACAAATCAAATACTTCATTCAGATAAACGGCTTCACTGGGGGGCAGCCCTAGAAAAGCGTTTGAGACCCGGAGGGATACACCCACCGGGTAAAAAAAAATCCCAGACATCGCCCACCCCTTTTTTTCACACTGGTGTGTGTGTTTGATGTTACATGTATCAAAGTATAACGCGGCGAGAAATAAATTCCACTTCGGTTAGCGAGTAACGAGGCATACCCGCGAGTAGTTTCATTTGAACTCGGCTGGGACCACTTCTTCCCTCGTAAATTCCCCCCTACCCTCCGCCTTTTTTTTCCACTTCTGCACCCCATCCGTACAACTCCACCAGAGATCCGCGAAAGAGTTTGTCGTGCTCCACACTGTATGATGTGAATTCCCTGAGTTATATACACATCCCCAGACCGAGAGTTGTCTTCCCAATGGAAATAATCTCTTACGGGCAAAAATTCTCTATAGAATTGTGGAAAATACCAGTACAAACACTGATTCGTTAATCCGACAAATGCAGTACGCAAAATTGGCTTTCCATCGAGTGACATTTATCTATTTGCGTCATCGAAAAAAATAGAGGCAATATTGCATTAACTTGATGAGTTTTTTTTATGAAAATAAAGATTCAACTGAATTTATTCGATAACATCAAGCGAATTTTGCCATCAGTGAAATCGCGACTTCTTTGAAAACTGAAAAACAAATACTGCACTACGATATATTTTCCATGTCTCCAAACCCCTCTGTTTATCTACCGTTCCATAAAACCATTGGACAACATTTGAAATATTGCATCGAAATACCAAAGTCTGTAACCCAAAATCTGCATATTGACCCCCTCAATTAAAACCCTATCAGCAGCCTCTGTTTATCAGCTCAACGTCAATATCCCAATTGATATTCTATATTTTCTCTGAACAAATAAAATCATTCAACAAATGGATGAAAATCCGGACCTCATCCTACGAGATTTATTTAAAAAAAAAACCATGAGAAAAATTTTCTAAAAATTATGGAACAAATGTCACAGTTCTACAGAATTAATTTCTCGGAAAAAACCTTCAAATTTCTCTCGCGCCCGGTATCTTGTCAATTCTTTTCTTCGCACCCTCCCCCGCACCTGAGGACTGTCCCCCGATGGAAATGATCTCTTATGGCCAGGAACTCTCTATAGAATAGCAGAAAATGATAAAACATACAACGAGTCGTTAATTCTACCCCCGTTATATTCGCTTGAATTGCGTCTGTGTACCCCGTTTCCTCTTCAAAACAATGAGAAGACAAAAGTTTACAGCCCCGAATCCTATCCGAAAGCGCAAGGGACCGAGGATCATATATTTTAACCAGGCTGCTCATAAAATGCGGTTGAACTATGACGCAGTGGTATAGAACACGACAAGTTTCACGGCAGATTTGTGCATCGTTTGCCCTTCTCTGTCCCTTCTGCTTTGCCCTGACTCGTGCCATGTACTCCACCAAAATGTTGCTCGATGCGCATCACCGACGATGAGTGTTCTCAAATGATAGTGTGAAGAAACCCCAAGAGCTACTATTTTTTTTCATTCTGAGAATTTTTCCGGAAATATGAACCGTATTACGTTCCCGGACAAAAAATCGAAAATTTCACGGACAGTTTAGTAGGCATTTTCAGGAGAGTGACTTCCTGTGAAGGGAGGAGCTACCGCGTTTCAAATTTCACGGATTATTTCATCTAATTACGATGAATTTTTCCGCAAACAAAAAATAATATTTCCTTAGGAGGGTTTTTCCTACCAAAAATTTCCCTCCACCGAGAGAAACGTAAAACCGCCTACTCTCCTTTTGTATCCAGCTATTACAACAATAAACATGTTTAAAAAAACACGAAATGCATCCCAGGCCATGTCCATTTCACCCGGTAATATGAAAAAAACCCCTCCTGTGTAAACCTCCATAACCCACCTTTACACTGTCACTCCATGACATTCACAAGTGACGAGAAACTCACCAGCAAATGGAACTATGACGAGATGTAGAAGGCAGTGGAAAACAAAATAATGTCAGACTGTTCTCTTTTTCTCTAATAAAAGTCAACTACAGAGACTGTATGTAGGGTTCGTGCCCCTTCAAACTTTATAAAAACACCGTGTGAAGGGGGTGGGGGTCTCGAAAAAGAAGAACTAAAAAATTACGAAATGGCGGAGGAGTGGTGAGAGAAAGAGAGAGGGCGATGGCAAAGGAATTCCACGACACGCTTCATCGTCCCGTGGTTCCCCTTTAACTCAACTCACTCATACGTTTTTACTCTTCTTGTTATTTACAATTTTCTCGTCATTCTCAGTTTTCTGTTCTGTTTCAACATTTTTTTTCTCACCGGCAAGGACATACTTTATTTATAATTGGCATTATTCCACGTGTACGAGCCCTCCATTTTCTGTTGACCTTTCATCTTGTGCTCTTTATGGTGGCATAAAGTCATGAGTTGGGCGGAGGGGGAGGAGATGAAAAGGTAGAGAGGCCGTAAAAGAAAATGAAAAGCGCGGGAAACTCTAAAAATATGTAAGAGCGCTGGGGTAAAGCGTTCGGACGATTTGTGGAATTCCTTGAGTACTTTTGTTGCCCTTGTGAATAGTCAGAATTCCGCTCGATGTTACCGCTCAAAAGACTTCAGGAAATTGGACGAACATGCGTCGGTGGATATAATTTGGTAAATTATTGGTTGAATGGTGGGCGGACAGGGCGCACTCGACGGGAGGGAGGGAATGAGTTACTAACCTGTCGTCAAGGGCATTTATATTTGAAATCTGTGAAATATACACTGACGATAGGCCAAGACTCTCACGCCCACTGGAGGATATAAATGGATGGTGAAGGGGTGGAGGGGTTGAGGGAATTAGTTTACAGAAATCTGGTAAAACAGTAGACGACATTTAGATGGGGGACCACTGGGGAGGATAAATGATGGGGAGACATTTGGGGGGGGAGGAGGGGGGAAGGTCGTGTGGTTTTGTCTAATTTTAGAGAGCTAGAGAATTTAGAAAGGTTCGAGAATTGAACGGCTTTGGGGTGGGCAAAAAGTCCCGCCATCCCAGAAAATTATTGTACGATCATTTACAAGTTTGACAAAAAAATTCTGTGGAAGCTATTGCATTAGTACATTCATAAATTTCATCAGCCAGTAAAAAAAGAATTTTCACCCATCCAATAACTAACCCGGCAGCACTGCGCAACTGCGAAACGAAAAATCACAGCGAGTTCCAGTTGAAAACGGAAGCACAAACTCTCCCGAGGGGTGGTTTGAAAAAAAAAGACTCGACGCAAGCAAACGAATAAAGAAAAACTGGAAAATACCAGAAGTCAAAAGGAAAACGGTCGAGGAAAAAGAGGAGGGAAATGAAGTAAAAATATAAAAAAAAACAGCCAGGAATGAGGTGAACTGAAACAACAAAAACTGGGGAGTGAGGAGAAAAAAAGGCTCGAGATTACATCGGGAATTCCGAGCGAGAGCGCACGAACAGGAAAACATTCGTTTGTTCGCGAACGCCCGGAATAACACGAAGGCCCTAAATCAACCAATACCCAGAGACTCGAATCCTGCATAATCTAGCATATACAGGTCCATCGAAACTATTTACCCGGAAATTCATCAAGTATGATTAGATAATTACGATTGAAAAGTCCGACATAAAATTTTAACGTCCCATAATTTCTTTAACAATATCATCCCTTACCTCATTTTTAACTGAATATAAACTTGCAATATTAGAATTTTGCACGCAGATGTGCAATTTAATGTGAAATCAAATGATATGGAAAACTCGACGGCAGTTTAAAAGCTTGAAAAAATGTTTGAGGAGAAAAAGAAAAAACTATATGGGGTGGAGTGAGTCGAGAGGACGAAAACTTTGACTTTATTAAACAAAAGTGGTGGAGTACGTGGTGGCCGGGGAGAGGGATTGGGTACATAAAGGGGGAATCTGAGGGGATGTCTCCTGCCATCCGGTGCCGCGGTAGAAAACTCTCAGAGGCCTTTCAGGGGGATATTAAAATTACCTGACCAGCGACCTTAAACCTCCCGCTGCCTATCTCCTACCCCCCTCTGTCGCCTTTTCATATTAAATTCTTACGGAAGCGATTCCACCGTACTCGATCCATACTTTTTTCCCAGTCCCAATTGTAGAGCTTTACTTCCCGGGGAAGAAAACTCCGATAACCGAGTTCAGTCGGGAATATTATCAGAGTTATCTCTCAATCATGATATCGAGTTTTTCCTCAATATTTGCTACTTGTTTATTAAATTCGGAGGGGATCAGTCGGCGAAATTCTCAAGATTTTATTGGAGGTCTAATGAAATGCCACAAGTAAAGCCCTACAAATATTTATCACTCTCAATTCAATGGAACATAAATAAACACCTCGTGAACCATAAAACAATTCTCTCTCGAGATAATTACAAAAATGTCCAATAATTTCAATTGAATACCATTCCCTCGTCGTTGAACAAAATTCATTCGACTAAAATGGCAATTACGCTCATTCACCCACCCCAAACATGCAAATTGTCGAAATTTTGAAGATAACCATGTGCCTTAACCACAGCAAAGTAAAAAGATATAACAGTAGAGTGGGATCAGACGATTCACAGAGTCGTTATAAGGTATACGCCACTACGTGCGCCAGTTACCAACGGTCCAAAGTAGTTTCTCCCTGTATGGGCTAGGCGAGGAAAACTTTGCACGAAGCCCCAGTTCCCCCATCGCCATCCTCATTTCACTCCACCTCATCCACAGAAAGTCCGGGGAAACAGTGTATGTTATATGCCACCATACTCCAACAGTTTTCGGTGGGAAAAAGCCACTTGTATATACCCCCATGGGTTATGGTCTCTCTGTGACTCACATAGGATGCTGGCGACGCGTTCGAAATTTTCGGGATAAAAGTTTTTGGAAGTGTGCTATCATAACACACACAGCACTACTCTATACCACCAATGTGGGTAATCCCATGGATTTCAAAGGAATTTTATTTTCGTTGAGCGTTTTGATTCGATGGGCTACGTGTGCTGACTTGATGATAAACGAGTGATAGATTGAGTCTGCGTGATTTATTTTTTTAGGGATGAAATAAAGGTGTTATTACTGATTTTTCGAAATTTACTGGTGGGTGAAAAGCGATCCTATTGAATCATTGAATGTGAAAACAAAAAATATATTTATTTTTTTCCATCCAGCAATAATTATCGTTCGTTGATTCTGGAAATTCTAGAATTTACAACTAATTAAAAATTCGTGGAATTCCTCCTCCAAATGATAATGAATGGAATAAAATTCTCACTTCCCCTGAAGACAATGACGCTAAAAGTAAAATGAGATTGAGGAGTGAAGAATTACGTAGGCGACAGTAGTGAGTACTCCCGTGAATCATTCTATGAGCATAAATTAACACCCCGTCACAACGCCGGTTAATTAATTAAGCTAAATTATCCTAAGCGTGAGTAACTGCCGTCGCTGAGGGCACCACGTAAGGCTTCAGCACTATTCTCATTTTCATCTCAGCCCTTAAACCCTGAATTTTTCCTCTCATATCCAGAAAATTGTTCTTTATATTTCGCATACAAAATGCACATGCATTAAGAAGTTTCCGGCTCGACTAAAAGAGATGACTTTTGAATTATCGAAGTTTTAAATTCCCTCCCGAGTTTATGGAGGTACGGAGTGAAGTAGAGAGGAATTTTATTTTACAGCGTATCGCGAGTCGTTGAGATAGCTGAAGGTGAGTGGTTGAAAACATTTTTTTTTTTCACACAAATTATGTAGAATATCCAGCAATTACTGGCGCATTAATCACGCGTCGATAGGTTGTTCATTAAATTTTAGTTATTTGAGAGCTTGAGTGTTATCTTAACCATCAAGACCTGGTGACCTGACAGCATCAGAATTCCGTCACAGCTAAAGGTCAACAATTACGATTATTCTAAGCACTTGGGACTTAAATTACCGTTCCATAAGGTGAAACCAATGGGAAAATGGATCTAACCGAAAGCTACGACGTACCTTACAAATTATTTCTCTTGAAACATTGTCGCAATCCTTGAATATCCCTTGAGATAATACAAATATTCAAACATCCAAATTAAACTTTCTACACCACTCGCCAAAATTAATTCCACATCCCTCTCATTCTCCCTCTATTCCAGCAATTTTTCGTCCGCTATTTCTGCAGATGAATTCAGGAGCATAAAAAAAAAATTGTACATTCAAAAGGAATACCAGGATGAAGAACCCCGGTCCCGTGAAGTCGGCAATTAGACGTGGAATTTTCAGTATCCATCTCCCCCTCGAGTCCCTTCAAAAGCTTCAAACCTCATCCAGCAGTCTGTGACGACGATGCTTTTTCGGCTGAGGGCTCGCAAGCTGGAAAGTGGGGGAGGGGCCTGTGTTAAAATCGGTGCATAAACTGTTGTATATACACCAACACCACGACACCGGTGGAAATAGCAGAGAATGAAGTGGCTGTCCAGTGTATACTGTGTTCGCAAGAAATGGAAGCACGAGCTGGGGCAATATGAGCTTTAATTTTGCGCTGTAATACTGCGGACACGTGTATTGTCATTAACTTCGCCGTGGATCTATTCCACCAGCTCCCTTGACTACCGTGTAATCCGATAAACCCCCCGAATGTCAAACTTTTTGCGCTTCTAATCGCCCCCTCAACGTCGACAATTAATCAGTAAAAATTATGGAAAAATTATAGATTTCTTCAGGGAATTGTTCGGTTCATCAACAAATTGTCACGTTTTTCTTTTTCTTCAAGTCGTGACCTGAATGAGCTCAAATATTAACTCAGGAATATTTTTTTTATAATACACAGAGGGTAAGATTCCTCGTAAAAAGTACTTTTTATTAAATCACAATATCGCTCCTTGATTACCTTTCCTATAATAAAAGTCTTCGTGTGCCTAGCTAAGGGCCTCAGGCGATGGCCTCCAAGTTCTCGAAGTTTCAGCGAATTTATTAAAAATTAAAAGAATAAAAAATATCACTAACCAGATATCGAAGTGTTGGGATGAACAACGAAGAATGCTACGATGACGATATAAATTCGTGCCCTCATCTGGCTCAACTCCAAATCTGTCGCACTCGGTAGGCCACCGATTCTTGACCCCCTCATCGTACCGCATAGTTTTCGTGTCTGACACGTTAACGTTGGAGTCGTTACACCCGGTGGATTAGATGGACACTGTAGATTTTAATAAACACTTCCTTCCTCTTTCAAACCCACCACCACACTAATATCACACATGAACGCACTGTAACCCGTTGCGCAATCAAGTTGGGCAACGATCCAAATTCCCGATCGCCACCGATTTATTCCCCGCTAAATTGTTTTGTTTATTTGCACTAATGAAAACGGAATGGTTTTATTTTCTCTCGCACTGGACCTGTTTCCATTACGAAATGCGACGATGTATTCTCCCTTTGTCACCTTTTATTCGTGTTTACATCCCCCGGGATGATATCACTAATCCTCTGAAGCTTGTGTATTTTTCGAGACACAGTCTTTGGTAATAAAAGTCAGTCCCTTCCGCTCCAGCTGATTGTTGATCCTCTTTCATTAAAGCTATTGGAGCATATCTTGGAGCCTGCGAACAATTTTAAAAAATCCGATATTCAAGCGGTTGCGGTAATATTCTGGAAATCTTAAGCAGTCAAGTAAACAAATAATTTAATCCTTAGAAATCTAAACGATGACATATTCATTTAAATCTGGTAAATGTTTGCAGTGAAAAAATCATTAAATGTCCCCCAGCTGAAGTATTTCCGTTGAAAAATAAGAAATACTGCGCAAATAAACGGAAAAAGTTTATATTTTTCTCTATCTGCAGAAAGTTTTTATTCACAATATTTCCTTCAAGATTATATCACTGATCTGCCTCGCGACTCTTTTTTTTCCACCACCAACTGACACTGATACCTGAGACAATGAATGAGAGAGTGAATGAGAAATGGAGGAGATGAAAAATACATTTTTGCAATAAAAAAAAAATATTGAGACGTCCGGGGGTGTAATCAATCATGTAGAAACTAGCGATGATAATCCCTGGTGATAACAGCACGCCCGTGCGCGAGCTATGATCCCCATTTATGACACGAGGGAAAGGGGTAACGTGCAGTTTGAGGGGTGCGGGGGAGACGAGGGAGAACTGAAAAATCGCGTTGGGTCCGGAGCAGTCGCTGACAAATGAACTGAGAACCCGAGTGCAGGGGCCTCTTCTCTCTTACCCACTCTCTCCTCTCTTCTTTCTGTAATAAATGTTGGTGCGGAGAAAAAAATGTTTAGAAAAAAGGAATATGGATAAATGAACATGAGTTGGGTGAGGGAAAGATTGAAAAATCACGTTAATTGCCATTGTCGTGCGATAAATTAAACGGGAGCTTGTGGTGATGTGTCTGGAGTATCGTGGGATAAATATAAGATGAGATTGTGTTAAAGGGAGGACTTTTTTACGAGTTTGTACAGAAAGGGAAGCGAATATTATGTCAATAACGGTAGGGCTTATAATAAATTAAAAAGTTCTTGAAAATAAAAAACTTGGTCTTAGAAAGTCAAGCGTTGTTCCTCTTTGCAATGCCATTAACTTCCTAAAAATGATGAAAGCAACACTCGAAATTTTCAAATAAGGTATTAATCCACTTCTAATTCAGTGGAGCGATGCCCTCTCCCCTACTCATATCTTAATCACTAAAAGTGATTATTCCGTCAACAGCAGCGTTCATAATCACGCTGGAGACCCATTCTGCAATTAATTAATTTCTCCAACATCTTCTATTACTCTTCTGTCGTCGTGATATATTCAAAGAACTCAGTCCTGTCGAAACGTCATCAACCTGACACTAATGTGAATTGCAATGCCATGGGAAAATACGTAATTACAGTGCTGCCTTAATTAATGTCTTTCGAAGCTCACAGCGGGCATTCATCACTGCCGTGCCACGAAAATAGACGGAGATTTTGAGCTCGTCATTACTCAATTTACAATTTACAATTCAGGAAAATGCGATCAATGTTGGGTGAATCAGATATTCAGCGAAATTTTGCTGGCTTTTTAAAAATTGCAAAACTGAACATCAACTCAATTATGTTCTTCCATAATTTAATGCTAATTGAAATCAAAGCTTCAAGTGGAAAATTCCAGGGTTGATAGGCTCAACAGTATTTTCATCCAAAATTGATGAAAGCACATGTATGTTTCACAAATAATTGGGAAACAATGTTCGTAAACTTAATCCAATTTACCCTCAAAAACCGAACGTAATTAATCATCGCATTACTGAACCCTAGAGCATTTTCATGAAATAATTAACCCCATAACTTATTTCTTCCCCTCCAGGAAGCCCCAAGTCGCCAGCAGTTCCTTTCCATTTGTTGCATAAGTCTAAAAAATGCTAAATTTTTTAAAAATTTTCGAGAGGTCCGACTACCCCAGATTCTTCTTACCCCCTTGGGTCCATATCCCAGGTAGGAAAAAACGAATGGGCCAACCTTGGTACAAGCACGGCCGCCGAGCTGCCGTAGCTCGGCACCCGGGCTCCAGCCAAACTCGCGCCGAACTTGGCTAGACCCTGGGATGATAACACGGGGCCAGGCCTGGGACCGAACTTTGGCCAGACTTCGGTCGCCGTACTTTGGCCGCACTCTGGGCTTACCATTCGGCCCGAAATTGGCCCAGGCCTGTTGCCGAACTTTGGCCGCACTCTGGGCTTACCATTCGGCCCGAAATTGGCCCAGACCTATTGCCGAACTTTGGCCGCATTCTGGGCTGACCATTCGGCCCGAAATTGGCCCAGATTTACGACCAGAGCTGTGGCCAGGCTCCAACCGTTGCCTGTATTGGGTTCAGAATCACCAATAAATATATGAACGGTATATCTGATAAGCAGACATGTATTTATTACCTTCAACATTATACAGAAAACAGTTTTATTATGTGACAAAACTTATATTTAAATTTATTAAATCTATTGACAAAAAAACTCAGCCAATCAAAAACTTTTTTCCTCCTATCGACATAGTACATGTTTTCATCCGATTTTGGTTGAACAGTTAAAGATATGCAGTGTTTGTATCTCCAATTTTCATGAAAGATAATCACAACTATGAGATTTTTCCGCGAACAGAATATGAAAACTCAAAAAAATGATTGCAGGTATAAATTGTAGAAAAATCTTTTGTGGATTATTTTCATCCGCTTTTAAAATAAATAATCTACGTAGATCATTTGAATCCGAAATTTAATACGACATACCATATTAAGTCTTAATAAACTCTCTCTTACAATCTAATAATATTAGCAGTCAGTCTTCAGAATTCGAAGATTGTATTAACAAAATATCCAACAAAATAACGCACCAATGTTATTTTTTAAATTAGTAGTTTAGAATTGATAAATTATCGTGCTTCAATTCAAGCATGAAAACAGTCATTATAATAGCAATATTATGGATAATTTATTCCGCTATGGATGATAAGAATTAATTCTTATATCCATAGACAATTGCTGATACGAATTATCCTGATAAGAATTATTTTTTCATCTCGGAAAGACGTCCTTTTTTTACAATAATGTCTTCTCCATCTGCAACTCCGGAACACAGAATGATATTTAGTTGCATTGATTGTGTGCTAGTTCTATATAATATTGCTTATTATATTCACTCTTTCAAACAAACTTAGAAATATAAAAAAGTCTTGGATAGGATTACATATAACTAATTAATTTCAACCCTTAAATTTGAAATCTTTGGGGAATATGGACGCAGTCCGATTGTGAAACTTCAACCTTATAAATATTATTTGACTTGAATCACCAAATACTGAAAACAGCTCTCAATGGCTGAAATTACTTTCATTAGAATTTTTCTTAAAAATTAAAAATCCACTTATTATTTTTCCCTTTAAACTTTTGGACATAATATTTAATCCCTGAACCAACAACGGATATTTATTCCCGTGATCTAACTTATGAGGAAATGACATAGAAAATACTTTATTATGCTAAGATACATCACATTTTCCAATTGTTATTTCCATCTTCTGGATTTCCGACCTCGCCAGGAGAAATATAATAAATATAATTAATACTTCAATGACAGCCGAATACTAAACAATATTCATATATTAATATATATTCTGCCCAATGAAACGCCTCGCGATAAAAATATATTGATAATATAAACTTTTCCTATTAATCGTACCTTTTATCAAGAATATCACAACTAATACAATTACGAAAATGAACTAATGGAGTCATATTAACACAGTGATTTTACAATTCCATTTATCCCGGAAAAATGAAGTATTATCAACTATAAACCCCCAAGAATTGGTTCATCCCTGTCTCCAACGCTGCTATTGGATTCACTGATGCAATCATTAAGATGCTTATACGAGCCACAATCACCATCACCACCCGACCAACTATCACCACAAGCACTAGCATTATCATCGAGATGTCGAACATCGACATCTCCACTAATTTGATCCACAATAGATCCACTACGGATAGTTATTTCATTGGCTGTTGGCAAACTAACCTCTTCCTCATCGGCATTATTGCGTTCACTGTAATCCGGAGTTTTTTCTTTAGCGCCTTCTACGTTTACAGATTCTTTTTTCTTCAGTTGATGAAAATGTCTGTATTTTTTAACCCGTGAATATGAACTCTGAGACATATTACAATAGTAAAAGAGTAATATTAAAATAATAAATTGCCGCACACGACACTCATGTCTACTGCCACAATCAGACTACTCAACACGCCATCTTACGGGCTGTTGTCATAGAATGTGTGGTATACGGTGATATCCACGCATATTTTCCCCTGAAATAGTATGTTCAGAAGAAATAATGGTACCTTCGGAAGAAGGAGAATCAAAGGACGAAAAATTTAGTGAAGGAACATTCCCCATGAGAATTCAATTTTTGGAATGCTGTTCCATATGGGACCCAAGCCTGGCAAACCATGCCCCTTGTCTGCCTGGCCATGTCTCGGGGCAAGCTTGGTGACCCAAGCCTGGCAAGCCATGCTCTTTACCAGTCTGGCCATACCTCGGGTCAAGCGTGGTTGCCCAAGCCCGGCAAACCGTGCTCTTTGCCAGTCTGGCCATACCACGGGCCAAGCTTAGTGACCCAAGCCTGGCAAGCCATGCTCTTTGCCGGTCTGGCCATGCCTCGGGCCAAGCTTGGTGGCCCAGATCTGGCAAGCCAGTCTCGTGCCAGACCTGGCCCGTTTCGTGGACATTGGCATTTCCTACCTGGGATTCCAGTCGTTTTCGTGGTAATTTTTGTGCTAATTTTCTCTCCCCTTGAAAAGTCTGAAAACATCGAAATATCCCGAGATAATGTGGTATTGGCGGGCTCATTCGGAATGTTGAAACGCGGAAAATACGGTAAAAGTGTTAATTAATACTGAGTTGGAAAAACCACTGAGAGGCAGAGAACACTCAGGTGTAAGAGTCCACAGACTTCAGTGGTGCACCCCGGTTACGGACTATTTATAGGAAATTCGTCCGTACGAGAGGTACACCGAGTTTCCCTCCGGTTTTTCAGCCCGCACTCTCATGTTTTGATGAAGTTACTTCATTCACTCATTACCGAGTTGTTCGGGGGATAGTGCGTACCTTGTATCGGGATTCTTGATAATATTCCAGGGCTTTTGTCTCACTTTGAAAAATAATTTCTATACGCTATCGAATTTTTTATCAAATTTAATTAAGAGGAGACTGCACCCCAGTTTAGGGAGGCTCTTTGGTATGTCAAAGGATATTAAAATCTTGTTTCACCGCCGAAATTAATTCAATACCATCATTTCAACGTCATGCAAATATTATCCACAAAGCACTAAATATATCCCTCAAGGACAGTTGACGGTAATGTCCTTCAGAATTATTTTTACAATTCTTTTCGAATAATTTTTCCTGAACTTTTCTCTCCCCGTAAAATTAATCTTCAACTACAATCACCATATGATATTGTGAATTTTGCGTCACAGAACAGTATTATCCACGTGCACATAACGGCCTTTCACGTGTGTGGATAGTGTAACCCGTAAAATAAGTGGAGAAGGAAATTTTAGTGGGGTTAGTCCCAGTTGAACGCAGTGAGAGAGTTTATTCGGAAGTGCCGTTTGCCGAAACAAACCCCTCTTGGTTAGTATCGCCGGTTTGTCCTCTCTCCAGTCGTGTTGGCAAACAAACCGAGTAAATAATGTGTACACGCGTGTACACCAGCAAATGTGTTCATTATTTCAACGTGAATTACCACTGGGTTAAAGTTTGTTTGGTTGTGATTCGAATTATTCTACGTTTTGTCAACTAATTAAGGCATTCATTATTGTTTACAGTGGTTGAAGAATTATGACTGCGGTGTACGTGAGTATTTTTAATTGTTTCAATTACCACATTTGTCTTCAATTACTGTCGAATGAAACGTTCTGATAATTGTTGGAACAACGGATTAATGGACTGACGACATTTGCGCGGATAAAAATAATTTTACTCCAGGGGAAGGTGGGGTGGGTGGGGGAGGGGAGGGATACGCTCGAGAGATATTTGAAAATAAATTTCCATGGGAATACAGTTGCTTCTTGTTTTATTTTGTATTGATACCGGGGAGTGACCGACATTCACACTGCGTACATTTCGCGGATGTCCGTCAATCACCGGAAGACAGTGAAGAATAGAAATAAAAGGGAAAAGAATTGGATGGAGAGAATATTTTTCACACGTTCGATCAGTCGTTCGTGAAACATTTAACTGAATGTCGTTTTCGTTGATTTTTACATTTATATATTCCCTCGATGCGGGAGAATTAAAATCCCAATGGAATGATCGAGATGACGTCCACCTAATTGTTGTTATAGTCAATCGTTAAAAAAGTAAAATTGTATTAGTTCAATTAATACCTCTTTTACTCAGGAAAAAATCATTCTCTCGTAAACATTGTGGGTGTCTCACCTTTACATTGGCATTCGTTGATTTTTTTCGCTCGCGACATTATCTATAAATTTAATATCATAAATTGACTCTCGCGGTTCTTCTCACATCGATAAGTAATTCCTTATTCCTTTCAATTCTACTTCCCCACATTCTTTCATCTGTCGCAACCCACTCCATTATATTTGTCACGCGTTCGTGCCACCCTCTCAAAGCAATCCGCCACTTCAATGGAAAAATTTCTCCCTGGAATGATTTCACGCTCGAAAAATTCTTCGCTCCAGCGACACAAAAAAAAATGAGAATAAAAAAAAAATTATAATGCTCTCAGCAAACATACCAGGGTGCCTCAGTTGCGTGTGAATTCCTCGAATTCTCACATTTTTTTTCTCGCAAACATGGGCATGAATGTCAAAAAAAAATGTCAATCAATTTTATTGGAGGAGTGGCTGCCTGCAGATATAATCCAAATAAACACATAAAAACACAAAACAAAGTTCATTAATTAAAAATGGCAATTAGCTTGATATTCTTTAATGAAGGCACGTGATACCGGTTGAATTGCGTACGAAATACTGAATCCGTCCTCACAACAACCGGGTGGAGGCCCCTCTCGCCAACAATAAACCCAACCGCGAAGAAGTGTGGGAGCGTTACCCCAGTGTAAAGCCCAAACCCGCGGTCACAGGGAGGGGGTAAAAGAGGCAGAGCACGTTTGGATCGTAGTTTATCCATCGTACGAGTGCGTGTGTCATAAACGAGCGTTGATTTTAGGTTTGTAAACCCATGTGTGAAGCCAGTGGTACAGAAGAGGAAGAAGGGGATTCTCCACATGCTGCGGAGATTTGTGCCCCCCCCCCCCCACGGCCGTCATAATTTGTGTTCTTTCCACGGCCACGCTTGTGCTCCACCCCCTCACCAGTTCCCTCATCACGATATCTCTGTTTCTCTTCTCCTCCTCCACCGACAGCCGCTTTACCCAGCTCTCTTCCTGCCACAGCGTGGCGCCAAGGGGACAGCATTCGGAGCCATGCACCTGACCCAGACACATCCACACATGCATCGGAAATATCAGTAGGCATAATCCCTCTTTGAATGCTACGACTAATGAGGAATTCCGGGGAATAACTGCCAGTTGGCAGGCAGAGGAAAAAAAGTTTATTCTGTCGGAAGTGTCTCACATCGATATGGATTACTGAGCATTGGTGACATTCCTATGGGAGTTTACATTTACAATGGTTTATTAAAAATTAATTTATGGTTCCATGGAACAGGTCTTCAGAGAATTTGCATTTTCTTCATTCTCGTGGGTTCACGTGAGATTGGAAAACATAAAAATATGGGTGGTAATGCCATTTTCTTGGATCCAAATGGAGTTTTGGATAATTCAATCTCCATCACATCCCCCTTCACCGTTTCCCTTAAAATTAAAAACAATGTACCGTCATTCACTTACAATCCGTTGTTTGTCAGCCAGTGTTCGTGCAAAAGGTTAACCGCTTCCTCCCCTCGTCAATTTCCCCAAGTCACGGAAGGATTCATCGCATCGTAAAAAATGATATTTTTACCTCTGCTTATTTTCATTTCGTCTCTTCAAACTGGGTGAGAGCGGTTAGAAAGACGATGAAAGGGGCGGGGGGGGGACATGAGTTGGAAAAATAAAGTATATGTGAACGGCAACATTTGTGGGAATGCTATACATTATCCTGTGGAAGTAAATTCACGGAAAAGTACGCGAGGCGTCGCGACAAATCTCCTTGGCCACGGTGGAAACCACCCCTGTGCGTGTCTCCCTTCCACTCACTGGAAAACTAACAATCCCGAAAGAAAGGGAGAGAGCGAGAGGAAGTAGTGAAAGAGGCTGGAGGTGTGTGCAGTGTCTGGAGGGTGAGCATGTGGGGGACTACACTGGACGACTCGTTTCGTGCTCAACCCTTGGTGTACGTGCCGACGATCTCCAAAGGATCGAGGGGGAGGGAGGGGGGGGGGGAAGGAGCGAGCAAGATATTATGCAGATAGATATTCATTGCCATCGGAACTCGCGATCGGGTACCGCCTTTATTTTTCGAGATGAATAGAAATCGAGCCAAGAACACAGAATGGAATATTACGGGTTCGCGGGGGTGGGAATGTGAGGGGAGGAAATTTCATTGTGTTCAGAACGAAATGTCGAGTAAAGACATTATCGAGCGGTGGTTCTCGCATTCATGTCTGTGACAATATTCCGATGATTTTTTTCCCGGACACGAGAATAATTTTTTGATCAAATCAAAATTTATTGGTCGCTTGAAAAATATTATTCTGAGGAGGTGCAATGTCTCAAAAATAAATACGGCTGCCGAAATATGAGCAATTATGACACCTACGATGACGCAGAATAATTCAACAAATTGTCACCCGTATGCGACACTGTAATACAAATTGAGAGCCATCAACATGTGACACGTTAACACATGTAAATTCCAGGATGGATATTAAGACAGAAAATAATTACGAAGTAATAACACGTGTCACTGGATCCTGTAACATTAACTGGACGAGTGAGTACTCTGCGGGTCTCTGACATGATTCTGCAACATTGTGAAAATCCTCCCGCAGTGCCTGGACCACGGCCCATCCCCCCCCCCTCGACCCGTCGCTCCATCAACGGTGGAACGCCACTACGAGATGTGCCCGCAGTCGCTTGTCCAACTGTTTTACCGTGTATATAGCAATGGCGCCACCCGGTTAACGCTCGCCTATAATTAAGCTGCTTGTATTCGCAAAATAATTGGAGAGTAGAGTATAATTGGCTGGGCATAACATACGTGTTCAAGCACTCGAGTTTATAACATTTGGCATCAAGAAATAATCTATTTTCATGTGTTTAAGCCAAATACTTTTGCAATTATTGTACGAGAAACAGTCAATTAAAATCGATTGGTTAATTCCACCGTTGGCACTGGTAATCTGGGAATTTTGAATGGACTGAATACAATTCCAGACTAATATCAAATTAAATGAATTTCATAATTACCATCTGCAATTATATCGAAGTCTCGATTACATTTTCGTGGTTCAATTAATTTCGGCGGTAATTGTTTGTGATTAATTTTTTGATCCGTCGGGAATAGTTGGGGAGACAATAATGATGTTTAATTACATTTAAATTGAATACTATTAGGACCATTGCAATTGGTCAACTCGAGAATTGATGGGTTTGACATAATATGCGTAGAAAGATTGAAATAAAATTATCCTCAGGCTCATCATCGAGTATTTTCATACGGATTCAGTTACACTGACATTTTTTTCTTTTTACAGGGGAGAATATGGTTTATTATTCATCCCGATTAATTCATTTATAAGGGTGGAGTAAAGTATTCAGGTGAGCCCAATAACTTATTCAATCAGCCCCCCGGAATAATTATCGTCATTGAATTACAATCAACGGTAGAATTTAATTAAGTGTATTTCTATTAGCTCGATCAACTCATCCCTTGATCAACGTAATACAATACCAAGGTGATACTTTAATCCCCTCCCTCTGTCCTCGAATCGCGTCGAAAAGCACACTAATACCCCAAAATTGCCAGTTACACCTGATTAGATCAAATGGGCCAGGAAAACAGAAATATCTGGGGGTTCTACAATTTAAACTAATTATCCGAGAATTCGTGAATTAACGCAAATACCCTTGGCACACGAGTCTGGGTAATGCCAATAGAATGAAATTGCCCGTTTCAATAGAAATTAAACGATCGAAAGGTTCACAGCGCTGAGAGGTGGACGGGGGAGGAATTGGAGGAGACAGGTGGGGTGGGAAATTGTGTATAGAAGGACTAGGAGATATCGGGGTGTGTTACTGCTACACGTCTACGCCCATTCGACCGATAATAATCGATTCGACGCGGCTGTTTGCGGTGTACCTTCGCGCCCAACCACAGGGACTCGTAAAACTTTGACCAGGGTCAGAAACGGCCATTAAGGTACCATGGGAAAATTAGAGGAAGCCACCGCATTAACCGCATTAATTGACATAAAAGGAGAAATTAAATCGAGGTATTTTTACCCCTTATATTTGGAAAAATGTGAGCTATTAGATTTTTCCAGAAAATTTCAGCACCGAAGGCCCATCATTTCATTTTTAAATTTTCAAGTTCATTATTAATTCCTCCCATTGAATATTGCTGATGTCCAATTTTTTTTTTATTGTTATTCATTAGAGTCGTATGTGACCCGGAAATAGCAGCAATTATTTACAGTTGGTCGTCAGCTATAATGGTCAGAAATCCCGGGATATGCTTGTCCACACAGCGAAAAGCCCGGAGAGTTTAAATTTTCGACTTCTATTCTCTTCCGCTTTTATCCCCCTATTTTCCGACTCTCTATATATAATCGTATTCTCTTTATACCGTTATATGTATATGCCTACCGCAAAAACCAGGGGGTAAAGGTAGATATAACGTGCACAGTGCAATGCGCTCTAGTCCCGTTCTCAAATTAGCACCGCGTACTCTGTCGCTCTTTTGGCCGCGATACCGCGACTTATGCGCGTACAAATTATCGAAGTGGAATCTCCACGCGACGGAAAGGGCAACGGGCTGAGGAAGAACGAGGGAGGGCGAGGGGGAAATTCGTTTGATCGCTGTAGCGTCAAACACCATTCACTTCGAATAATTGTCAGAGATTCTGAATTCTATTTGTGAGAACAAGAGCGCCGGAAAAAGGCCGACAATGAGAGACGGAGATGTCTTCGTAATTGCATTCGCGAAAAAGCAGTTAACGAAGTACCACAGATTATTACCAATTTACGTGTTTGCAATGAATCGGACGAGAAGTTTTTCCAAGAAAACTCAGTGAGGGCGAAGTCCATGGATTTTCCGAATAATTTCGCAATTCCATGGAATTAGCAATTTTTTGCTAGAAAAATTTCCAGGAAAAATCCGGTGACTAAGCCCGGGAAAAAGGGCGCAAGGGATGATTTTTAAACAGTTATATTTTTTTCAAATGGCTGAATTTTTCACTTTATCGTGAGAAAGTATTAGCAAACCGAGGAACACGATATCCCAGCAGTTAGTTACAAAGGGTCTGCGCGTCGTCGGAATCACAACGCCCGGGTTTCCCCGGCCCTTTCCCCTCCTCGTCACAGAAGGGTTGAGGTTAAAAGCTTCTGGATGAAAACAGACTACCCGTTTCTCCTCTTCCGCCCCTCGCCAAACCTGACAAAACTCAGTTCACGTCTCGGTAAGATGATATCACTAAAAGAGCCAGTGAGGAGGGTGGAGGTGGCAGGAAGTTGAAGTTCGGTAGCTCCTCACGGGGTGTTGCACTTCTGTTGGTTTGTATATTATAGTAACAGTGTCGTTGACGGTCTTTGGGGGTAAACAACAGAGTGGCCCACTCCACTCAAGCTCACAGGATGTACGTGTGACTCCTCGAGGCGAAACGCGCGTCCGGGAACACGGATGCCCCTGTAATCAAATACAGTAACACAATATCCGCGATATTCAGGTCTCGCGTTACCTCCGGATGGGGAATCGCCTCGGGCTTTGGGCGGATGGAATACCTACTTTGGATTAATTCGTTGGGTGAGAAGAATAATGTTGGTGTGTTGAAGCCCCCGTAGATTAATTTCCAATCACCGGTGAAGACCACACGGGCTGGATGACGCATGCGGGTGAATGCTTCTTTCTATGGCCTTTGTGTGGGAGGATCAGTGGAATTTTGCAATTTATTTTTCGAAGGGTATCGATTGCCGGAGAATTTATCCGGGGATTTCATGGATCAAAAGGCTTATCAACGAATTTTCCATTGCTTTGAATTTTTGCTGGAAAACGAAGTGATTGACTAATGGAATATATGGCACCGACTTTTGATCGCATTAAAAAAAAATATTCCGGAAAAATGGGGGAAATTATTACGCAAAATGCAATGGAGCGGCGGTTTTCGGTGGATTTTTATGAGAAAGAAATGGTTCCCACGGATTTTTCTGTGTCCAAGTGCAGATCGCACCCTTTTGGCCATGTGACGCACCACTCGAATGCCCCTTCAGTGTTCGATTGACTTCCTATTCGACCCCCGAAGTTGCTTCCTCAGGACGGGGGAAAAACTGGACGCAAAAGGTCTCGTCCAAAACAGATGAATTTACGACGTTGTCCCCCTCTCACCAATCACCGCAAAAAAACTATATTTATGGACACATAAATAGTTATGGATTGGAATTCGAAAAAACGCTGAAATCCCCTTTATCACAGAGTGTCCCCGCCCACGATTTCATCCCCATATAAATTGTGGAAATGTAACCAACAAGACCGGGGAAAGCCATACGCGTGATACTGGTTGAAAGGGATTCTCCTAACCCACAGATGCGGTAATAAAGATATAGGAGGGCAGGGGGTTTGTAGGTCGAGAAGCCGGTTAGGTCGGCAAGCCCTAGAGCACCGTAATCGGTGGACAGCGATATAGGGACTTCGAGTTGACTCCTCGGGTGTAATCCCTCGTAAAAAAAATTGCGGGAAAGAATAAACCTTCGGGACACGAATAAAAATCCTCCCCTGGTGGCATTCAATTGACATTGAATTGGGGTTGAGCGTCAAATTTTTTCCTTCAACGTTGTAGCAAAATGGGAAAGTCAATTCGAGAAGTAAATATATCCTATATGCCTTCCTCCTTTATATAACATTGGCTGGGGAATATTATGACAAATGTGTAGTTTATTCTTCTGCCTTCACTTTGTTATTCAAATACTCGGTTGTTATTCTTCGCTTTTGCAATTAGCCAACTTACAATTTTTCCCCGAGTTTTCATGAATCATTCCGCAGAAGCGCCACTCAACTCACTGGAATTTCATCCCCATCACCACTCCCAATCCGTTCCAATTGATTAACTTTCCATTTACAAATCCATCGAGATTCTCCCGAACATTCCGCGTTGTCAAATATTTCATTAATTTCTCGAAAAATTCCAGGTCCAATTATCATTCATCATATTTCCCTCATATCCCGAAAAAGTGTCATACGAAACCCCAATTGACACTCAAACAACCGAGGCAAAATGATAAACGCCGCAATTTTGGTTTTCTCTTCCCAATAAAAAAACTCCCACAAAAACAAAATGTGAAAAAAAATACTACTACTCTCCCTTTATTTTTAGCAATCTCGTGAAAAATGCTTTGAAGTAATTTCAAGGCAAATGTGAGTTTGAATAGGGGCAACACGCCTCCACCCTCCACCCTTCATGAGTATATAACCCGTGAGTATAAAAAAAATTCTTTAATATCTGCCTTCTCGGTGGTGACTTGAGAAATTACGTTCAGTCCTTCTTCTTTATTTTTTTGATATTACGCAGGCCAAACGGAGCGTTTAGAATTGGTGTGGTAGCATCATGGATAGGGGTGGGAGGGGGAGAATAAAGAGGGGAAAGTGGAAGACGGAAGGAACTATATGTATAAGATGAGGAGCAGTGGGTGTTTAAAAAACGAACAACTAGATGAATGTAAAAAGGTGAGTGCTGGCTGTCCCATAAATTATCCTCCTCTATTCCTCTCCCACCACCATCCTAGCTCCGTTCGCCCGAGACACTGTCAAAAAATATGAAAAATTTTGAGTGGCGTAAAATGCCGAACTCAATGAGAGGAAAGGCCAAGTGGAAACGGAATATGTATATCAGACCTCACCTCACGGATTGTTTCATTCTATATTTGGAATATCGATTATTGTTACGAGATTTATGGATTTTTTTTCGTGATCTGCGGGTATCGAACGACTTTTATTGAATATTCTTCGGACTATTGAAATAATATTAAAATCCACCTGGAACTTCTTCTATTATTCGGGCTTTCCATACAAAGCAGCTGAGAGAATATGATCCCAGACGCTTCACAATTTTTCATTCCCCTTTAATTTTCTCATTACGTAATTTTTTTTACCCTTCATCAATTTTTTTTGCAGATTGAACCAGCGGAATTGGAAGTTTTTCATCTACATATCCAATTGGAATTTCATTCTTTATGTAAATTTCGTGGAATTGCATCGATAACGCTAAATCCATTCTCAGTGTTAACGAGAAATAAAAATCCCAAGGGATTTAATTAAAATGTCATAAAATTTAGTTGAATGTTTATGACGTGATATTTCATCTCTCGATATTTTTGTCAGGTTTTATTACCCTTCATTTTCTTCATCCAGCGGAGTCCCCGAATACGGATTTGAATATTCATTCAGTGTAATTCAACAGTTACCACTGCTCCAAGAGGGTGAGAGAAGGAGAGAGAAAATAAATTGTGATATTCTCACTCACGATCTTCTCTTTGTCTCAGTAAAGACACATGGATCATTGGATAATGATAGGATGTTCCATTCGGCTCCATTCGGTTACAATTCCGGGGGCCTCGAGACGCCCGCACAAGCACGATCATCATACCCCGGGGAATGGATTACTTGCCGGTGGCAGTGGGTCGGGGGCTAGGGGACTTCCGCACGTTCTATCATTTGTCTTCAGTATCCCTGTCCTCGTCTCAGTTACAGTCTCCCGATAACTCAAACAAACGTAAATTTATTTAGATTCAACTGAGGGATACCCCCACTTTGTCAAAACAACGTACAATGAATAAATAAATTCTGGGGGAGCGGGTGAGACGTGGAATCGATTTCAATTACGAGAAAAATTGCTGTTCGGGGAGAGCCATGAAATTTGCATATTCTCATTAGATTGATTCAGCTCTAATTAATTTATCTGTGATTACGGGATTAACGACCACCAATTCCATATGATATTGAAGGTTCTATTAATTTCAATCGATTAGTTACAACCGCATGATTGCAATTTTATGAGAATTATTATTTTTCATTTTTTTTCTCTTCGGTCTTTAGCCATAAAATTTATATACCAATGAGTGATCAATCAATCAATCATAATTCGCGAATAATAAAAAGATAGGGATATTAGAGTTAATATTCATATAATTGTCAGTGAAATCTGATATTTTATGAGTTTTCCCAAATCGAATTCAATGTCTCTCTCCTGAGAATTAATTGAATATCTCTCGCACAGTGTAATTACCACAATCGAGGGCTTATTTGCAACGCCCAATGTGCACACGATCTGATTGAATACATCTCCAATAATTTAAAAAATAATTACAGAATAAATCGCGGCCAATCGCAACTGAAGGGAGGACTCCTGTCACGTGTATTAGCAGCGTGTTCCTCGCTCGTACGTCATTTTTAGTAGGCCCCAGCTACAAGACAACCCGTAGCAGGTAGTCGAGGTATTAAATTATATTTCATCCGCATGATTAACGATCTTCCTGCACCGATGTATTATTAAACCGTACAGGCCAACACTGGGCAAGAATTCACTTGCTGGACATGACGTACTCCACCGGTGCATTATACAGACTACTGAGTCCCTCAATACAACCTTTTGGGTCTCATGCAAAATCCAACTTACCCAGCTGCCAACTCGATAGAGCCCAAATCTCTCCACCCGTTCTCCTCTCACTCCCTGGGCCAACATGAATGCGAAAACCATCTTCTGACGCCCCTATTAGTTCTGCATATTCTCTCGGTTTGAATTTTCGTGGATATCGATTATACGGGTAAATAGAGATGAGAAGAATTCAGGTCATTTGCAAAATCCAATTTGTCTAATCCACTTACTAATGGAAGGATTTGAAATAGAATTCCGAGACCCAAAATATTTCTGAAACTGAAGAAGAAATTCACGGGAAATTGTCATGTGCGGGGACTGAATTTTTTGGTGTCAAATATTCTATCCTCATCGTTCTATTAAATTGTGTCATGAATCATCAATTCTTCATCCCCTATTAATATTTTTTGTTTAATTAATGAAGAACTTCCCTCAATATTCACTCGCCTCTTGAATATATTTGTCTCCCTGTCATTAAGCTACAAATATATTTTTTTAATTACGTTGCCCGGAAAAAATCTGAACAGCTCACGGCCAACAGAATGTATTTATCAACCGTAACTCGACTAGGGACTAATTAATTAATCCCAAATAATCAACGGCAAAATTTTATTTCATTCCAACTCCAATAATTGAAACAGTAATCATCGAGGAACAGCGTTACCATCACGAAATAAAAAATGAAAAAAAATTTGTGCTAGTTATGCGAGTCCATCCGCAGGATTGAGGTCCTTGAATTTTTAACATGCAAAAAAAACGAAAAAAAAAAAAAAGAACATGGGAGAAAAACGAAAAATACGAGCTCGATGTCGCTCACTGGCATCAGTGACACCTGTTACCGAGGGGGAAGGGGGTATGTCCCGATAACAACTATTCGAAATTTTCAGCATACGCGAAAGAGAGGATGGGTGTTATGTTCCCCTCAGTTCCATCCTCCCCCTCATACCCCTCACACCCCCCTATTTCCTCTCCTCGTACCCGGTGTATGCCGCAGCATGAGCCCTCTAATGCTGGGCATCTGCAGTTGACAAGTTATTTAAAATTCCCGAGAATTTATATTCACCGGGTGTGTAATAGATATGTATAGAATATGTGTAGAATACGAGAAAGGCAGCACCAGAGGGTCGCCAACGGGGCTGACAATTGAACGCGTGTATACACGCGTGACGTGCAAGTAGCGATGGGAACAACAAAAAAAGTGAATAATTTACGGATAAATTGGAAAAAGGCAAAAGACTCTATTACATGCAAAATATATAAACAAAGTCTACGGTTTCCACGGGTTGTTGGAAGAGATTTGTGAGTAAAAATTTGTGACGCTGCGGAATGAGGCGCAATTCCATCAAATTTCAATCCCAAAATTAATCGACGCACGTCCCTAATTGATGAAGGAACATGAGAATCTGTATCCTGATATTTGCAATGAGAATAATGGGATATGGAATTTCTCACTGTGCTGACGTATCTCCATCGTCTATGGTATTTCCACCCAACCCCCGTCCACCTGCTCATCGGTTCGCTGTACGACTAATACCGCTGCATCGTAGAACTCGAGGTCAGAATGTTGTCTATCTCATATCTGCAGGGGAATGCATTCTCGGTACTGTTATAACGAGATATGTTCCAACGCGTATTGTTCCCTGGGGAATTGATGTAATTGCAGAGACGCTGTTCATACTAATGGCGAATCAGTATCATTTGTAATTTAATACGCTCACTAATTCGAGTGGATCAATTTTTTTTTGACTCCCAATAACAAGGGCCAATCAAACACAAGTTGTTCTCCATCTAACGAACAATAAAACTCCGGAAAAAAAAAATAAAATCGTGAAAAAGGTTTCCAGTGTAAAGCGGTGACAAGTTTCCCCGCAGAGGGTTCTCCCGCGGCACCGCAAAACAGAATTGCGCGACAAGAAGGGGAGGAATCTCCAAAAGGCTGTGAGTACCAAACACAAAGTGAACAGAAGGTCTGAAAACAAAAAAAAAACGCAAAACACCAAACAAAGGGTAGGGGAATTGATTAATGGCCGGTGCGCCAATGCGGTTTAGTGAATGCGAAAGAAAAAAGCAGAAAGGCCACTCGACAGTTCGTAACAAGAGATCATCAGTGAGTACAGTCCCATTTGCATTGAGGGCGAAAATCAATAGCCATTGAGACTGATCAAATTCGATAGAGGGAAAAAACGAGAAAGGGATTTAAAAAAAAGCATTTTTATTTAGAGTATCCAAACAAACACATTCCCGGTTTTCGAAATTCAGATCATATTTACGTGAAATGCCCTGACTGCAGTGAATTTTAATGGAATAACTTGATGAAAATTAGTACTTTTTTTCGTTAAATTGGGAATTATTGATAACGTTTATTTTGTTGATTATATTTACTGTTTATAAAATATCAATATCACTCAAAACACCAATTCAAAATAAACGAAGCTAAAGAGCTACTCGATAGTTCACTGAAACGTGAAATAATCAACGAGTGCTTTCTCAATTGTATTATGGCACGAAAATCAATAGCTATTGAGACCGATCGAATTCGATAAAGGGAGAAAAGCGGAAAGGGAAAGCAAAAAAAATCCCATCCTCGTTTGGAACAGCAACAAGATTCACATTGACCCACCCGCTTTGAGCACTGAGGGCCCAGTAAAAAAGACGTTATATTGCGTTACTGCTCTTATAGAGGTTCCATCGTAAAAACCTTGAAGTAATATATCCAGTAGTTTGCACTCGTGAGCCTATCAAAATCCCCTGGAATTACCTTTTACTCGGTGGCCAACCTCCCCTGCTCCCTCCCCTCTTCCCCTGTTCCCACCCAACCACTCCCAGGGATGTTTCCACCGTCGGGTCTTTATTACCACACGTACCCCATGACCTATCTTCTCAGGAATATGATTTTTCACTTTATGAGCGATAACGATAAATTGTCTGATGCTCGGTTTTTTTCCGCGCAATTTTATTTTACTTCTTACCTTGACGTTAGGTGTGTAAAGTTGGACGACAGAGTTTTGTAATGACTCATTACTGTCGATGGGCTTCTTTCTGTTATTTTTTATTGATCCTTGGAATGACGGGGGGAGGTGGATGGGGCACATTCATGAGGGGAGTGTTTTCGATGGGCGTGCCAATGGGAGCTATCAAGAAAATCAGAAAATTATTGTTTTCCCGTGCGGAGAGATATCCTGACCAATAAACAAAAAATTCAAGAGCAAAGTGGTAAAACGAAATCAGTTGACTGACATCTGAGTCGAGTTTTAGGGGAATATCTCCGAATCTAAGGGGGATGCAATTTTTTTTGTAGTTACATTTATTACAGTACTCAACTCGCTCCACAAAAAAGGTCATAATAAAAATTCAGCTATCTATCCTCGATCCCGAGATATTCGTTAGAATCGGGTTGACAGTCAGAAGTGGTTTATCTCATTTTACCACTTCGCTACCGAATTGTATCTATAGAAAATAATTAGTTAAGGGTACAACAAATATTTTTCTCGACGTATTTAAGTCTTTCCCGCCACGGGCTCGCCGCGACGCCTGTGGCCGCAGCGTAAACTAAAATACATAACATTCTTGAAGGAGTTTAAATGTTTTTCGACCCGGCAAGACTCCGGAATTCAGCAAATCATCGTCATTTGTGAGTGCAGTGAAATGTGATCAAAATAGTTCATGGGATCCGGACAATGAATAAACTTTACTCGGAGTTATTGCTATTTTTCACACAACAACAGTGACACGTGCAGTCTAACCTATCAAAGTCACGCTGTAAACATGTTGACGGATTATTTTTTAAAGTACCACGCTGATGATTTGATGACGATACTTGAGGCACCGGACAATTCGATGCATTATCCAATCTACGTTAAGTGAGTTAATAATATTATTATTGAAGCTGGAAGGGATTTCATGAGGCTATTGACCTTCTATCCTAATGCAGTCTCAGCATTTGTTGCATGTCATTTAATCCTGAGATGAACGTTTTGCAGATGATAATCGTGTTATCATTGACATTGACCCTCTGGAATTTTATGTTCCCAAATCAAACTTCAAGTCATCAACTGGACTTGTTTGATTAATGTCATGTTAAAGACTTATAAATTATAAAAATAAATACACTGAATGCAGTTCGAATCGATCGCTTCCTCTCGTGGGTCAGCAAGTTAAATATAAATGTTAAAGCGAAAAAAAAAACAACAAAAGGTGTACTACCTTCAAAGGTGAAGTGGAGATGGAAAGAAAACACAGCAAATCCGGTGGAATGCGTTCCGAAGAGAAAATCAGACATTCCTACCAATATTTCTCTTTTGAATTCCACAGTTCAGTTGTCGGTTTCAAAAAAGGGACTTTGACGTGAATTTCGAGGGAAGAAAATCGCGAAATTTCAAGTACTCGTGAAAAAATGTACTCTACAAATATTTCCGTAATCTTTTTTATATTTTTTAACCCCATTTGATATTAAAAATCGGCTACACCCAATGGTTTCTCGTAGTTTCGTCACATTATTTGGGGCTGAACCGGAAGCAGCCAACAACATCCTTCGGAAGCCAAGGCTGCACTTGCCCCTCTGCGACGCATCAGCCATAAAATCGCAAAAAATACTAGCTCAATCCCATCACAAGATAAAGCAAAGAATTCACACGAGAATCACATCAATTCCCCATCGAGCAAATCACGAGAATATCGGTGAATTAGTAACCACCACTGGCATTGCAGTCAGAATATCCCAACCCAGTGTTTTAAAACTGGTAAAGCGATGGTACTGCAAAAAGTGCGAGCACATCACAGCTGTCAATGTGAGTACAAAAATAAACTGGACATTGGGGAATTCGAAACATCTTCGGAATGAGAGAGAACAATTCTTTTCTTTCTGATTCTTTCAGTTGTCTTGGGAATTGCAAACATTAAAAGAGCCCAAACAATGCGAACAATGTTTCGCAAAGAGCCTCAGAGTTGAGAATAATGTTGATGCGGATGATTGCGTCGATTACCAAGAGGTGAAAATTCAGGAGAAGGTGCAGACCGACAGCAGTAGCACATACAATGAGGGAATGCAGGTGATCCTGATGAGTGATTTGGTGGATCAATGCGCCCCAGGGAATGATGTAGAAATAAGGTAAATTCATTGGGTCTGGTCTGGTCAATCATTGAATAAATTATAGGGTAGAGATGCGCTACAACGGAACAGTAGGAAAAAAATTAATTGAAACCACCTGCGATTCAATTATTCAATAATTATTGGCCTCTCACCGATGAATAATCATCATAACATTGACTCTTTCGTATTTGCTTTAAGTGGAGTCGTTATTGAACGTTGGACGCAAATAGCTGAGGGCAAAAGACCCGAGGCAACTACGGTAATGCTTGCCAACAGTTTATCAATATTACGAAAAGTTTTGGATTCAAATTATTCCGAGATTGAAATAACGGAAATATTCAGAAATTACTGGGCAGGATATGGGGATAATCCACTGGAAGGGAGGAATAATATTCTAGCCTCTATTTGTCCCCAGGTAAAAATTCGTTTCGAGTTATTTCACTTTATGTTATTACAACACCATGGAGATATGATTGATCAATTTGGTAATTAATTTATTATTAGCTCTTCGGTATGTACTTCGTAAAACTAGCGCTTGCTGTGGTTCTTGCGGGTGGAGTTTCCAAGCTCAATCAAACTGGTGAGTTTCCAACTTTGAGAATTTCGCTGCTTCATTCTAGTTCATGACAGGTCAATAGTAGGGAATAAAAAATGAAGAATCGTTTAAAAATAACTATTGTTATTTGAAAGTTATCTAGAAAATTTTCAAAGGATATCCGCAGGTATTTTCACTCCGAAATTCGGTGCTTCGAAACAACATTCTGCCATAGAATATACCGGCAACATACTTTCTGAAATTCGATAACTACCACAGGCTATTTATCGGTTGTAAAGAATTTTTAAAGTATAATTTTTTTATAGAGTTCCTGTCGATATTAACATGACATAATTCAGAAGAATGAGATTCTTCCAGGCGTTAGAGTTCGAGGAGAGCCACATTTATTGATGATAGGTGACCCTGGAACTGGTAAATCTCAGATTCTTAGAACTGCTGCTAGATTAGCTGTGCGATCAGTGCTCACTACCGGTGTGGGAACTACTGCTGCAGGATTGACAGCAGCTGCAGTCAAGGTGTCTTTTCACTTACATTAATCGAATAACGGGAGGAGACAGCGACGAAAAAAATAATCTCTAATTTTCTTGGGCTAGAGTATTTTACAATTCATTGATTAAATTTTTCATCCCCAATCTAAGGACACAGATGGCTGGCATCTGGAAGGTGGTGCCCTAGTCCTGGCTGATGGGGGAGTTTGCTGTGTCGACGAATTCACAACAATGAATTCTAACGACCGTGCATCCCTCCACGAAGCTATGGAACAACAGACGATATCAATAGCCAAAGCTGGTCTAGTGAGTACTCTGAATTCACGATGTTCAGTCATAGCTGCCATAAATCCAGTTGGTGGTAAATTCGTGGAGGGAGCTGAGATGAAGACAAAGCTTGGTAATCCACTTCTATCAAGATTCGATTTGATTCTGCAACTCAAGGACAATAAAAACCTTGATTGGGACCGTATGACTGCTGAGCATTTACTGAGAGCTGCTTGCGACGATCCTTGCGATCAGGATACAAGGTAATGAATGCTGAAGTTTTTTTTATATTAAATTTATCTCGAAATTTCCTAGAACTGTAAAGAAGCCCATGGAACTTCTGAAATCGGAGAATCTGTGGGACGAAGAGAGTCTCCGCGAGTACTTCGCCCACATTCACACCCTGGAGCCTACACTAACCGAAGAAGCCGACATAATCCTGCGAGCAACTTTCCTCCACCATCGAAAGAATCCAAACCGGAGGGAGGAGAGAACGACAGTGCGTCTCCTGGAGAGTCTCATCAGGTGTGAAAACAAACAATTCTCCTGGTTAATCGTACAACTTTATTATATTGATCAATTAATAAGACTCCATTTCGATATTTAAGATTGGCGGAGGGCCATGCAAGATTAATGTACAAGAAGGAAGTCGATATTATGGACGCAATAGTTGCAGCTCAACTTGTTGGTACAATAGCCACGTACAATGACGCTGGCTGTCCATTCCCCAAGGATCCAATGGCGGTATTTAATCAAGAAAGTTAGAACTTTTATATTTTTTTCACTGATCAACTCACATGCTCGGTCAATTTATTTCTTTACTCTCTTTTTTTGTCCAGCAACGGAACTACTCGAATTACTCGGCTTAGAGCACCTGCTGGACTCCTCATCGGACAATCAATAGTAATTAATATTCACTCGCATAAAGAATACATCTCAATATCAACAACAGGCCCTCCATTATCATTCCATTCACCCCTTGACACGAATTTTCAATTTTTTTAAACCCTCAAATATCCTCTCTTCCATTAAAATATTAATTAAAATGATTTATTCATCTAATGTAACGAAAAGTCCCATAGGCCTAACGAACTAAACATAAATTCTCACAGTTTTAATAACGACATCCTTGTAAAAATTAACCTGTTTATTGTTGGTGTACTATAATCAAACATTTTATGAGTACGAATTCATGTGGGACTCCCTGACTCCGTATCCTCTCACATTTCCCTAGAGACTATATAAAAATAACGATACATACTCGTGTCCAAATAACCGGTCTATCATCATCTGGTCCTTCTAATAATTTTCATTTTTTTTGATATACTGTCAAACAATTTATTTTTCCAATGACGAAGACAGTAGAAAGTAAAACAAACGCAGTCGTTTATTCCTCGAATAACTTTAAATCGTGAGACTAGTTTTAACCCAAAAGAATAAATTTTAATTAATTAAATACTCAATGCTACTAATTCAACAGAGCTCGTTAACAAAGAAAAAAGTCGCCAGAATGGCTGTGCATATAATGCAATAGTGTACGTATAATTACATTCAATGTGGTCATTATCACCAGAAATAACTTTGAAAAGTCTCCTCACATTAAATTCTCAGTTCACCAATGATATATCGATTAATACTCACAAGTTTCGTGGAAACAATAACGATAAACCTCGAAAGAGTCAATAAAGCAATAAACGCGACACATATTCAATACTAATGTTATCAATGTTCACGTGCATTTCTCCCCCCCCCCTCTCTCTCTCTCTCTCTGCATCAAATTGATTGTTTCTGTTCATTCTTTTATGATTAACAAGAAAGCCAAGAGCCCTCTGATAAATGTCAGCCACTCTGGGTAGACAAAGAGATGCAAATTGCATTCGGATGCTAGTATGCATACATCAGAGCTTCAGAGGAGAGCAATTCTACTCGTCGAGCTGAACTATGGTGGGTGAGACGCAATATCTACATCGAATTTTTTTTCCTTATTTTAGTTATTGATTTTTCTTTCTTCAATGGACTCACAAAATGTTCATGTTCAGTAGCGCGGCTGAGTGGCGTTCGCCATTTGGGCCCGAACAGCACTTGCAGCTACATCACCAGCTGCATTTTGAACATGCTCATTTCTTAGGAAAGTCGTGGTGAACTCTTGCTGGGCTTTCGACATACTTGCTGGCGAGGAACGATACATTCGGTGAATCTGAAAGTAAAAAATACAATGGCATATGTATGAATTTTTATTGACAGGCAAGGAAAAACTTGAAATATTCTTCAGCCTAGTATCTATCTTCAATCGGTTATTAATTAATTATACAGGACTCACTGAAATCATTTGAAAAATTTACCTTGGAAAGAAGTAGAAGGTCACCGGCGACAGCTACACAGTAACAAATAGCGATCAATAATAAGAGAATGCCAATGAAAGTATCCTTTGCACTGCTACCGAAAGAGTTTATCGCCTTGATGAGACCACTGTATAAAAAAACGCAAATCGATAATGAAGAAATTCCTTTAATGGTGTCAAATTGTAACTATCACTGATTATAATCACCATGTGCCAATGCCAGGTATTCCAATAGCTTGAATACTCGTGACAACGAGCTGGAAGAAAAATATGAAGAAAAACACCATGAAGTTGATGGAGCTGTCGCTCTTGAATGCTTTGTACGCCGGCCGGAACCAGCAGATGAATGAGAATGGTGTGAAAAGGATGAAGTAGAGAATACCGAGACCGAATGTTCCGAACTCCCCTTTTGCCAGCAATAGGGCCAATCCCCCCACTACATTCAGTAGTAATACTAAACCATGAACTGAAATAAATTGATAAAATATTGTTATCAAATTGAATCGTCCAAATTTGGCTGTGAATGGATATTACTTTCAACTTTTTATACTCACACATCCAGAGGTAGTACAGGTGCCTAACGATTCTTTGAAAATCTGGCTGAATTTCGAAGTCAATGTCTTGGTAAAAGCACGGCTGGAAGCAGCACTTGTCGGGTAATGGTGGCCAATTATTTCCGTTAGCTGGAAAAATTATGTCACATTATCGGCAATTGTTTCCTAGGTCAAAAAGTTTTTTGGGACACCATCGTTGCAATCGTTATCACTTAAACATTGTCTGATTAAAAATTACTCACGAGGATATGCCGGTCGTCTCGTCTCCTCCTCAGTTCTGGCTTTCCACTCCTGCTCAGCTCTCTGTTGCTGGATAACATTAAACATTCCAATAAGAGAAACTAATAATGGCCTAACGAAGTGAGAACAATAGACCTTTTCATCTTCAAAGTCAATAGATTCTCTGTCACGAGGTGACGTAACTTTTTGTTCTCCTTGATTATCCTCAAAAAGCCCAGCATTTATCGACTAATTACCTCAGCACTAGGTGACAACGTTGGAGGAACAGTCTGCTGTGGTGATCGTGCATATGCCGGAGGTGGTGGATCTTGATTTGTGGCCGGTAATGTGGCTGGAATGAGTGTTGCTCCGTAACCGCCATAAAGGGGTGGATTTGACGCACCACGAACTTGCTGGGCATTTGCTTGTGATCCAGGCTCAGCAAATGGATTGTAATCCTCAATTCCTCGAGGTGCAGGATTCGTGCCAACTGCACGCTGCACCGAGGGATCCTGGTAGCATAAATTGTCTAGTTATCATCACGAAAAAAAGCGAGGAAACATATTATCTCAGGGAGAAACGAATCCTCCATGCACAAGAATTTTCAAATAATTGTTCTATTATTTCTTCCGACTCGTACCAGCTGAATTAATAATTGGAAATTTACATGTCGACATGTTTAAAGATTTGGGAATTAATGTACATGTCAAGAAATAAATCAATGAAACGTGGCCGATCACAATCTCCGTTGTGCCCTCCGGTGAAAAAAAAATCTGTCAACACGTAGTATCATACGGAAACCTGACCACTTTTAGATACGCAGTGATGACTCACAAACCGCGATATTCACTCGGACATTTTTGACACAACGGCCACGATTGGAGTCTGTAATCCATTCCAATGATCTCCTATCACTGGTTATTGGTTATAAACGTCAAAGGATTATTGAATAAACTCACCGAGAATGGATCGTTGACAGTTGGCTCGCCAAAGGGATTTTCCTCGAAGCCAGACATATTTTTACACAATTAGTGGACTAACCTCTTGCACTTCTGGGCTCTCGTTTTATCGAACTCTTTGATAGATGGACAATCTAAACAGCACAGTGATGAGACATATCTACAGTCGAGTATTCATTATTGTCTCGGGTTATTTCTTATATGGGAAAATCCACTGATAGTCTTTTCGATGTCAGAGAGGACGTGGCCCCAGACGAAAACTGACTAGAGGATTTGTTCGAAGCCGAAGTCAATTGAGGGTGCCATGTCATTGGTGGTTGCCACAGGATTTTACGTGTCATTGGTTCATCGATGTAGACAGACAAGATTGTGGAAATTAATCTTTTTTACCCAGGAAGGAGAAGTGAAGTGAAACGACCGCTGATAAAACAGATGCAGGTGCTAAATTTTAACCTCAAAATGACAGTGCTGTGTTTATATATGTTCTGTGCGATTTTCTAATTGATGAATTCATGATACTATTCAATGTCTGGGTCGATTAGACAATTGGAAGAGCGTCAGTTGCCAGCGGAGGTGACATTGATGCGATGGTCGCCGAAAATGGACCTCCTGGCGGTTGCCAACAAGAAAGGTAAGTGGACAAAATATTTACGCTCAGCTTATATCGTCTATTATCGATCCCAATAAAGAAAAAACTGATCCAGCCCAATAAATAAATACCTCCAGGGGAAGTAGCGCTCCACCGCCTCACATGGCAGCGTGTGTGGTTGCTAAACCCCCCCGAGGAATTAGAAACGGTCTCCAACCTCTGCTGGAGACCCGATGGGAAACTCCTAGCCGTGACCTACCAGAATTCTCGAGCTCTCCACCTCGTGGACATCGAGAACAAGAACCTCCTTCACAAGAAGGACCATGAGTCCAAGGGGAAGGTGACCTGCATCTCCTGGTTACCCATGGACAATCGAACGCCTTCCGATTCTGATAATTCCTCACAAATCTCGAAAACCATAGCCTCACCAACTGGAAAATATCTACCAACTCTTCCAAATCTCAATAGAGGCTTCAGTCAGGAGCCAGAAAGGAAGGACTTCTTGTATCAGACTCTGGACATGCTCTTTGTGAGTCCCTATACCGAAATCCCTGATTTAATGTACGTTTAGTAACTAAAAAAAAATCTTTTGGCAGCTGGGACACGATGGAGGTGAAGTAACGATGTACGTTTTCGGAATGTTCTACTGTGGGACCATAAAAGTAGGGCAGGATTCAATCTCGGAGATAACTGGTGGCTCGGGCAAGCCCATCTACGTCTCCTCCAAAAGCCCCCAAGGAATTAAAGTGAATTGTCTTTCCTGCGTGCTCCTGGAGAAGTCCGCAGCCTTCCTGAAAGTAGCTCAAGTCCAGGCGAACGTGGAGTGTCTCATGGATTACCTGTCGCACACGTTGATGGCGATATCCGAAGCATGGGAGACGATTCTCCTGGAGATGGATGAGAAACTGGCGAGGTACGAGGAGTGTGATGTACCAGGAGCTCTCGCTGCTGACTTCCTAGAGCTGCTCATGATAGGAATCCCAACACCCAAGCTCAAGAACTTTCTTCTTCGAGATTTAACCGAGAAGGGATTGAAAAAACTTGGGCACAGCATCGAGATCTGTTACAGCAATATTCAGAAACTTGTGCTGAAGCATTTAAACAGTGTGGGAATGGCCCTGGTGTATCAGTTGGCGGAGATGAGGGGAATGGCAAGACTCGGTGGTCCCTATGAAGCTCTAGGTCTCAAAAACGAGGAATCGATAACCACTGCTCTTCATGCGTCCGAAGCATTTCTTGCTAAATCATCTGAGATACAGCAGGTCATCGATCACAGCATGAGAGACTACAAAGCATTCTTCAGGTAATTTTATGTTCCCTTAAATTCGCGAGCACCTGTGCGTTTCTAAAAACTCCCGTAAAACCTCTTCCAGATGGCTGTACGTCGTAATCGCAAAATTAACTGACGAGAGGGTTCCCTCAGAGGCCAGTAGAGTGAGTCAGCAAGAGCTGACATTCATCGCTGAGTTCCTCCGTGGTTTCGACAAGACCGACACTGGTAGCCGAAGGAAAGGGGTGAACCTAGAAAAGCTGGGGCAGTATCTTCGTCGAGAAAGCCTTCAGATACCCTTGACCCCGGAGGGTAGTGAGTGGGCGAGCCTCTTAAGTGAAAATAAGTGTCTGAATGATCATCCTCTCATAGTGAAGCAGGATCTCAACTGTTCATTGCTGCAATCCCATGTGAAGCTCGTGGAGGCAGTCACGGGGGTCTTCTCCGAGGCTTACAAAGATCTGACGTCCCATTTCGTAGTCAGTTCGACGATTCTGCCGACTTTCGAAGTCTCCACGTGCAGTCAGGTGATGAATCTCGATGGGGATCTCGTAATCGCAGCCTCTGATGGCGATCACAGGTCCCTCAAGATTTTCAAAATCACATCTGGAGCTGTTGAGGGGAAACTAAGGTTTAAAGCTTCAGTGATATCTGTTGATAACAAGCACACGTCCTTCTCCAGGACTTTGACTGACTTTACCATCAGTGATCTGCAGTTTTACTCCCCTCAAATCCTCAGTCTTCTGTTATTAGACCAGAATAATCTTGGTTCGACTCTGGTGCAGCTGAACATCAGTGAGAAACAGATATTCAATGACCAGGAAGAGGAGCCTGTGTTCCTGAGTGAATTGGTGGGGGGCAACTGGCCCAGGAGCTTCCAGGGCATATCCGCGAGGAGACTGGCGGTCTCAGGGCCCAGAAAAGTCACGGCTGTGCTCAGTGAAAACAACAAGATGATCAGACTTCTCGAAACTGAGGTGGAGCCTGAGGATGAGGAAGACGATGAGGAGGATGAGACTGGGGACGACAGTTGGGAGACTTCTGGTCATCTGATGGAAACTTCCGGGAAAAACGTGTCTGGAGTCAGTACGTGAGGGACAGGAGAATATATGTAAATATGATTGAAGGATTTTTTTATTCATTAAGTATTTGATTATTAAAATTAAAAAAACGATGAATACGAGTAATTTTTAAAAGTTATATTTACAAGTTCCTTAGACAGTAATTCTAAGATATAAATTGATTCAAGTAATTTACAAATTTGTCAATGAACATTGAGTCGCTGTTGTTGTTGGTTTTTTCGTTTTGAAAATCTTCGATTTAGAGTATAAATTTACAGCCTTCATGCTTGAAGGGGGAATTATTTTTTCGAATTGGAGTTTAAATTATTTTTTTACTGGCAACTTCAGAACAATGAGAGATTTTTGAAGGCCCTCAATCAGGGCAATGTGTCTTCTTTCTGCAACTGTTTAAAAACCTTTGGGAAGTCTACGTCCAATCCTGCGTTGTCGATTCCCCCCGATTCTATTCGCGAGGGACCTGCCGTAGCCTGCGGCTGGTTCTCCTTGTATCTAGCGGGCGACCCCTCCCTCGACTCTTCCAAGTCTGAAATACAAAGGAGAAATCATCGAACAATTGATTGAAAAAAAAACCACCAGCGTCAATTATTCTTTATCAACTGTGATGAACATTGACACTTGTTTTGTAGAAAGAATAGTCAGCTGTAAAATTCTATCAAGTCTTCCTCTCAGCAGCGGAACCGAGTAATCGAAAAAAATTGCCACGTTTTATGGTAAGATCTAAAGCTATGATAAGTTGGTCTTATCATTAACGACCTCTCATAGGATCATAGATCTCTTTGATAGTTCCATTCAAAGATAAAAAAATCGTTGATCCATTTTCTATAAATTATCACAGTATCTATTAGATTTCATCAGATTTTTCATGAAAGAACTCAACCTTTCGTGGTCTCTTGATAGTAATGATCAATAGTAGTTTTATCAGGAGTCACCCATAGTTACCTTCCAAGATAAAAATTCATGACCGACATAAAAAATTCCATTGATTCCTTTTCTATAAATCATTACAAAAATTTCATCATGTTGTGAACGAATTATTTCTTACCAAAAAACCTGGCACTACGTTTCCTCTTCATAGTGATGATCAATAGCACCACCGCAATTCCCACGACAATCACCATAACCGCAGCCATTCCACGAAGTAAATTAGTCTGTCAGCGAAAAATTCTCATTATCGTCAGTCTATTGAAATAATGCCGAAAAATAATTACCTCGTAGTCATTCTCCCAAACATCCTCCCAGTCTCTCGTTACTACGAGCTCCACAGTATGAATATTGATCGAAGCATGATCGTTAATTCCTTTTGAGACACATTTGTAGTAACCGGCCTGTTTGCTGGAGACCCCCTGACAAAAATTGAACAATAAGATTTTTTCATTTTCTTTCAAATTTCATTTTTTTAAATCACTGAAATGCATGCCTGTTGCCCAACAAAGATGCTCCAAAGTCCTTGGAGTTGATGAATTACTTACATGTACATAAAATGAATCTTTACGAGAAGATGAAATGGCTTATAATTAACTAATGAAGATGTTAGAATTTGTCGGGTAATAAATCCTCAGTTACATAAATGATTAAACCAATTTACTTCTTTCTCAGTGGTCTAGTGATACTTCAATCGTTTATAACGGGACCGATGATTGAAACAATAAGGAAATAGATATTCTTATGATAACTGCAGCCCGAGCTGCTCGGCCATTTCGTTCCTGAAAAATTTTTTTTTCTGATATTTGCCATTTTCTAAAAAATATAGCTGCGGGATTTTCTGTAATGCGTTCCCTTGCATGCAGACATCGAAATCATCACATGCACGAGGCGAATAATTTCTCTCATCGCTTTTCCATTTATCACACAAATATTTGCACCTTATCGTAATCGCGACATTGTTTATTCATTCTCATGGTAAGCCGAGTGACTAAGTGTCGGATTAATTGGAGGAATAATTATTACCCTGATAAGAAGTTTTCCCGTAAGAACTTCATAATTATATTTCTCCGTATCCAGTGGATTTCCAGGTCCAATGATTTTGCTGTCATCGGTGAGCTGCCAGAACATGAAGCGATGATAATCATCGTTACTCAGACAAGGTAATTCAGCCAAATGCCCGGCCTGTACCTCCTTGACGATAACATTACCCTCGGCCATGTAATTCCCCCCGACAAACAGTAATACAAACATTGGTATCGCCATTAGCCTCATCATCTTCTGTAAATACAACGAGAAATCATGAAAATTAACGGTTCCGCGACGAAGACCGGTATTAAATCTGCATTGAGATAATTTTAAAACCTTGAAAGACAATTTCCTCTTTGATCATTACACGATAGTCAGCCTTTAATACGGTGATTCAATCGTTAAAGCATTTTTCACACATCTATCAGGCAATTGCTGAGTAATTATAGTACTCCTAAGTCAATAGTATACAATCAACAAGTTGAACTTGTTTCACTCGAGGTTTTATGGAATTGTCAAGTGGAAAAAATTTACCCTGATTTCCTTGCGAACCGAAGAGATCGATTGCAAAAGTGACTGCTGAGTCCTTTGAATTTTATTTGCATACGTGCGACAGGGACGACAAGGATCGTATTCTCTTTATGAACTTACGAGAGTAAAGTTTAGCATAGTAAATAAATTATAAATCATTTTATTAATAACAGACCTTGAATGATCGAAGTGAGAGAGAAAAAAGAGAAGTGCAATTTGATCCAGTCGATCAACAGAATTGAAATTTAAGCTCAATTTTTAAAAATCAATTAGAAAAGGAATAGATATAGATTCTCTCGCCGTTATGGAACCGATTGAGCTGAAGGACTCATCATAATTAATTTCTTGATTACCTTCCAGATCTATTCTGATCACAACAAAAAAAATTTACCCTCTTCAATCAATTACACGTCAATTGAAAAAAAATGTCTCGTGATTTTGCAGATGATACAGAATTTCGAGTGAGATTTTTTCCAACAAACTTACAGCTTTCTTCTGAAGTAACACCTTTCGGCAAAAAATCAACCAAGTGAAACAGAGACAATCCTGCTTCCACGCTCGGCTGCACAACAACTTCCACACTGATCTTCAAGTTTGATAAAGGCTTGTATCAATTCTTCCAGTTAAACTCTAAACACCTATCATAAACTCGACTCTTTGTAGCACGTTTTGCTCATCAGGGAATCGTTGCATCATGAAAAACAACTCATTTGTAACGTTCAATGATTCCTTCAAGTTCCACTTTCCCTCAGAATTAGCACCAGTCAAAATATCGCCAAACTATTCTCCACGTTGTGTCTATAACGTTCAGCCCGTCGAAGCTAATTAATCACCTCGAGGTATTCAAAATTCAAACACGTTCTGTTCTTTATTCACAGTCTATTTATAATAGCAAACATTTTCCGTTCAATTCACCCTTGGACTTAAATTATAAATAGACTCCCAAATGCCGTGCAGTACCTCACGTTAGACGAACTGTCTTGTGATTGAAGCGAGTCACAGAGGCAGACTGACTCCTCTGACACTCCGTTACTCTTCCCCAAAGACAGGCATTCTATTGCGTAAGGGGTATGTCGCACTATATTCTTTCTTCATCTGTGACTTACATCTTTTTTCGTTGTCATTGTCTTTTCCTATCCTCCAGTTGGTATTCCATTTGATGGATTATTGGGATCAACAGCTGCACATTGACGAGGACATGTGTTCAACTGCAATGCAATGTTTATGAATGCATTACGTAAAAAATTGCCGATGTAGCGAGGATCGTGGTATTTTTCATCTTTTTTTCTTCTATCTCGTTGGGGTAGTGCCAAGGTTTCTTCTTCAGATGTAATACATATCGACGGTGACTACCACCTCAAACATTTCGAACTCAACATTTTTCTTTTCAAATCATCATTTCCTCAAATATTCCTTCGCTAAACAGGAAAAATATGTTTATCAGGGCTATGAAATATCACAGAACTGGTTTTGGAAAGGTTTTGATGATTTATTTTCTTAATTATTTGGGCGCGGATCCAAGGGTTGGTCTCGTGAAACACGTAAAATTAGATGTTTCCACGTGAATCAAAGCTCGAATGACGTATTCAATATTTGTTTACCATCTGATTTACGTCAAAACGTGGCTTCGATTAGCCTGTTCCCGGTGTGCATTTACGAGTGCACTAAAAAGTTATCCACGAGGCAGCTTATAATAGTCATTTTTTAATTCTATAAATTATCACAATCACAATTTTTTTTCACTAAGGATAAACTGGATAGCGTCGTCCGAACGCCTGACTAGTAAATTCCTAATTATTTTCGTTTGAAGGTGAATATAAGGTTCAAGCAAGTTTACTTTTAATTGTCTGTCAATGACGACTGTGACGCAGGACGTATATGTCTCTGAGAATTGGTCAGTATCTTGACTGTTGAATTAAATGAATAAAAACGTCAACAGCGAGGGCTGGGAGAAGTACCCAGACAGGAGCCAGGACTGCTTTAGCTGGTAAACTCCATTGGGGTGTTTCTAGTTTTAGGCAGATTAAAATTTGAGCACTGAATTTTAGAAGAACTGCCAGGACGTACCATCCCTGCAATGATAAAACCACAAGTATTCAGTGGAAAATATTTTTCTATTTAAGGGAGTGAAAAGGAGCAATGAAAATGAAATATTTCATTACGTCAGACGTATCGTATAAATGAAGGTATCACAAATGAAGATATGGTCAAGAATCAGGGAATAACAATTGCCTTTCTCTCATTTAACAAAAGAGGAATTTACTAAAGCATTCAATTCTATGGCAATAGTCATTGTAAGATAATAATAATTATTGTCAGTGCGAGGTAGTCTCTTACTGTCAGTTTTAACGCAACATTATTTTGCGAAGCGTGAGTTAAATAGATAAAAGTTAATGAGCTGATAAGACTAATCAAGTCTTAATACCTTTCGACGTAGGGTGTTAATCCTGTCGTGCCCATTCTTACAGTGAGATATCATATTGAACACAACATAAGTCAGTAAAATGTTATCGTAGAGCCACATTGGAATGAAGACAATAAACCAATTCCACTGGATCCTCTGGTCCAACCTCAGCACCAGGAGGATTAGGAAGATTAGGAGATTGAACCAGGTGAAGAGGGCCCTGTGCAGCACAGCCATCGTGCAACTTTTTAAATCTTGAAATTTTAATGATCAACTGCATGCAAAGTTCACTTATTGCAGGTGTTTTATAACTGTACTTCAATGTGTGGATTAATTGATACGTTTTGAAGCACAACATATGCACATAACCTGTTCAACAGTCTGGCCTAGACGTCAGCACTAAGCAGAGGTGGGTGATCAGAGATTATAGGGGAGATTGGTGACGCTTCTGGAGTGGCTTCGACTGTAAAATTTCGTAGCGGTGGCGCATGAAATACGATGGTGAAGGTGCCTGTTGGTAAGGCATTTGGGGCAGCCCATTTGCGATTCAGGTAAGACTCCAGGAATTTTATAAAATCGGTTTTTTCGTTTTTCGCGTTTTTCTCGGCTCCTGGGCCTCCTAGAGCAAAAAGCCTCCCATCACAGCCAGCCACGTTCTGCACGGTAGTGCCTTACCGACCGGAGGAGCCGCCAGCGCCCGAAGTAGTGATGTATTTCAATAATTAATTTATAAGAAATTTATTCTGTGCATTTACAGTAATTTTATTCTAAGATAAATCAGTAAACATAAACTACAATAAATCATTTATTCGGATTCATCAATAAATCCATCCGATTTCCGGATATCCTTTGACCGGGCCCACCTTCTTCATCTGAAAGTAAATTCCCGGGAATTAACAAAATTACCGCACTGAGAGCAAGGCCCGGGACGCCTTCTAATTAATAATTTTTTCATTAAAAGAATAATCCAATAACAATTTGAAAACCCACACAAAGCAGACTGAACAGGAAGAATGCAGTGGAGTACAGCAAGGTTTTAGTGTCTTTTTTGTTCTCCTCATCGTACGCTTCCTGCCACGGTCCACAAGGAACGGGCAAAAGGTCCATCATGCATCTCTCTCTAGGCATCTCGCAAATGGGAATAGTCACTGGGTCACAACAGTCTACGGTACTCCGATCTCTGATGGCCTTCAATTTCCTGGCCCAATTTATACAAATTCCTGGAACAAAAAAGATTCTCCAGAAAGAATAATTCTGGGAAAAAATATAGAAAACATAATCTCAAAATACCAGGAAATCCTTCTCCAGTCTTTAAGACTCCAGTCTTCCCCAAGAATGTACCAGTCCTCAGCATATTTATTGACACACCCCACCGCAAGATCATTAAAGTTCAACTCAATCTTCCGCCACGTTGAAAATCATTATAAAAAATGAGAGATTTTTTTGTTTCCTCCGAAAACAATAGTTGCTAACTTCAGAATCTTTGGTTTAAGGTAGTGCTGTCTTCACAAAAGCTTGACAAAGTCAATTTTAAAGCTCAGGTGGAGAATTAAAACCCCAAAAATATCAAAATATAGTTTCAAATCTCGCGCCTACTTTCTAACGCGCACGCAATGGAGTACGTAACCTACTCCAGCGATTGTAAACAACATCATCTGCTCCAAACACGCAGTTTACGTGACTTTCATTTCATTCATGATGAAATTTCGTAGATAGAGTGACAAGTCCGAGGGTTTAACAGTTATTTTGTGGTGAATCAACAAAACAGGTAGGTAAATTTTGCTCACATCCCTGCATTCCAGTCGCAAGTCTAGAAGCAATTTAGGGTTCTTTAAAAATCACCTGATGTTTACAAACAAATCAACAAGTTCTCAAAAATACACGAACGAACCTGCAGGGGAAATTCACGATTTAAGGTGTGATTGTCCGAGGTTTCTGATGTAGTTTAAGGATCTGGCAGTTCGTAATTATGGTGTTGAGTTCTTGGAGTGTCTTGTGCACTGTTCGTGGGAACAAAGGAAGTCCTGAATGCATTTATGGACGTCCAAGGACGACCTCGGGGTCAAGTAATCAGGAAGCAAGTGGGCAAGGCCAAGGATGATGAATCGAGTGCAATGTCTGGTGAATTTCCACTTGTGATTCCCTTTTTTGAGAGACCAGTGGACACTGCAGCGGTTGCAGGAGCCGTGGGTGTTCTTTTTATAGACAAACATCGACCTCTTTTCCGTGTACGTGGCGGAGGGCCGATCAGTTCAGCTCTGGACGTTCTCATCGCTGTTTCTTTGTGTTTTTCTTTAATTCCCGTGTTTTTGCATTTACAAGATTTTTTAGATCGCCCGGGGGTTTAGAATTCGTAGTGAGACAATGCCAACGAGGTGAGAAATTTTGTACAGTAATTACTTTCTTTTACCACGTAACGGTTCAGCTGATTTTACAAAGTCTGAGGAAACAAACGATTGTTCAACGATTAGGGAGAAAGTATTGGTCGGTGCTGGAGTGGTTTGGGGGATCACACTCTGCTGTCTGTTGTTGAGGAGGAAGATTTTTCCTGGAAATATTCTAGGTCTCATTCCCGTCATTCTTCATCGGTCAGTTTATCCCCCTTTAAAAATTCTGTGTTGGGTCTGGATTTATGTCCCTGAAAAATGACACTCTCTTATGTCCACTAACAAAAGAGATTGTGCCAGACGAGTCAAGCGAATCTATACAGTTTTTATATATTTTTTTTGTCAAGTGGGATTGATCTCTAGCACAATTATTCGTGTGCTATCCCTGAACTGAAAATTTCGGATTTTGTTCAATTTACGTTTAGCCGATTGTAAAAGAGTTATTTGTCACAGTAATCACAGAATGGACAGTGAGAAAGACCAGAAGAACAGTATTGAGGACGCGAGCCCTTCCCTGAACCATCAGCCACCCTCTCCGAGTAGTCCTGGTGCCTCCAGCAACTCAGGAAAGTACGTAAACTCCTCATCAATAATTTTAAAGATGGCCAAATATTTTTCAAATATTTTTGAACAATTCGAAAGGCCCATGAATATTCAGCCTTTTTTTTTATGAAGAAATACCTTACGATTTCAATCAACTAATTTCAATGGTGCACAACTGATAAAAATCAATGTTATTGCTGTTGGCATATGTCTAGACAATGGGTGTCGAATTTCATGGCTGGGGCTTCTCCCCCGAAGTTCGTGTCTTTAGAGGAGATTGTCCAAGCTGCTAATGGGATGAAGAACATGGCATTGGCCCATGAGATTGCTGTTGACAAGAACTTTCAACTCCAGAAGCTAGAGCCGGAGGAGAATAGCATTCAGAAACAGGTGAAGGAGGTCATGCACAAGGCCTTTTGGAATATTCTGGCTGGACAATTGAGTGAGGACCCACCACAGTATACTCAGGCACTCGTACTACTCAAAGAAATCCGTGAATCTTTAGAAGAACTAGTACTCCCTCACCACACGAAAATTCGCGAAAATCTCCGAGAAGTCCTCGATATTGATCTCATAAAGCAGCAAGCAGAGAAAGGAGTCCTAGACTTTCGCAACTACTCCCAGTACGTACTCTCTATAATGAGTAAAGTGTGTGCACCAGTGCGAGACGAGAAAATCCATGAGCTGGGTGAATGCACTGACGTTGTGGAGACATTCAAGGGCATCATGGAGACGATCCAATTGATGAGGCTTGACCTCGCCAATTTCACAATCTCAATGATGAGACCAAACATTGTTGCCTCGAGTATCGAGTATGAAAAAACCAAATTCGCGGAATTTCTCAAGGTGACGACTGATGGCCTCCAATTCACCAGACTGTGGCTGCTAAAGCATCTTGACGAGACTAAAGTCAACGCTGCTGGGGCTGATCCTAATGGAGTTAAACACGTCACTCATTATCTTCTTGCTGAGGCTTATCTGGATTTGCTTAACTGGGATTCTAGTCCTGAGGCTGAGGTAGATGAGCCTTGAACATTTTGCAGAACAGAATTGTATTTTATTTTTGTTTCAGACACTCATGCTCGATCAAGGGAGACTCTTAGAGCTCAGAGATAAGATAAATCACCTGTCAATCATCGGTTCTATTCTCCTCGTCTGCGGTAACACCGTCGGCGCACCTGTTCAAGGAGTTGCAGCCTTCAAGAAAGATATTAAAGAGCACCTGAAAGTTCTTCTGGACTCTGTTCACTCCAACAAGTAATGAAAATTTAATTTTAGTCTGCCCGGAATATTGAATATTTTGATATTGACTTTTTCCTGTCCAGGGCTTTGGAAGAAGTGATGCCAAATATTGTACTTCAAGTCAAAGAAGATGTGAAAGCTACTTTAGGTCAAGTTGGTGCTTCAGAACTCACTCCAGAAGTTGAAGCCATTCTTCAGGGACAAATTTTGGATCTCGTCAATGAAGATCATAAAATTCGGCAGCTTCTCAGTAAGTAAATCCAAGAAAAATTAAAAAACTAATGAATATCTAGCCGAAAATGATACTCTGCACCTGCTTTTTAATCTACCAGACTTGAGGATACGACAATTCCTCCAGAAAATAATTCTGAGTCAGACAGCAGTGCCCACTCCAGTACCTCCAGGATTGTCGTCTCTCCAGGAAGAACTAGCGGCAGTGGCTGCAAGATTTTTCATCATAGTTGCCCACAATCGCAGCGTCTTCGGAGATTATTACCAAGAAATTGTGGAAACTGAAATAGCGCGATTAAATTCCACTCTGGGATCATCAGACAACATGACTGATGGCATGGATGCTTAGCTCCTATCAATAAAGGTCTTCAAATAGTGCTGACGATAAAGAAACCAATCTGGATATTCACCAGTTGCATACGCAATTAAATGGCTGCCAGTAGGATTTAACTGTTCAACTGTGCCCGGCTTTCCTCTGTTTAAATTACAAATACATCTTTTGTATCACATTTTAATGAGATAATCACGTAGACGTGAATGGATTAATTTCGACGAATTAATAATTTCCTATTAATATTGGAAAGAGAATCGAATTGTGATAGATCATGTAATTTTTATGTAATAGCGTAATTAATTAATGAGTTCATAACAACTCGAGAAAAAATTATGAAAGATTTGTTCTTTATTCCAACTTGTGGTTTAGGTTTTTAGTTAATAAATAATTTAAGGCACTTTTAGGTACAGAGGACGAAATCCAATGTGATTATTTCATTTTCTCGTGTGAGTATCGAAGGCTGAGATGTGTTGTTTCTTCAAGAAACTTCTAAACCCATTAAAAAGCCTTTCAAATCCACTCCCAACAGGAAACAACTCCTCCAGCGTCTTTAAGAGCTCGTCGAAATCCCCCGTTGTCGTGTACACCTGAATCATCTTCGCGAAAATCTTGTAATTATCGTCGCTGAGTGATCGTTTCACCTCCTTCAGGTACACCCTTCCCAGTTCCTTTTTCTCATCCCCAGGACTTTTCTTCTCTAATCCATTTCCATTCTCCGCCTCAAAGTCTCTAGACGTCGATGGCTGAGCATTAAACGTGAAGTCAATCGGTTGAATCTTCAATTTCCGTTTTTTCGGCGCTGGCTCTAAGGAGGTGGAATTCTGGACAAGTTCTGATTGACTCCAGCCCCCCACAGCCTTCAGTGTCCCAAAGTTAATGACATTCCTCGCCTGAGAGTTCGAAAAATCCTTCCTCTTGACACTCGAATTGTTCTCCACCTTCTCAGGCTTGTACATATCAATATTAAAATTCTCTTCTGGTGCAGCGGTCTCTGCCACCTTGAGGGAGCTCCCTTCACGTGTTTTACTGCTATACTCGAAGCTGGCAGGGACCGCAGGGAGTGAGAACTCCCTCGAGGAGGTTCCTTTGGGCTGTGGAAGAGTGGCTTCAGCAGTTTTGAAGAAATTCCTCAGCTCCCTAGTGACAATTCCAAAGTTGGAGAAGTTCTTTATGTGAGGCCTCAACCAGGATGATAATTGTCCCTTGAAACTTGCGTTGTTGAACCTCGTGTCACACAGAATAATGGCTCCATAGTCGTCCTTGTGCCTTATGATTCTGCCAATCGCCTGATTCACTGCTCTAGAGGCTTCCAGCTGGTACCACTGCTGACCCGACAGTCCCTCCTTGTTCTTCACTCTCATCTCCTCTAGATACCTCTGCTTCAACATAACTCTTGGATCCTTCAAGGGGGGAAACGGCAGGCCTGTGATGAGGACAGCACGACCGTTGGCGTTCGCAAAGTCCAGACCCTCAGAGACCTTGCCTCTGCAGACTGCCAGAAAAATTGCTCCGTTGTGCGTTGGGTCTTGGATCTTCTGGTAAAAATCGTTCATTACACTGTTGAAGCTGTCTTTGGTCTGGGGCTCCACGAAGATCGGCTTCTTCTCGGAAATCGTCGACCAGAGACCCGAGCTCTGCCAGTCGTCTCGACACTTCTTCATCATGGGGTAAGAGGGAAAGAAGACCAGGAGACCGTGGGGGATGAGGCAGCTGAAGTTGTAGAGGGTTCGTCCTAAGGCGGAGATGTACTTTGGGTCGTTTCGGGTGTTGTACGAGGAATTCAGAGGGTGAGAGTCGGGCCCTTGGCTCAATACTCCTGCACATACCTAAAGAATGACAGCCATTGAATTGGGGTGAACAGTCATCTTTGATGGTTTAGATGAAATTTATATGAATTATTCAAGAAATAATTGAGAATAACTGGAGCTATGTACCTGGTTACCAGTGACGATATGAGGATTCTCCAGCTGCACATCAATAGGAATTCCCAGTTCCGAGATAAATGGTTTCAAAGGAGACAACGTGCCACTAGTCAAAATGATAGAATGAACGCCTTGCTCCAGCAGCTGTTGCATTCCAAAGCCCGGGCTGAAGCACCAGTAGCTGATGAGCTTCCCTCCAGCCTTCTGAGCAGGTTTCTTGGGCTCCCATCCATCGTTCCTCCCAATCTTCTTGGCTTCTTCGGGCTGAACATAAACTTTGTACGCCTGCTTAACTCTCTCGCGATGTTTGAATGAATTCGATGACCCCCCACCGCTAAAAACTGTCCTCAGAAAATCACAGAACTTCTGCAAGGAATTTCCACGCCTAGCAAATGGAGATGTGCTGATTGTTGACAGATACAGGATTATCTTGTCGAGTTTTTCGATGACTATTTGCTCTTTCCCATGGGTTAGATCGGCCTTCTCGAGGAGTTCGAAGATGTAGCCGCCAGGGTATGTCTCTCCCTCACTGCCCAATTTCAAGGGAATCTCATCGACGGCCTTCTCCACAGCCAGGAACATTATCTTGAGGACACACAGGTCCTCAGGGGTGAAATCCTTCTGTGCACTGTTCCCAGGGCCTTCGAGGTTGAAACCAATGTCCTCAGCTTTCTCCTCAGCCATGTCCTTCATGACTTTTGTGACTTCATCGATACACAGGGCTATGTCTGTGCTACTGATCTGGAGGGATGCAGCCTCTTCACACGTCTTCTCAACGTTGTGTGCCTCGTCAAGAAGAATCACGTAATTCTGGAGATCAATCCCCTGAGATTTTCTTGTCTTCGGATCCAGGAGGTAATTGTAGGGCATGAAAGTTATGTCTGCTGATGTCTTCAGTTCCTTCGCTAGGAAGTATGGGCAGCACTTCAACTTCTGACCATTCTTAACTAAATCTTCAATGTCGCAAATTTCATTTTTAAAAAGTGGATCGTCTTTTCTTAGCTCAACGTTATTAAAATAAAAACAAGTTCTAGCCCTGACTTTGGCCTGGCACATGTGGATTTTGTTGGCAGAGTTCTGCTCCTTGGAAACCTCAGGATGAATGCACAGCTGATCCCTAGATCCAATGACAGCAACCTTCACGTGTTTGTATGAGGTCCTCTTCAGCTCTTGCATTGCCTGGGACAATTGTGAGTGAGTTCTCGAGGCATAGATGATCTTTGGCATGGCCCAACCAAAATTAGGATTCTGAACTGACACCTCTGTTGATGCCCCAGCAGCATTGTCAAGACTATTCGTGAGATTCTCAAAAAACTTCCCACCAAATTCTGGCTTCTCAATACCTCCCATTAACGCCTGGGCCTGCAGCTGGGCTTTTTTCACTAGTAGCCAGCTCAAGGAGGAGCAGAGCATACTCAGTGTTTTTCCAGTTCCTGTTGGTGACTCCAGAACCCCATGTTTTTTATTCTGGAGGCACTCGATCACCTTTGCCATATAGTCCTCCTGCACTTTGTAGGGAGGGAATGGAAATGTAACCTGAATGCCATTAATAACGATGTCAGGCATCTTCCACAGGGCAACCCCCACACTTTATCCAGTTCAACTCTCACAGAAACCCTTACTTTATCTACGTTAACAAATCCGGACCATATTTGGAGCAATGAGGAACGTCACCATGTCTTTCCACCCAACTTTACCGCCAAAACAATGTCCACACGTGACTGTCAAGGTCATTTAAGCGTCAGGTGCTGCCTTCATATGTTCAACCGCCGAACTAATCTGTTTTTGTATTTTTTATTTGAATGTACAAGGCAAAATAAACACAAAAGAATCAATCGTGAGTGTTCAGTGATAGGTTGGTGTGCCAGCTGATAAGTAGACGGCCGGTAAGTGGTCAGGCGTGTCTCCATTATTCCGAAGGTGAGATTTTTTTAACAAATTCAATTTAAATGTGTCTATTTGTTAAGTGGGCGGAATCTCCAGAGCTTTTTAGACTAGAGAACTTCGTGGGAATGCCGGGGAACATAGGTCTAGGTCGACGATTAAGGGTTTATGGGGCGTCGGTCCTTATCAGAGTTGATTGACCTCCAAAAGAATTCATTGTACGTTCGCGAAACAATATGAGTGAAAGTGATTAATTGATATTCTGAAGTATTTTATCATCAACGTCGGCCATCAGTTTTTTTTATCTGCGGTGAGGGGTATTTAAAGACTTCTGGGGGATTTCTCGTCGGATTTTTTAGCTGGGGCTTTCAGAGAGTGCATTGTTAATGGTCGAGGGAACTGATCACAATAGAACTATAAATTAAAAACATACCGCAGTCATTCGAGACAGATAAACATGTTTCTAGTTTGTGGTTTGATAACGCTGGGTCAGGTTATTTTTATCGCTATCGAGGGGTATTAAAGACCTTTAGAACCTTTCTCTGGTAACTCTCGAGGCTCCAGACCCCCCTGAAAGTGCACTAAATCTGGAGCAGCTGCTACAGCTACAGAATCGTAAGAAGTCTTTAGAAAATCAGGATTGAACTAATTTCTGTTCCAAGGAAAATCATTAAAAATGCGTCTGGTGATCTGTGATACCGTTGATTACGTATCGGAGTGGTCCGCTAAATACGTAATGAAGAGAATCAACGACTTTCAACCGAATGCCAATAAGTACTTCGTCCTGGGACTCCCAACTGGTAAACAATTCACAATTTGCCTGATTAACTGTTGAATTATGTGGAGACAAACGTCTGGACTGGTGAGTTCTATTGAATGATTCTGTCCAGGTGGCACTCCTCTGGGAATGTACAAGAAACTTATCGAGTTCCATAAAGCTGGGAAGATCTCATTCAAGTATGTGAAAACTTTCAACATGGACGAGTACGTGGATCTACCCAGGGATCATCAAGAGTCATATCATTACTACATGTACAACAATTTCTTTAAGCATATTGACATTGAACCTCAGAATGCTCATGTTCTTGATGGTAATGCACAGGACTTGGTGAAGGAGTGCGATGAGTTTGAGCAGAAGATCAAGGATGCTGGGGGGGTCGAACTCTTCATCGGAGGTAGGAATGCATAATAACAGTGTCAGTCAGGCGTAAAATAATAATTTTCGGGATATTCATAGAGTCTTCTGTATACGAGTCTCCTATTCACAATTAAATCTTTCACAAATTCTCTGAATAGTTTTTTATACTCTAGGCATTGGCCCCGATGGTCACATTGCATTCAACGAGCCAGGCTCGTCCTTGGCTTCGAGGACACGTGTGAAAACTCTTGCTCAAGATACTCTCGAGGCAAACGCCCGATTCTTCGGTAATGACATAGATAAAGTTCCCAAGCAGGCGCTCACTGTCGGAGTGGGCACTGTAATGGACGCAAAGGAAGTTATGATTCTCATCACTGGCTCTCACAAGGCTTTCGCACTTTATAAAGCTGTCGAAGAGGGGGTCAACCACATGTGGACAGTCTCAGCATTCCAACAGCATCCTAAGACTCTCTTCATCTGTGATGAAGATGCTACACTCGAGCTTAGGGTCAAAACTGTTAAATATTTCAAAGTAATAACTACTTGCCATTGAATCTCGTCTACTCTATTTGAAATTAAAAAATGGTCTTATCTCCGAAACGAGTCATTTTACGGGAGAAAAGTAAAGATCTATTTTTTATAGTTGAATGAATTCCTAGTAATGTTTTTTGACACGAAAAACCGATTTCCCATATTTTTTCCTTTTAAATGAACAACTCGAAATATAAAGTGATATTTTGTATATTTGCCTAAGTTGCCAATAAAAAAAATATTTTAGTATTAAAAACAACAATTAAACATCCAACTGACTTTCTCGCCGAAGAAATAATCCCTCCCGGGATTATTGAGAATTTCTTCAACTATAAAAAATGTCCAATGAATTTATTAAACGAACAATCAAGGGCCTTATTCTATTTTTGCTGGTAGAGAAACCTATAATAAAACCCATTAAATCGATAACAAAATGTAAAAAGTTTGTTTCTCATTTTCTCGATATTTCCAGGCACTTAGTGAAGTCCATAGCAAACTCATAGAAGGTGATGAGCACACGATTCTTCCACGTCGTGTTCAAAATTAATGGCAAGTACAATTGAGAATTAATTTGATTTAATTCGGGTTGAAACTTAAAATCAGTCAACATTTTTTTATAGTAGAAAATGTGTTTTATTTCGTTTGTTTCAGAGCGTATACACTGCCAACGTACCAATCGAGGACACCTGAAGGCACCATCGATATTGTTTAACACTAAGAAAAATGACCGACTGACTGCTCTTCGGACAATGGAGATTCCCACATTTTCTCGAAGTGCGAATTCCATAATTACAATTTTTTAACAATGAAAAAGACAGTCGAATGTCCTGCCAGAGTTCATTTGACTGCTAAGTGCGAGTTATTCTTAGAAATAATTTCTACGACTAATTCAAAAAAATACAAAACTATTTTACTATGCATGTAACATTTGTACGAATAAACAATTCTTGGAGATTACTGCACTCAAGTTTCACTAGATAGTATTAAAAATTACGTTAATTAAGAGACCAAGAATGGATATACGATACATAATGAAAAAGATGAAGAACACACCAATGAAACATTCAAAGGAAAACCTAGTGAATTCGCTCGGTGCTTTCGATTCGATTCCATTTCTACTGAAAAAATCCAGTTTTTCAATACTTCTACACATATACAATTAGTCAATGATACAATTTAGTCGAACTCCAAATATTCCAGTTCTTTAATCGACACGTAAGAAATGAAAAAGCCAGAAATTGCAAGTTATGTAATCTTTGGTAAAAAAAACTACAGAATTTCGCCCAAAATTATCGAAAAACATTGCGATTTCCAATATTATTCATCAGCGAGACTGCTAGGTTTTTCCACAAAATGCTCAACCGACCCTTCATTGGGGTTCAAAATATATAAAAAAGGTAAAGAAAAATCGCAAGCGACATTGGCACTTTATTCCGGTTCGGTCTGGACAGTTTTGTGATCGTGTGGAGGACCCAGAGTCAGTGAATCTCGTGTATTAGTAATATTGAGGATCTCCCGAAGCTCCATGTTCTCCTTCTTAAGCCTCGAGAATGTCTCTCTGAACTTGAGTTCACTCTCCTCGTCGACCGAAGCTGCCACTCGCATGACAGCTGCCATCTCGTTGATCTTCTCCGCCTGACTGGTGATTATATTTGCATATTTGGCATTGTAGAGGGATGAAAAATCTGTCTTGGAGGTTTTCATGAGGGCTGACGTCTGCTGGCGGTACTTGGACATTATTAGCTCCAAGGTCTTCTGGTAGTCCTCGAGGGCAGTTTTGAGCTCTTTGTTCTCAGCCTGAATCTCTCTCAAGTGTCTCGTCTCCTGTTGGATACTGGTTATTAACTCCTGGTGGGGTCGTTGCTTGGCTTCCGCGTTCAGCATGTCAATCTCGTCCTGGTACTGCTTCATATTGTCGATTTGATTGCACACAGACTGGATCTCAGTTATGAGGTTGTCAGCTGTGTTCTCGTGGTCTGTGATCCTTCCCACGAGCTTCCTTGCATCGCATATTATTTGTTGAAACGTTAAAGACATCTGCAGTGGCAGAAGAATACGGAATATCGATCACTTCTGATGATAAAGGGAAGATTAACCTATGAGGTACAAGGTCGATGTGTCGTATCGACCTATCCGAATGAGAATGTTTGCTCGACAATTACGATTCATCTCAACCGCATTATAAGGGCAGGAGATATTTATAATTTAATAAGAAGTATTTTGGTTAACCCTCTAAGCAAATCACCGCAGAAATTATCACCCAAATGGAAATAATGATGGAGAATTGTTATGATTAATTGGTTCAAATGAAGATTCATTACCTTTGGGATGTGGTAAACTGATTGAAGATGATGCTGGTGGTATTTTATTGAGCAAAATTTATTCTCCTAAGATGACATTTGGTGGATTACTGTCTTCTGCTGTTTTTCTACAAGTTAGGTTAGATTGTTTTTTCCAGAGGGGATCGTTTAACCAAAAAAAACCCCAGAAAGTTTAATAAGTTGGGAGCTCTTAGTCGGTAAAGAAATTCTGTTCGATAATGGAATGGATGCTGCCATCTTATGGCATGAATGACAGTAACAAATTGTACCGGGATTACAGCGATCTTGTAGCCCCCTGAAAATCACCGTCTCATATTTCTGAGAACTCGTCTCTAGAAAATTTTTTGGATTTTAATTTTACTATATCGTGGGCTGCTATAAAAACCTGCGAATCTAGAAAACAGAAACGACCCCCTTCCTGTAATGGCGATGGTCCAGAACGTGCGAATCATACGATAGGAAGTCCCCGTTGCACAACTGTCAAACTATATTTTCCACGACGCTGTGAGAAAAAATAATGAGCTCAAATACTTGACTAAATTCTGGAAATTAGTTATTCAGAATTGGCTAATAAAAGAAAAGCAGATACTAAATACACAATGTAACAATAAGAACGGATTTCCGCATCAAAGATATCATTGATCAATAAAATAATGATAATGTTCTTCCATTTTGTCTTTTTTCTTTCATTTTTTCTACATCCTTCCATTATACATCACAATCTATCTAATAGTATCTTCCACGTTCTTTCATTCGCATAATTGTAATAATTTTTATTTATTTTCATTGTGTCTTTATGAATAGACAATTAAAAAAATTGACAAAAAAAGAGATTTTCTTCAGAAGAAAAAAAAGATTGACAGAAATTATTAAATTCACTCCTTCTGTTTGCTTAATCTTGCTTTGCATTCGTGTCATTTCAATTACACATGATAACATAAAAATTTCATTTCTCATTCGAAATTACATCTTGCTGTTCTTCATTTTCATATTTGTTTCCCCTCCCCATTGTGAGGCCGCAGGCACTGAATTTTCAATTGTCCACTGGGTGGCGATTATTTTTTTCTTTTTCACTCAATCAATAATTATTTGTATCAATTGAACAAACAGTTTTTGCATACTGAGAAAAATAATTTTAAGCTGAATTTTTTTTATCATTTATCTTCATTGCTGAGTTATTTCTCCGTCAGTTGTATTCCATCCTTCTTCATCGTTATTTTTTATATTTTTTTTTATCAAAGTCCCATTTTTTGTTTGTTTCTTTGTCCGGCAAAAATGTCGTGCTCACACATGCAGAGTTTACTTGTTTTTTTTTCTCCTTGGGTAAATAAGTAATAGGTCCTCTTTATCCGCTTCACCTTGTGTATAGCTGTTTATCTCATTTTTTCATTATTAACAGTATTATAGATGCAGTGGGTTAACCATTGCTACTGACGTGGCATTCCTCGTCCTCTGCCGCGACCACCATCACGTTCCTGGAACACGAACGAGGACTATTTCAATTTCTCATTTTTTTCCTTTTCGGCTTCTTACCGTTTGTTCCCCTTTACATCCCCAGCCCCGCATACCACATTCGCCGGAGGTAGACTCGTCCCCTACGAGTCCCCCGCTCCGGCAATGAAACTGTGAGAACTAGAGCGTTACAAAATTTTGGCGCTCACTAGTGGCATTGAACCCATGGCCACAGCTAGAGAAGCTAAATGCGGGCTAAACCTGCAGTTTTTATCTACTTTTGCCAATTGAACAATTGTGATTTTAAAAAACTCCAATCGTACTCGAGATATATTTAGATGATGAAAATGGTAAAGATCGATTTCGGAAAACTTACCAGGAATATACCTTATAATAAAATGGAAAAAACTACTTACTCGACGATGAGGCGGATGTGGCTGATGTCCTTGATGGCTTGGATGTCCCTGATGATGTGGGGGATGTCTGGCCATATCCCCATGGGGTCTTCCCCTGTGCCCTCCCATAGGCGGAGGTGAATGCGCCTGATGATGCATACCCATCACCGGCACCTTCCTCTGATCCTCTTCCGCCTGTCTCCTCTCGTAATGTCCAAAATCATCGAAAATACTCGTTGAATGGGGATAAGAATGAAGAATCCGTAATACTTGAATCCCCCTGGCATAGGGCACCTCCTGAGCATCTCTCGAGTTTGTAACTGGTTTATTTTCATTATTCTCCAATTCAATGTGCCTCAACTGCATGTTGGGCACGTCCTTTACGTATATCCAACGCACTCTAAACTGTCCCTTCCACTTGTCCTGGGACCAAACCGAGCTGCTACTCTGGTAATCGACTGATGATACCATCTGAGCCATTCCGCAGAAATGTCCTGAGCCATTAACTGAAAAGAACAAATACAGAGGTGCTCCCTCTCTCACAGCATCTCTGTAAGCTTGATCGAGCCTTTTATTTCCATGTTCAGTGCTACACCAGATCTCATACTTGATAGATCTGTGAATATCGTCCTCAGAGTACGATTTAATCACGAAAAATTTTGCACCAGGTGCTGTCTGATCGAACTCGATAGGATTGTAATCATTCTTGACTTTCAATTCATCTAGAACCGGATGAGAAATGTTCACTGCTGTCACTTGCTGTGACTGATATTGATTGGATTGATGGGATTGAGGCTGGTGCTGCAAGGGAGCTGAGTGCTGGTGTTGATGCGGATTCTGGTTCTGGTTCTGGTTGTGGTGATTCTGGTTTTGATTCTGATTTTGCGGCTGATTCGGGGCCTGTAGATGTCCATGAGACGGATGGGGCTGGTGGGTTTGATGGCCGTAATGACCTCCTTGGTGTCCTTGATGTCCTGGATGCCCTCCCTGATGAGTTGGACGATGTGTCGGAGGATTGTGCACCACTTGCTGTGCAGGTGGCGGCTGCTGCTGCTGCTGCTGTTGCTGCTGAGGAGATCCTCCAGGATGGTGTGCAGCTTGAACAGACGGGGGAATAGCCTGAGGCGGTCCAACATTTGTGGGAGGCGTTGAGAGGGATCCTGGATGCTTCCAGCTTGGTGGAGGCGTTGGTGGTTGTCTTTGAATCGGTGGAGCTGGGGCAGCAACTGGCAGCTGGATTTGCGGTGGGAGGGGGGCTTTGGGGGGCGGTGGAGCTGATGATTTACCCTCACCCCAGGTCCCAATGTCCATATTGTGTTTGCCGGGGACTATTGGGGGCGGTGGCATTCCTGCTTTCTTCTTCATGCCGGGATTCGCGGACACGGGGGGCACTGGTTTCGCTGGCTGACTGGCTACACTTGCCCAAGTGATCTTACGCTGCTCCTTAGGCTCGGCTTTCGAGGACTGGTTGGAAGACATACTCTGATCATGACGCGGGAGTTCACCGAGGGATAAACCCTGAACTGTTTGCTCAAGGTTTTTCATGTCGTTGGCTGGGTATGTGCCGTCTTGGTTACGGGGCTGGGGGTAGTAGTCCTCGTAACGAGCCTTTCGAGGGGTTGTACCCCATGCGTTGAAATCACCATTTCCTGGATCAATCATTATTGTCAATGATAGTGGGTTCAGACACATTTCAATGGATATGACAGAATTATAGCAAAATATCTCAACAAAAAGCTACGAAATTGTTGAACCGCCACAGTTATAAACAACTCTGGGAATTATTTCGAAGAATTTATCATCACCTGGAAAATAATTAGTAAATGCAGGCTGTCCAAAGCCCCCGAATGCGCCGCCAGCACCAGTGGAGAACATCTGATCCATACCGTATGCATCGTGGCTCATTTGGCCGCCATAACCAGAGAGAAAGGCTACTGACTCAGTGCCATTTGACCATGTGCCATCGCCCGCACCGAATGTTTGGTATGGAAACGAAGTGCCAGCATAGTAAGGATACGGTTCACCAGTGCCGATGGGATAGTTGGAGTGGTGCTGTGTATTATTCCCTCCTCTCCATGAATCAAATGATGCATCGTCCCCAGCATGATCACCTCCTTGTTGTTGCTGTGCCTGATGTTCCTTGGGACCATTGCTCGCTGTAAAAACAACATTGCAATCGTAATTCTTATTGACATTTCGTTGACATCTTGAAGAACACCCCAAGGGGCTCCTCTCTAAGATGTGTCCCCAAACATTCTCACATCTCGTCTCACAGAGGATGTCATATTGGAGCATAAAATTAACTCACCCTGACTATTGGTTTGTCCTTTCATCCGCTGCATTCCGTAGCATGCAAAAACAGATAAATCTTTATATGGATGTTCCTGTTTTCGTATGATGCCGATGATACGGTACCCAGGGCGTCAACAGTGTCAAAACTAACCTGATCTGGCACAGCACCTGCCGATCCAGCTGACATAACCTGACGATTAACAACTATTACTCCAGTCTCACCCTTTTAAGATAAATTGCAATCGTAAAATCACTCTTATCATTAAACTGGACTAATGCTAATGCATTCTCCGGAGTCCTTGAGGAGTTAATCGTTGACACTGGGGGCCACAACAAACCACAGTATGTTGGGTACAATATTTTTCAAAAGGTTAAAATCGTTGGAATAAAGTTATTTATGACGTAGACGTGGGGCACACGTCCACGGGGACGTCGCCGATGAAGACGATGAATAAGGCAATTGTCCTTCACAAATACCCGAAAACGCAACTCCCCCCAGTTGAGTCTCTCAGCGGCACTAACTTTTTTTTATTCTTTTTCACCACTCACAGTTCACTCCTCTAATTTCTGTCTTTTCTCTTTCCACCCAACAAAAAAATCTTCCGTCTCGCTCCACAACTCCCCCCGGCTTGTAGGGAGCCTGTCTGGCAGTTTTGGACAATAAAATAACTTCTATTATTGAGTGAGTTCACAGGAAAGTCACTGGCGGGACAATGATGTACATTGGGATTTCGGTGATTACCGGTGATTGTTTTAGAGTTCTTTTTTTATGGATTTTACGATTGATCTTGGGTGAGAGAGATGTACGGGAGGGTATTATAATTGCGTGACGTGCACTGACCCCCCGATATACTTGTCAGTGTTGCCGAGTGTTGCCGGCAGAGCGCAGGTGGCGCGCAGACGAGAGCGCGAAACGTATCGGTATTTAAAAAGTTGCGGCAACAATCAGGACTTGGACAGATCTTGTCTCAATTTTTAAATCTCAAGTTTAAGGCGAATGATTGATTGTTAAAAGAGAAGGGTTGCCAAGATTTTGTATCGCTAATGGCGTCGTGCAAGGGGTTGGTCAATCACGAGATTCTAACCTAATCTCTTGCAGCGTCCCGACCAATGGAGGACCATAAGTCCCTATGCCCTTCACGCGCGACCAATGAAGAGTGGAGGGACCGTTTTTATGAGATCACGATCAAACAATTGATGTCGGAAATTATCGTCATTTAATTAATTATTATTAGGAATCTGGAGAATATCTTCAGCATTTAGGTATCCCTAGGGTATGAGGAAGGGGTAAGTTGTGGGCAAAGCCCTGATTCGTGCGGAATTTATAAATTTCTCAATCAACCATAAATAGTCATCTAATCAATAATTAATTTTTAGTTGCATTTGTCGAAAACGTCTCGTCATATGACGGCTCATGGTGGCCCTCACAACTCTAATTCTAGCGCCATGAAGTTTGGCGAACGTGAGTCAAGTCAGCTGTAGTACTACTACTTGAGTGTTGGTGGTCAGGACATGACAGTTGCAACCCACACTTTGGCAGAATGGAAATTCGATGGTGATTAGAGGCTAGATCGACCAAACAATATCTTAAATCATACAGTGTAGACTAATTATTATCACAGGACATGAAAATTCAATTATCGCCCATATTTTCCTCATTCTTACTCAGCTGTTGATGTCAACATTTGTGGGATTATTCCATTGTTACTCCAAAATCATTGGTGAGTAGGTGCGAGAACACTCTCACAGGGACTAAAACATCAATAACTAAAGCTCTAATCACTTTTCCCTTTCATTCTCACAGATTGGAGGAGTTACAAGTCATTATACTTATTATTGCAGCACATTTTGTACTCAAAAAAGGATATGCAATGTTCAAAAACACATTTCAAAGCGGATTCCTATCTATATTGTACAGCATCGGGAGCAAACCTCTGCAGATTTGGGACAAGAAAGTGAGAAACGGACATATCAAAAGAATCACTGATAATGATATTCAGAGTTTAGTACTCGAAATACTTGGAAGTAATGTCAGCACTACCTATATCACATGTCCAGCTGATCCTAGAAAGACACTTGGGATCAAACTGCCTTTTCTGGTTATGATTATCAAGAACCTCAAGAAATATTTCACCTTTGAAGTTCAGGTATTCATTGAATTTATATCTCTGTAATTTTATCTGTTCCTAGACATACGATAATTTATCTTTTCAGGTGATTGATGACAAAAACGTACGAAGAAGATTTAGAGCGAGTAATTATCAATCAACGACAAGGGTAAAGCCATTTATTTGCACAATGCCAATGAGGCTCGACGATGGATGGAATCAGATACAGTTCAATCTCGCAGATTTTACTAGACGAGCCTATGGGACTAATTATGTTGAGACACTGAGAGTACAAATTCACGCTAATTGCAGAATTCGTAGAGTATACTTTTCGGACAGGCTCTACTCCGAGGACGAGTTGCCAGCTGAGTTTAAACTTTTCTTACCTATTCAAAATAAGGCTAAATGTTAAAAAATGAGCAATATACAGGTGTTTTATACTTGAGGAAATATTTGATTTCATTTATTTTCATTCATATTCCTTTAAAATATTATTCCAATAAGTTTTATACATCTCTGCGTAAATTTAGAAATTTTTAACTGTTGCTTGGAGGTTCTTCTTCGCTCTTCCTCTTTCGTTTCTTCTTTTTTATGGGTTTCTGGACAATTTTTCTCGTCAACATTTGCGTTTGGCAATTTTTATCGATGGATTTTACAGTTTTTTTTCGACACTTATAAAACTCTGACAGCGTATCAAAAATTTCCTTTGGAGTTTCGTTCGGCTCGTAGTGGCGATCCTGCAAATATATTCTCCGCACTCGAAAATTGGGGAAAATGATAAGTCGGTTCAGCGAGACGTAGTCAGTGAGGTACACTTCTTTGCATAAATTTCGAAGATCTATCTCTAGCATATTCCAGCTATCATCGAGTAATAAAGGGAGAAAAGCAATAGTGGGTGTGATTTTCGGAATTTTCTCTCGGATTGCGTTCGTTATTAAAATAAATCTTCTCCTGAATTGTAACTTATCAATAACCTGAATGAACAAAAGTTATTTACATGTAAATAAATTATTGAGCTTTTTATTTTCATATATTGTCGATGCAGGTAACAATAACTATTTGAATCAAATCAGAAATTATTTATCAATTAATTTATCGACAAACCTGCAACTCAATTTTCCCTTCTTGTTTAAGATTTTTTATCACGAAAACGAGAATTGGTAAATTAGTCTGGAGAAATTCATTAGGATGGGAGGGGCAATGGATAGAAGTGGGAAGAACATCCTTGGGAGTGCTCCCCTCTGTCCTCCCAATTATTTCAATAACCCTATCACCCTTCAATCCTTCATCTCCGACCCTTTTCACACTTCCGTCCAAGGCAACAGTCTTCCCCCATCGGCACAAGGGTCTGTCAGCCACACTACTCAATAATGACTCAAAACCCTCGACATGAAGCATCACAGTGAATTTTTCAGAAAAATTTCCCTCAATTTGATTGATTACATATTTTTAAAAAGATTAAAACTGATTTTCTTTTATTTTGTCAGTTTCCTCTACAACAACAGGCTCATCTGTATGTGTCCTTTTAAATTGATTGAGTGACAATTGAAAGTAATTGCCACGATAAGAACCCTTCAATAAATTTCAATTGCGATTTTTCGGAGGGGTCCTCACACCTCCGCAGGTATCGAGTTGTTAAATATATTTTCTATAATCGATAAGAATTCAGAGGGATGTAGTAATACAGATGAGTAACGTTATCCTGCGCCAGACAAGGAAGAAACAAATGATGCCACACACTCGCTCACGCATGTGCAGGTAGTATTAATTGGTAATTATTAAGTATTGATTTTTTTTAACGAGTGGGTGGTATCCACCTCCAGCCGCAATGATTCTTTTACATCCGGGGCTTGTATTTAGGGCTACAATCGACTACTACTTCTCCTCCACGCTTTTAATCCATCTGTCGATGTTTTTTAAATTGCTAACATTGAACAAAAAAAGGATTTATCCACTGGAGTGATGGAACATACAATTTGACATTTTTACACTATTTTCACTAGAGCAATTGCTGAAGAGCAGAAATTGGAAAACTGGACAGAGAAATTGCAATTAGAATGACTCATCTGCGATGACGCTGGATAGAGGACAAGCTTCAATTCAATTCGTTTCCATTTTTCCTGTGAATGAATAGATAAATCATTACAGGCAGGGCATTGAAGTAGGCCATCCCGAGAATATTCGAGCGCCTTTCTTGGCTCTTCGATTCACCCCGAAAAAACACCCAAAGGACAATACAATTATTCGAATTCAATAGAAGTGGAAAGAAAATCATAAAAATAGCAAAGGCAGATTATTCTACCATGAAATGAAGGAAAATAAGAAAATTAACAGGAATTATTTTTCTGTCACACTGCTGCTTAAAATAGAATTAATTAATTATTTCACCTGGTTGAATTCGGTCAACTCCGACGAGAGTTATCTTAAAATCTGTAACGAAAGCAGATTCTTTCACCACCCATTCCACTTTGTCCTACTATTGTCGACACATCGAACCATTTATAACAATTCGTTACAAACATGTGGAAAATTAATCAAAATTTTGGTTTCCATTATCTCTCACAATTTCTTCTCATAATTCTAATTAGAATTATGGGAAGGGTTTCTTCGAGAACCCCTGCAGGCTATGATTTTAATCTCTACTTGCAATCATCGTAATCTTTGCGACTATCGAATTAAAATGGCGTCTCAATTACATGATGAATGCCTCCCAATCTCAGATTCTTCTCACACCGAGATATTTCCATCCCACCCCTTTCAAATAGTCTCCCAGTGAATGGAAAAATTCTCCTGGTGCTAAATATTGCTCAAGATGAATTCTAGAACCGCCTGAATATTTACCGATGTAAATTCATTAATATCCACCATCTCGAAAATTAAAATCCCTGTCATATATGGTTGTATGTACCAATGGGGTTTGCGCGGTACGCTGGGGGTGAAGCTATTCGTTTTGCCAGCACACAAACCCGTCTAGAGCGCAAGATCACCTCTCGTTACACACTGATATAAACCTAAATACACACATACAAAAGTTGGGTGCCTTTTTCAAATCGACGAATGCTATTATATATTTTGTATTGAGCACTCGTTTCGGGGAGGAAGGGGAGGAGGACGAGGGAGAGAGAGAGACGCCGACGCCCGGCGCCGACGTACTTTTTAAAGCGACGAGAACCGCGTTCAGAGTAATCTCACCAATCCCAGTGGCCATAAGGCATTACAACGTCCCTTAAAAAAAAATACCAAATAATTCTATTACATGAACTCTCCAAAATAAGACCCAGCATTGAGACGACTTCTTGTCTGGGCAGTAAATATAGATTCCATTGCTTTAAAATAATTCATTAAGCCAATTCAGGGGGGTTGTAATATCAATAAAAGCCTCGTGTTTATTTCATGTTTATCTCCTGGGAGGAAGGAACATGAAGCTCAGCAGTAAAGATAAAATGGAAATGCGTGGAATCAATGGGGTCGATGACACAAGCGGGGAAAATCGCGTGCGATCGACGATACGATTGATTGAGTAATCGATTTTATTGATCCCTTCCCTGCCATGGGACTCCAGTGATTTTCAGTTTCACAATCATTTTTGTAAGCCTCGAGGATAAAGATTGATGAGATGGACACAATCAGAAAAAATGATGATGAATTGTGTAGAGTCTGTGCGAGTGCAGTGGGGAAAGAAGAGAGCGTACAGATCTTCGCCGAGGAGGGCAGGAGAAATTATTTACAGACGAAAATGAGGAAATATTTGTATGTCCTGGTGAGTATCCGTAAATTAGAAGAAACATTTTTAAAAATATCCCATATGTCCCATAAGGATTTCTCCTGATAAATTCGATAGCGATGAGTTATGCCGGGGAAATCGATTTTGATTCTGAAGATCCTTTTGGGTGACTAAAAAGTTCATCAGGATCTTCACTATTGTCTTCTAAAGGTCCCTGGAAGGTCCTGCAAAGGCAAATATTTTCCTCCGCGGGAACATCGCAATCAAATACATCTTTGATTCAAGTTTTCGGGAAAGCTCGCTGAATTTTACGACGGTGTCTGAAACCATGCAGAAATCATTTTGTAACTCGTAAATCCTGATACATCCCTCAGCTTTAATGATCCCCGATTAAGCAGGCTGGCGTCAGGACGTTGCAACGAATTTCAAAATCCGGGGGTGAGAAGCTCGTATGCACTCTCTGTGCTTGCTCTACAAAACCCTTGAGATCTGAATATTCAATCATTTGATTATTTCTATTAACATCGGGTCGACCATTTTGTCCTGAGAGAGGCAAAGTGTGAAAAAATTAGCATTTTATCGATTTAGTGACTATGAGTGTTGTATACCGTGTTACCTCTCTCCTCTTTTTTCTTACTCGTTACCTCTCTCGTTTGGCGCTATACTACTGTTGTAATATAACTATCGATGTCTATAAATGTAATTGTTCCGTGCATCGGTGGTGGTGGTGGAGTAGGGGATGGAAAAGCGTCAGCGAAATATCCTGGGAATTGGTGACGTTCGACGGTAAATCGACCGTACACAACAATTATTATTATAGCGGCCGATCGACTTCGAGTAAATTAATATAAATAATTCCTTGTGAATTTTCCATTCCATTGAGGGCAACATGTACTTCTCGAAAAACTTTTTTCCCATCAGTGGGTTGATGTTGGAGTTTTATATTTTTTATTCCATCCTCCAGGTGTCCAGGGAGGACCGATTACCGAAGATTGTTTGCGAAACTTGCGTTAGACGCCTCGATGGTATTCATCGGTTCGCTACTATGGCGCACAGGGCACAGGAGAGGCTCAAATCGCAATTTTATGGTACCTCAGGGGATGAGGACATCAAACAGGAGGATCAGAATGTCTTGGAGGAGAGTGAGAAGAGTTGTAGAGGACTATTGAGAACGATATTGATGAACAAAGTGAGTCTGCGACGATGAACCGATTTGCCCCGATGGTTTTTTCTCTCAAATGAGTTTAGTCCCTAATTCTTGATATTCTTGTAATTAACAGGATGGAGCGGATGTTCCAGAAGTCCCCAACTCCCCAGACTCGTCAATCATCCCTCTGCGTTTACCGGACGCCGAGGGAACTCCCTCAACCACCGAAGAAATGGAAGTCAAGGTTGATCCCATGATATTTCTTCAGTGTGGCCTGGAGTTCTCAGCATCTCCAGAAGTTTCGGACGAAGACTCGGATTACGATAAGAAATCACTCCACATAAAGTTTGTATTCAGTTTGTAAATGCAGATTTGCCTCGACGATATTATCGAATATTGCTGATTTCAATTGAGCCGGAAATTAATAATTCCATTGCATATTCATTAATATTCTCCAGAGCTTCGTGTGAAGATGCAGAGATTCGTCATAGAATTAAAGGGAGTAATTCAATAAGATCTCAAGAGGACCAAGAACCATCGAATGATTCAAACCAGAAGACTCACAACTGCACAATCTGCTCTAGAACATTTTCTTCCCAACTTATCCTCCAAAACCATCTTTGGTCGCATTTACCAAGGAGCGATCGTAGTTACCAGTGTGATAAATCCCTTCAAGAGAGTATTACGAGGGATAGTCACGCTAACAATGGCGTTCTCATCTCAAACAATGATTCGGATAATTCCAGTGGATTTGGGGGCAATGCCAGTTTCGTCTGTCCTATTTGTAATAAGAAGATATCAACGAAAGGGAATTTAAAGGTGCACTTGGAAACACATAGGCCTAAAGGAAAATACGGATGTGATATTTGTGGGAGAATGTAAGTATCAGCCCTTCCAACACTTGATAAATTGTTAATACTTTGAATTCCACAGATTCAAAACTCAATCGAATTTATTCCGTCACAAAGATTACCACGGTGGGGTTCAGTTTCCCTGCAGTGTCTGCGGTCGGGTTTACCCGACGAATTCAACTTTGCGCGCCCACAGTATCACCCACTCGGACCTAAGACCCCATGCCTGTCCCCTCTGTGATAAAACCTTCAAACGCAATCAAGACTTGAAGTTCCATATTAATCAGCACACGGGAGCTCGACCATATCAATGCCCCTACTGTCCAAAGGCATTCGCCAGCTCCGGGAATTGCTTCTCGCATAGGAAAAGAATGCATCCTCGTGAAGTTCATCGGGACAGACAACGAGCCGCTGATCTGATGAGATGAATTCCAATAAAAACAACCAGAGAATGATGAAGAAGTAGTTTTCATGGCTTTCACAAGTCCAAAGGTGATATCGAAATATTTTTAGCTGATAACTTAGTTGAAATATGAATTTAAGCGAAGAAGGTATATTTTTAGAAACCTAGAATACGTGAGGATTAATCCAGACGAAAGAATCGATGAATGTGTTATGTAATTAATACCTTTTATTTTGCCCTGCGACAATAATAGCCAGTGAATCATATCAGGTTTTTTTTAATGCTGAATTTGGATAGAATTTCGAAATCTAAAGGAGATTTAAATAATGGGCATAACTTTTTCCATAGAGTTAATGAAATGTCATTAAGATCATGAGAAAAGGTTATCATTTGTTTAAAAAATGGGGAATAATTACAATCAATTATTCGCTACTGGATTTTCTTGGAAAAAAACACTCCCGGATAAAACATTAGGCCCATTAATTTCTCGTCAGCCTTACTCATTGGGTCAGTTATTATTGAAATATGAAGTAACTTGACACTATTGATGATAATCATTGATTGGATATCCGTAGATTATTTGTATAAACATAGGTCTGTGATAAATCAGGGATCTCGACATTTAATTAATGAATTATTAATTCGTGGCACAGGGATCCAAACCCAACAAAAATTATATATTATTTTTCCTGAATTCGTTCTGTCAATTTTTCCTGGATTTTGTTGCCCAGTCAATGGATAGACAAGGTCCATGTTTTCAGAGGAAAGTAAAAGTAATGGATATAGAGAGTAGAAAAGCGCGAATGGCGTTAAATTAATTGAGGTCCATGGTAGATGATGCAACAACAATAATCAATGTCAATGTAAACGATGTTAATAAGACTGTATGAAAATCAGTGTCAACGTAGATCGTCGGAAAAAAAATCAATAAATAAAATCGTGATTCTGCACTGTGGCCAATCAATTCTGAGCAGCAATATTGTTTACATGAATGTGTGTATAAATGATAGGGCAAATCACGCGAATGACTGAGACATTAGGAACAAAATCACGCAGTAAAAAAATAAGTCTGAGTAGTTTAGTTAATTAGATCTGTCACTAAAAATAATTCTAAAAGTTGCGGAAAACCAGAGTAATTTCCACGGTAATCAAAGATAAATCCATCGAATGAAATATGTGCCAATTGTACTACTAATCATCGTCGGTAAAAATGAACTTTAGCACCATTAAATATGAGAATAAACAATTTTAATTACCCAATGGAATTCTAAGTATTTCTTTCCCTCCAGTGTCCCGCCCTTTGCAGATCTATCGATCATGTCGACTAAATTTCCAAAGTCTGCAACCTGTGATAGCAAACCTAGACTGTTGGTTGTCTTCTGGTTGGCGTTGCCCCTCCCCCCTCTGCCTCCGGAGGGCGGCAAGGGGAGGCAGAATCACCGGCCCCAGTCGCGCAAAGGACACATATATATCAGGAAGATATATAACAGCGTGATGTTTTCAAATGTACGTCAGTTAACTCGCAACAGCCGAACTGTTGATTTCGTCGGTTTTGAGAAGTGAATTTTAAACTGCGATAACCGCCATCTAGCGTCTCTCAATCAATCCCGACCTTTCCCGACACAACAATTACAGTGTTCGACTTGTTGAGAATTTGAATTCCTGTGAATTCCGATTGTTGGATTTTTTTGTTTATTGCAATTATGCTGAATGACAGTGAGAGGCTCTCGGCCGGTATGCAACAAAATGGCGTCGTCCAGCCTCTCCTCACTGGTAAAATTTTTTATTCTCAGACGTTTAACCTCCAAAAATGATAGCGAAATTTCACGAATGTTTGTCTCAAAAAAAAACAACACCTTTGGCACATTTTGATTTAACGGCTTTGTTGGGAAATTGGAGGAAAAGGTGTGCTTTAAATCTGTGGAATAACCTTGAAGTCTTTGTACGATTGTATGTAGTGATAACCGGCTACTCTCCTTTACTGATAAGTTATCATTAATGCATGGCTAGAATGACATAACATTGTATTCGTGATTCGATGGAATTAATTATAGAAGTGCACGAGGAGTTTAAATCAGCCTTGAATTAATCATAGACAATTGAGGCGTAAAAGAGACTGAGCAACTGTTGTTCTGTTTCAGATCTTTATCAGATTACTATGGCCTATGCTTACTGGAAAGGCGGCAAAATGGATGATTTCACTACTTTTGATTTGTTCTTCCGGAAAAATCCATTCAGGGGGGAGTTCACCATTTTTGCAGGACTGGGGGAATGTCTGAAGTTCATGGAAAAGTTTCGATATTCTGACAGTGGTAATTATCAGCAGTGAAGGGGGTTCCAAGGTTAAACGTGTGGAGAAAAATATTGATAAAGAATTTGCTGCAAGAGTGAGGTAATGGGGGAGTAGTAAGACATTGTTGCAACAAAAAACCACGAGGAATAATCAATTTTCCGCACATGCTGCAAAACATTGATAATTGTCGGAAAATTAATTCCAAAATGATGAAATTTATGTGGGATTTCATGAATAATTCTATAGGGAAGCAGAAAAACGTATTGATTTGGGTTTAAGTGTTGACGAGTTTTTAATGAGTGAAAATTCCTCAAAATTCAGTCAAGCACTCAATTGACTTAACTATCACATTAGTAAATCTAAATAATTAGTGAAAGTTCAGCAACATATACTTGAAATGTTCGATTCATAATGGGTTTCACACAATCGATTTAAAATAAAATGTAATTGATTGATTAATCTTATGTCATTACTCTGACATAAAATAGATGCCCTGCGGATGAGTGACGTATATCACTCAAAATGTGTGCAATAGTAAATGGATTTTTTAGATTTGTCAGAAAATTGCTGATTACATTTATAATCGAAGAATTTTTTTTGAAAAGTCAAAACTACAATGGGGTATCCAGATTCCTGGAACAACTTTTTCTTTTAACTCCGATATTCGTGTGCTGGATTCATAGTTGGGAGGGTTTTGGTTGGCTATTTATAGATATTGAATACTTGAAGACAACAATGCCGGAGTCTGTGGAGCCCGAGTTTTTTGAGTACCTGAAGAATTTAACGCCGGTCGATGTTACTATTTATGCTATTGAAGAAGGATCTGTCGTATTTCCCAGGTGAATAATTTCCTTGAATTCTTATTCCTTATTTACAAAGTCATACAATACTGTGTCTCTTTTAAATTCATCTTCCTTTTACTGTTCCAACGCCAGAGAAAAACAAAAACAAAAACACTTGCAATCATTCTTTTCCTTGAACACCACTGGTTCCAGGAACACTGGCAATGATTGACTGCCAGGTGAATCAATAAGGACCTTGCATGATACAATTTTGAAAATTCCCAATATTTTCTATAAATAATTTGTAAACAATCAAATTTCTACCGTGATAGAAAATTGTTTGGAGCCGCAACAAATTTATTCTTTAGAAGTTTATCAGCAATCGATTTCGTGCCTGAAAAATAGGGTTACATAGATTTTAATCAATTTCAATGATCTCTCGATAAATACCAAATGTTTGCAATCTCAAAAAGGATTACATCAAGCACTCCTCGCCTGCCTATCCCTTATTTGTTCCTCATACAGAAATTTTCTATCAACAAAAATTTGAAACATGTTTTATAGAGTGCCTTTGATGAAGGTGGAAGGGCCTCTGATAATGGTGCAACTGCTGGAAACAACCCTTCTAACTCTCGTAAATTACGCGAGTCTAATGGCAACAAATGCAGCAAGATATCGCATGGTAGCTGGTAATAATGTATCGCTTCTCGAATTCGGTCTACGTCGTGCACAAGGTCCTGACGGTGGCCTGAGTGCCTCAAGGTACAGCTACATAGGTGAGATACTTTCTACTACCTTCTTCTTTATTCTCAAGTTCAAGTTTACAATGAATTCATAGATGGATTTATCGAAAATCTTTCTTCACTGCTATCTAAGAAAGTATTCAACTTTCAATGGAATTTCAACGTGTTTTGGCATCACACAGACTTCTCCATGACAACCAGTTTTCGATTTTCCAGTCGATAAAACGGTACCAGTTACCCCAGTGGTACCGACATTCTCCACATTCTCATTCTCCCGAACGCTTAATCGACAAATTTTAACTGGTGGTTCAGTCGGTTAATTGCCGGTTAATCGATTGACTTTGAAATTTTCAAGGGAAACTGGTGCATACCCTTGAAAGAAACTTTTTTGCACAGATAAACATTGTAGCAGGGGAGGAGCCGCGTGTGATTGATGCTTTGGATTCATAATATCTCAATTATTTTGAAGAACTTGTTCCGGAAGTTTTTTACATTTTATCGTTCTATTAATTTTTATTTGGTGATGACCGGGGGCCTGGTACGGGGTCATAATTTTTCCAGGTCGTTTGAAACTGTAATTAAGGTGCAATTAACTGTCTTCATGTAGAATACGCGAACAGAAGGTGAAGAACGTTGTCAGGATTTCATTTGCAGTACTCAAATGAATTATTATCATTAAATTGAAAACAATTTTTCCCAGTAAAAACTTGACAAATGAGTCATTCCCAGATAATTTGAATTCACTGATTTTTAATCCCTATTTCTAGGTGGTTTCGATGGAACAAGCAACATTCTCGCTGGTAAACTCTTCGACATCCCAGTGCGAGGAACTCACGCTCATGCCTACATCAGCTCTTTCGCTGGAATTGATGAATTGAAGCTCAGAGTAATTATCCTCTCATTTAATTTTTAATTTCCTCTATTCCCAAAGGAAATGACTACAAACCCACCATTTTTCAATCTCCAGACTCTAAGGCATAAAGATAGCGGTGAGGAGTTCAATCTCCTTGACCTTGCGTGCCAGTATCGTGAGGCAATAGCTTCTGATCTCGAAGCACTAGTAATGGAGGCATCTGACAGTGAACTTGCAGCTCTCGTAAGCTTTGCAATTGCCTTTCCAGACGGTTTTATGGCACTCGTCGATACTTACGACGTCAAAAGGTAAGATTTATTAACCATTTATTCAACTTAGTAGTGAACTTCATGCACTAAAATACAGCTGCTTCCTTCTGATCTACGTTTATACATTCTTTTATGGAAATTTTGTAGATATCACAACGTATTGATCTTGTCTGCATGACAGATACTTAAGATGAATAAATAATGATACTTTTGATATGTAAAAAAAACGTGTGGCACTGTTTTTAGCACGCTTGTTGTTACTTTTGGAGTCATATTGTGTGATGGTAACTGGGGAATAATTCATATACTTCTTTTCTATTTTCTCTTCACACGAAAAAACAATCGGGGAATAATATTATTGGCTTCCGGGTGGATGCCGCGCTTTTTCCAGCCTTCTGCCTTGGCATGTAAATTTAAATATAATCATACAAATTTTTACATTTTATTACTGGTTGCCAGCTCAGAGACATAAAAAATTCGGAAGTATTCTCCATAAAGATAGAAAAATAAGAGAAATTATCATTTATATCTCTAAATATAAAGAAATTAATTGATGAAACGACAAGAGACTGTTATTAACACATGTAAAAGTATCTATTATTTCATTAATTTGACTCCTGGTTTTGGTCTAACGCTAGTGTATTTGTAGCATAAAATCATCGATCGAACGGCAGGTACGCATAAGCAGCTCAAAACTTAATTCTAATGACACTAAAACCGAGACCACGGTCAGTGTTAGTGATGGAAATAACTTGAATTATGAGACGATTAAATCAGAATCCCACAAGAATGACTTTAATGTCATGCAACAAGACTGGCCCCACAAGAGCCTCACAAGAACACCGTCACACAACACTGATTATTTAAAACCAGGCGAATTGGGCGAGCTCTGTGTGAGGTAGGATTTCGTGTTCTCACATTTAATGAAAATCCTTTCTCTGCCATCGTTGTTTTATTGAGGATTGTACGTTGCTTAATACAGGGTCTTTTTTCGTTTCATTGATTGATTTTACATTTCTTTCATTCATACCTCATGACAATTAATAATCTCACGAATTGGACGGTGAGTGAGACTGTACAGGTGACCTGACACAAAGAATGGTCCTTTTTTGCAAATTAATTTTGTGTTGGATTTTGTCTCTAAAAATCTGGTTAGCATGCTCATAAAGGCATACGACATTCATTCACAACACCCGCAGCAAATCAATAATTTTCTCGCTTTTTCCTTCATTTCTGGATTAAAATTTTCTGCGATGAAAAAAAAAGCATTTTGCGCATTGTTAACGCCTCATATATTGCCCTTTCCAATTCAGCCTAAATACCGAAGATTAATAAGTGATTTATGTGTTAATGAAACCGTGCACGTTCTGTACAGTCCAGTGTAATAACCCAAAAATAAGACTTCAACTGACGACATTCATCATTGCACCTGCATTGATCCTACTCATACACAAATACGGTAGTAAATTGCTGAAATATTAAGACTTCATATTTGATTCAATTCAGGCAATCTCTCGATTGCCAGAATTAATGCTCGAGAAACTAAACAGGACTGTCATGGTCTGTTGTCTGATGACAGGAGTGGATTATTGAATTTCTGTGCCGTGGCCCTGGCTCTCTCCGACTTGGGCTACAAGGCAGTTGGTATCAGAATCGACAGTGGAGATCTTGCCTATCTTAGTCAGTTATCGAGAGAGACCTTCCGTAAGCTTGCCGACAAGTTCAATCTACCGTGGTTTGCAAAATTAACGATAGTTGCCTCTAATGACATCAACGAAGAGACAATAATCAGCCTAAATGAGCAGAATCACCAGATCGATTGCTTCGGGGTCGGAACCCATCTGGTGACATGCCAGAGACAACCGGCTCTTGGTTGCGTGTACAAAATGGTGGAAATTAACGATCAACCGAGAATAAAACTTAGTCAGGAAGTTGATAAGGTTACGATACCCGGAAGAAAAAATGCTTACAGGCTTTATGGGGCTGATGGGCATGCCTTGATCGATCTTCTGCAAAGATCGACTGAGCCTGCACCACAAGTCGGAAGGAGGGTGTTGTGCAGGCATCCGTTTCAGGAATCCAAGAGAGCTTATGTCATTCCTACCAGAGTTGAGACCTTACACAGGGTAAGAATTGTTATGAGTTCTTTTTTGTACTTACTTTATATTCAGGAAACTTCTTTATTGAGCTTTCAATGCAATCGCTTTTAATTTTAAGGTATACTGGAATAAAGGACAAGTGGTGCTCCCAATTCCCACTTTGCAGAAGGCAAGAAACCGAGTTCAGGAATCCCTGAAGACCTTGAGAACTGATATCAAACGCAGCTTGAATCCGACTCCATACAAGGTACCAAGACAGCAAAAAATTTTGAAAAAATTCATTGACAATTGTTATCAAATGCCTGAATATTCTTTTGTAATTCAGGTAGCTGTCAGCGACGACTTATACACTTACATTCATGATCTCTGGGTTCAAAATGCCCCAATCGGTGAGCTATCATGAAAAAACTGTCGAGTCGAAGCTATGGAAGACTTCAAACTCACGAAACTTATCAAATTGGAGAAATAGTCGATATGATGTAAAAAATCTGACGACATGAATATCTCCAATTATTTTCTATGTTCCATTTCAATGGACAAGTTTGATATTTTGAGAGCCGAAGTATATGTGGTACCTTGTTAAAACGACGAACTAATGGCGAAAGTGCAAAATGTATGTGAAAATTAGAAATTGAAAACGAAACTTAGATAATCAAGTCAGTTCTAAATGCATAATTATTGTGAATCAAAGTTGCCAGAGATGAAAAATTTTTCTGGTATAAAAAAATATTTTGAGGGCTAGCAGAATGTGATTAATCATAATAGAGGTTCAACTAAACGAGAGACAGATTTTTCTATATAGAGGCTTTATCGAGGTTCAAATCAAATACATATTTATGCTGCGTATGTAGAGATGTGTATTTACAAGCACCAATGCATGATAAAATTACGGTACAAAGAATAAAAGAATTTTTAGATACAATCGATTAACACTTCTGTATTCTATCGAGTATTGAGTTCTATAAGATGGAGTAGTGAAGATTATCGAAATGTGTTATTGGTAGCTCAAACATTGGAATGGGAATGACACCAAAAAATCCATAGGCATAAATAGAAATAAATATTTTTATTGACGGGATAACAGGCAGCTATTGATTGGGTAATCAATGGTTAATGTACATGCCATTTTGTTTTTGTTATTGATACAATATTTGTTAATCTTTTTATGTGCTTTTAATACATAATAAACTGTTTTTCTCGTCTTATTTTTTTTATTATCTTACCCTTTCCCGATAAATGACGGGGGGTATTTTTTTTCTTAGGAGATGTATTTTACTTCAATTTTCAAAATAACATGACGGCAATAAAATTTAAAGGTACGTGACTCAGTCGGTAACTAATTACATTCTGCACTTGATAAAAAAAAAGAATAATTGTCGTATGCGGTGTAAAACTAGGCGACAATACATTTATTTATTGCTATGAACTTTCCACTTTTTTATTAAATGAGTGATCACCCTTTGAAGTGCGATTGTTTCAAAGGAGACATTAAGGAGAGTGAGGCGCCAGGGTTTGAGACTAAAGTTGACGCTGGTCGAGGTTATCACACTTTGTCGCGGTAGATTATGGTATTACATCAGTTTTTATCATGGAAACTAGCATTCTTGCATTGGAAAGATGATTGGAATTTAATTTCATTTTTTAGAAACGAAAATTTAGAAATGGACAATGTGAAAAATCCCAGGAAATCGTTGAGAGTATTTTTAATTCACAGTTACAGTAGAGGTTAAACAGAAATTCAATGTTGTTGATAAATGAGGCTTTGGAAATTCATTTTTTTTTAATTTCATTTATTTTACTAAAAAAATTCAATATTTGAATCAGCAAATGAATATTAGAAACTTACTTCGGACGATGATTTATTTAATTTTATAGGAAATGGATCGTTGGAAATTTTTTTAATGATAAATACAAAGTCTAATGACAACACCATGACAACGCATAGAACAATGGTGAGTTAAAAATGGTGCAAAATGCACTTATTAATATGATCGTAAAACAATGACAATTGGCACCAACAGGAAGAAAACTTCGTTAGCGGAGTGTTGAAAGAAGAGCCAGACCGCCTTCTACCCACTACTTATATTGAGGACATCTGCGCCTCAACTTTCGAGAAGGTGTTCCTGCCCCTGGAGACCCACGAGGTTGATTTTCCTAATGAAATGGTGATGATAAACTAGAGTATGAATGCTTTCTACTTCTCCAACTCCTCGACTTCGCTCAGTGACTTTTGCTCGCCATCACTTTCCGCTTCTCTGAAAAAAAATTTTTTTTCAGGTGAAACTAGATTTAGAGGGTCCGAACTCCCACCACTCGTGGGTCTCCCAGATCGCCAGCACGAGTTCCTCCTTTAAACTCCACATGAATCACGAAATCGCCCCGAAATCGAAAGAAAATACAAACCAAGAAGATGAGCAGGATAAAAGGGCAAGAGGTGAGCAAGAGGAACCAGAGACACTGAAGAAAATCGAGACACGCAGTAAACTGTCGAAAAAATTCCGAATAACGGTTCCGGCGACGAACATAGAGGAGGCCCTGACCCACGAGGGCTACCCCAGCATTTCTCACACCTCAAAATTCTGTAAGATTCAATGCTCCCTCTGTAACAAATGGTTCCTGAACAACGAGTCAATGATAGCCCACCTCCGATCCCACTCCTCCTCTTTCATCTGTCAAATCTGCCAGGAGATGTTTCCAAACGATCACACTCTCGATTCCCACATGCTGAAGCACTTGGAGACGAAAATTTCCACCGCAACGATCGCTTCAAGTTCTCCCTTGGAATGTGGAATCTGCAACAAAGAGTTTTCCCTCAAAAATTGTCTCCGAAATCACCTACAGGCGCACTTGACCCAGTCGCTAACCAACCATTGTGCCTGTCAGCATGATCAGCACCTCCAAGAAGACAACGACAAACCCTCTACTCTATTGAGCAGTCCTTGTAAACTCTGTGAAGAAAATTGCGAAGAAGAAGCACCAGGAAGAAGCAAGAAGCTGGACTTCAGAGAGGATAAAAAAAATATCAAAAATAAATCGCAGACAGTTCTAAAGTTGAAACCATTCCGTTGTGCCCTCTGTCCCCGATCCTTTGCTCAGAGGACACCTCTGAAGAATCACATACTGACTCACAGCGAGGAGAGGCCCTTTGCCTGCAGAATCTGCGAGAAGACTTATAAGAGAAATTCAGAATTGATCAGGCACACGATGGTCCACACTGGAGAACGCCCTTATGAATGTAAAGAGTGTCTCATGACATTCAGGGAGAAAACTAAGTTAAACTCCCACATGGTAGTCCATACAGGTGAGAAACCCTTCGAGTGTCACATCTGCCATAAATTCTTGGCAAGAAAGTCGGACCTAACCAGTCACATGTTATCTCACACTGGGGGACAGTACGACTGCAAGATCTGTGAGAAAATATTCACCAGAAAGTCAGATCTCAATCGACACTTGCTAGTCCACACGGGTGAAAAACCCTTCGCTTGTGACTTCTGTGATATGGCGTTCAGGGAGAAGACTAGGCTTAACACTCACTTAGTAATGCACACTGGGGACAAGAGACATGCATGTCGAATTTGTGAGAAGAGATTCAAGGATAAATTGGGCCTGAGGAAACATATGATTGGACATGCTGGGGAGAGACCGTACGTCTGTTTTATTTGTAAGAAACGATTCAAGATGAAGAGCACGCTGGTGAGTCATATGCAAGTGCATGAAGTGGACGTCGAGGAGGAGTACACGAAGGGTGAGAATTTCGAAGGTGAAGGAGTCCTGAGGAAACATATTCTAGGGTTGGCGGGAGCGAAACAAAGGACGAAGGTTAAGAGTGAGGGAGATGAGTTCGCAGCCATGGAACAGGGCAATGGATGAATATTTGAAATTTATAGACGTTAAAGTTTTTCACGCGAGAGGTGACATTCAGTGCAAGGGTTGATGGAACTAATTCGATAATTTAGCTTCAGTTGAAGATTGATTTTTCATAAATCTTCTTGGACTGTCTTTGAACAATTGAATGTATTCAGTTTCATACAGAAATCTGATAACTGCGATCAATGGATATTTCATTAAGGTAATTTTGTATCTGGAAATTTTACCGATCTTTTAATTCTACTGAAAATAGGAGAGATAAATAATTAATAAATTTTATTATGCAATCAAGATTTTTTGCGTAAAAAATATAATAAATTATTGTACAGATAAATTCGTAGGTTCTGTGTGAAGACTCCAATAAATATCAGTCAGTGATACGAATAACCGAAGCTTTGTTGTACCCCTGGAGAGCCAGAACTTCCCCTTCTGGATTCCACTTGGAGTTCAATACTTTCATGGCTTTGGGGGACTCGAAAAAACCGGCTGTTGTTCTAGGTCTCCATTCAAAAATGAAAGAGGACTCCGCGGTGACCAACAGACGAGTTTTATTTGGTTCCCAAGAAATTCCTAAAACGTTAAAAATTCACCTTGACATTGTGCAGTCAATGTACAAGTCTCCTGAGTGACTGAAATTTCTCTTTTACCAGTGATGGAGTTCTTTAATAAAAGATAATCAACACAGTCGTCCACAAGGTCCCAGATCCATGCCGTGGTTGGATATAGCTGATGTCTCACTGCTAGAAACCTTCCACAAGGGCTGAACTCCATAATGTCAATGGTAGCGATTGACACGTCCCAGTTTATTGGTATGGTATCGATTTGAATATTTATAGGTCTTTCATTGATTTCCTGCACTGCAAAGTGACAAATAAAATCGCCAATTTTACAAATTTCTTTGTATAAAATTGTCTGTTCATTACTTTTTGATATACATACTTTTGTGTCGGATGTGTCTATCCAGAATTGAAATCGAATTCATATCAGTCGTCCAGTCTCTCCTTTTCACACCAATTTCTTTGAATACTTTCCCAAGATAATTACTCTCTCTTATGACAGGATCACAGTATAATGATAAAATTACGGTCCAGGTGACATGGTTGATAATGACAATCTATAAATTGTATGATAAATTAACAAATTTCAGTTCATTTCTGTTCACTACGAAGGGTATAATTATTTTGTAATGGTACCGTCTCATTATAACCAGCGATAGCGAGTAATTGTCCGCCGGGGCTCCACACCACTTTATCAATCCCCTTGATGCTCTTTTCTCCAGCGATTTTCCTAATGCCATTCGATAATCCATTCTTATGTCTGTCCCCATCGCTGAACGCTCCAATATGCGAATCCGTCACAATCGAATAAACTAATAGTTTCGATTTTTCAATAGTGGAAGACCAAATGGCCAGTAGCTCTCCGTTAGGGGACCAGGACACTCCATCAATTCCGAATAATTTATCACACATCAATTTCTGAAATAATATAAATTTTTACACCTTAATTTATGAAAAAAAATTTAGATTTCATTGCTAACATTTAAATTTGCCGCCCAGAAGTGACAGTACTCTGATGTCATAACATGTACGTTTCGCGTAAATCTTCTAAAGTCGGTTCCTACGTTTTTCGCATTTTTCGCGGCTCCTGCACCTCCTAGAGCAAAAAGCTCTTCAGCCCGGTGAGCACCCACGTTCTCCGTGGTGATGCCTTACCGACAGGGACGTTTACCATGCTAGTTCTTGCGCCACCGCTACGAAATCTTGCGGTCAAAGCGGCTCCATAAGCATCAGCAGTCTCCCCTATAATCTCTGGTCAGAGCCACGCCAGTTTAGAGAGGTTACCCTGTGTCGTAAACAATAATAATCCAAGGAAACATTGATAAAAACAAAGCGAATGTGACGACAATTGGAAATTATTAAAAAATCGGAAGATGTCAACAAGTTACATATCATGTGCTTGCAACTGTCAACCCCGCGCTGTAGACTGGGGCACGAACGGTCTCGTATGCTATGGACACTCTAATTCCATCGCGATCTACGACCCGGCCTGGGAGACGACCGGCAAAGTCGTCCAAACCCTGCACAAACATTCTTCACAGGTAAAAATAGCCCAATGGATCAAAACAGACGTAGACACTCCAGAAAGCGAGATTCTGTCGGGTTCCCTAGACGGTTCTGTCATCGTCTGGAGCAAAACCTCGGAAACGTTCGCCCCAAATATAACAATAACCCTGGGGGGTGACTTGACAACAGTCCACGCCGTCTACCTCAAGAGCAACCAAGAAGATCGGAGCGAGGAGACAGGAGATAATCGCCCCCTGTTGATCTGTGCCTCTTCCTTCAAAGAAATCTTCGCGATCTGGTTGAGAACGTCTTCGGGAACAATCTCAGATAAACAAACACTCGATCTAAAGGAAGACATCGCCATAGAAGCGAGGATAATCCACCTCCCTGATTCTCAGAACACACCAGCCCTAGTGATTGTCACGGACGACGCTACAATTCACCTGTTCACGTGGAGCAGGTCTCCACTCGATTCTGCACCTCTCAAACCGAATTTCCAGTTGGCGAAACGACTAACCGGGCATTCAGACTGGATCCAATGCCTCGACATCATGCAGGTCTCCCCGAATGCGTCTCTGTTGGCGACCGGGTCTCAAGATGGAACGATTCGTTTGTGGAAAATATCGACATGTTCTCACGAAAAACCCCCGGAAGATCGAGTAAATGAATTTGCAGTGGACAATCAGCTGTTTGAGGTGACTCTGGAGTCTATTTTAAGTGGTCACGACCATTGGGTTTATGGGCTCCACTGGCATCCACCTGTTCTGACTGATGGGGAGTGGAAGAGGCCGAATAAATTGCTCTCGAGTGCTTTGGATAAAACTCTGATCATCTGGGAGCCAAATGCTGCTGGAGTTTGGATGGAGACTGTTCGATTGGGAAAAGTTGGGGGTAATACATTGGGATTCTACGGAGGCAAGTTCAATAAGGACGGATCGAGTGTTCTGGCTCATGGATATCAGGGAACGTTCCACATGTGGAGGTTTAACGAGGAACTAAAGAGGTGGATTCCAAGGACTGCCCCCAGTGGACACTTTTCTGATGTCAGTGATCTCCACTGGGATCCGTATGGACGATATCTCATTACCACAAGCTTGGATCAGACGACGAGGGTTCACGTTCCCTGGAGGAAAACAGGGGGTTCTGAAATTTGGCACGAAATTGCTAGACCTCAGATCCACGGTTATGACATCAATTGTCTGTCGATTTTGTCACCTCATTTGTTCGCTTCGGGAGCAGATGAGAAGGTTGTGAGGATTTTTGAGGCCCCTCTGTACTTCAAGAAGTGTCTGGAGGGACTGGAGTGGAGGAATCCAAGGAATGCTGGAGATCGAGCTGCAGTTCCTGCCTTGGGGTTGACGAATAAGGCTATTGATGGAGAGGGAATTCATGACGAGGTGGAGGACGAGGATCTGAAGGTGGAAAGACCACCGACGGAGGAGGAAATTGTTAGGTAGGTTGAGTTGACAATTGTTGGTATTTTCTGGATGGAGAATAATTGATAATTAATTATTTTGGATGACTGAACTATTTTGGGATTAATAGGTACACGCTCTGGCCGGAGTTAGAAAAACTGTACGGTCATGGTTACGAAATATTCGCGATGACTGCGAGACGAGATGGAAGGATACTCGCGACTTCTTGTAGAGCAACCAATGCCGAGCACTCTAGCATCATCCTCTGGAGTACTAAGACCTGGGGACAAGTGCAGAAACTGGCTGTCCATAGGTTGACCGTGACTCAGATGGAATTTTCCCCGAACGATGAATTTTTGGTTTCTGTATCGAGAGACAGGAGATGGGCTCTTTACAGAGCTCTCCAGGATGCGACCGACGATCAAATTAATTATGAGGCGATTCTACTAAGTCCTGCTGTCAATGCCCTGCATACCAGGATCATCTGGTGTTGCTGTTGGACTCCAGACTCGAAATATTTTGCCACTGGATCCAGAGAAGGGAAAATTGGATTCTGGAGTGTCGACAGTCTTGTGAAAGGAGACAAGCCTGAACCTGTGGGGAGCTTGGATCTCCAGGGCAAGTCTGTCACTGCCCTCGCCTTCCACAGAGTGATTTTGAAAGACAATTATGTTTTGGCGATTGGTGTTGAGGAGGGAAGCATTCAAGTGAAGAGAATCAATTTCGATAAAAATGAAGGAACCTTTGTGGATTGTTTGGAGCTGGACACTTCGACTGCCCATCATAAAACCGTTAAACGACTATCGTTTAGACCAAACTGTACTGAGGGACTGGTGCAGTTGGCGAGCTGCAGCTGTGATCGAGCTGTCAAGATTTACGATATAGAGCTCTCAAAAATCTTGGGAGAGGATATTTAAGTAATAAAGAGATTTCGGTAAACTCACTCTTGTTAGTTTCCAAGTTGTTGTTTCATATATCTCTACCCAGTCTCTCCCTTCCTTCGATACTATCACTGATAACTGTTTGTGAGGGGCGTTGAGGATGATGTTCTGAGGTGCTGAAGATTTTAAACTCCAAATATTTGTTAGATTGTGGTCATCCAGTGTCAAGACTGATATATGCACCTGGAGGATTGATTGGACAATATAAAAATACATTAGAACGGAAATTGTACCATCTCACGAGTGAATTCGTTTAGTATAGACACGAGGAAGAGGTTTACGTTTAAGTCTGAAATGATCAATACTGATCGATCGTTCGGACCCCAGAAAACTTTTTCCATCCCTGAGCTTCCTTGCGTCAATTTGCATTTCCATTTTGGGTTTCTAATCGAGTAAACTTGAATGATTGCTCTCTTGAGATTAGCACAGAGGATTAATTGGCCTCCAGGAGACCACTCCAAATACTGAAAAATAAAATTATGGAACTGTTCCGTCCTTTACGACATTCTTCTAATTCCTCCGATTTTTTTAAACCGATTTCCTTCATCCTTACCTCTATAACTTCCGGAAAAACGAATGTTTGAACATCCTCCAGCGTCCTGCAATCCCTCACAACCATTTCCTGTTGCTGTGCAGTGACAAAATACTTTCCAGAGGTCGAGAAAGCGCAGAGATCTCGATTAATTCGAAACATATTCTTCAGTAAACTTGATCTACTCCAAAAAATCCTTCGAGTCACAACAACCTGCCTGATTCCCTCCTCCAACTCGAAAATAAATCTGACAACAATAGTTCATGCGTATGCGCCCATTCAATCTCACCCCCCACTCCAGTTCATTGAGAACCGCCACGTTTAGTCAGCTGACCAGTCTTGTGATAGCTGGGCAGGCCTGACTCTGGGTGGTATCCTCGACTCAGTCCAAGTTGGACGTCTTCAGTAAGTTTTCTCATCGTTTGTACCTATTTTTACTCCATCACTACTGTCCAATCATTGTCAACAGTTACAGACAAGTGTCAACGTTTGTCAGTGGTCGACAATAACAGTACAAAACAAGTGAATATTTTATTACAATCGAATTAACTGTGAATGAACTTATGCGAGGTAGTATCGATCGCCTCTGCGCCATCGTTTCACTCGGGGGAGAATTATCTTGGAAGATTTAATTACTATTCAATCGATGACGTGGTCTGGGGTTCATGGGGGTAATTATCCGAGGTTGATGGGGCACGTCAGGGTTTTTCCATTTTTTCAATTCATTGGCGATTTTTGTGACCACTTTGCACCCAACCATCAGGGGTACACTGTAGGTAGAGGGCTACGCCTTCTTTTCGAACTCACGTGAATTCCGCGAGACCGATTATCATGGAGTATGACGGATGACCGATGTGTAGAGTGGAAATTTATTTATTATTGGTGGAAGAGTTGGAGCCGATCGATTCTATTCTGACAGTTTTGGAATAAGATTGTTGTCAATTATTGCGGATTTATTTGCTTCAATTGTTGGACGACTGGAGGGGGAGGGGTCACATGATTTTTGAAAGCTCGATTTTTTCTGCGGATTTATTTTTGAAATTAATGTCAATAGCAAAAACTATCTATTGCAAGGATTATTGTATTAATAGTACGGATAATAGATCGAGGATTTTCCCTTCGGATTTTTTTGGAGTAGAACGGCTAATGGACCATTGATTACGTCTTTCATATGAAAAACTTAAATTCTTGAATCCTAGTGTTTTAATTTTTAAATTAAAAAAATGTTCAGATGTGCAATTTTTTATCTCGTATCAAACAAATTTGCAATGATAATTTTTTTGACCAAATAGCTTGGAGTTATCTTAAGAACGTATTAGGTTTCAATTACGATAATCTTCGCATTAGAATTGAGTTACCGTAATAATTATTTTATCTTGTGTCTATCAGGTGAATAAATCAGCAAAATGGCGGCTCGTGATTTGGCAAAGCTCGCCCATGAGGACCGAGAAGGAAAGTTCGGATATGTCTACGCTGTATCCGGACCTGGTGAGTTGGTTAATTTCTTGCATAACCTAGTGACATTGTTTATTAGACTGGTCAAACATCAGGGTTTTCATGGGACATGGGCACAGCCTTAATAATACCTTGAATTAATCGATTCACAGTCGTTACGGCAGAGAGGATGTCTGGATCTGCTATGTACGAGTTGGTTCGTGTGGGATACTATGAGCTAGTGGGTGAGATCATTCGTCTTGAGGGAGACATGGCGACGATTCAGGTGTACGAGGAAACCAGTGGCGTCACAGTCGGTGATCCTGTCCTCCGAACGGGAAAGCCCCTGTCTGTTGAGCTCGGTCCAGGTATTCTGGGAAGCATTTTCGACGGTATTCAGCGTCCCCTCAAGGACATCAACGAGCTCACCAGCTCGATTTACATTCCTAAGGGAGTTAATACACCTGCCCTGTCTCGTACCATTGCTTGGGAGTTTAATCCACTGAATATTAAAAATGGAAGTCACATTACTGGGGGCGATCTCTATGGTATCGTCCACGAGAACACTCTTGTTAAACACAAAATGATCTTGCCGCCCAAGAGTAAAGGAACTGTTACTTATATTGCACCTGCTGGCAATTACACAGTCGATGTGAGTATTAAGTTGACGGGTAATTAAATTGAAGTAGTGCTGGTGTCGTTCTTTGACTCTCTTTATCAAAAATTCCATCCAATCCACATGGGAACCAATTAATCAATAATTTTTTTTTTCATTCCCAGGATGTAATCCTGGAAACCGAGTTCGACGGTGAACGCAACAAATATACTATGCTCCAAGTATGGCCTGTTCGTCAGCCCCGACCTGTTACGGAGAAACTGCCTGCAAATCACCCACTTCTCACTGGTCAGCGTGTCCTGGACTCTCTCTTCCCTTGCGTACAAGGTGGAACCACTGCAATCCCCGGCGCCTTTGGTTGTGGAAAGACTGTCATTTCCCAGGCCCTCTCCAAATACTCCAACTCAGATGTGATCATCTACGTCGGTTGTGGTGAGCGTGGTAACGAGATGTCTGAGGTACTTCGTGATTTCCCAGAGTTGACGGTAGAGATTGAAGGAGTTACCGAGTCTATCATGAAGCGTACTGCTCTTGTTGCCAATACTTCCAACATGCCTGTGGCTGCTCGTGAAGCTTCCATCTACACTGGTATCACGCTGTCGGAGTACTTCAGGGACATGGGTTACAATGTCTCCATGATGGCTGATTCCACTTCACGTTGGGCTGAGGCTCTTCGTGAAATTTCTGGACGTCTCGCTGAAATGCCTGCGGACTCCGGATATCCCGCTTATCTTGGTGCCAGGCTGGCCAGTTTCTATGAACGTGCAGGAAGAGTCAAGTGTCTTGGTAATCCAGATCGTGAAGGATCTGTCAGCATTGTGGGTGCTGTATCGCCTCCTGGTGGTGACTTCTCTGATCCTGTTACAAGCGCCACACTGGGTATTGTTCAGGTGTTCTGGGGTTTGGACAAGAAACTCGCCCAACGAAAGCACTTCCCGTCCATCAACTGGTTGATCTCCTACAGTAAATACTTACGTGCCCTGGATGATTTCTACGACAAGAACTTCCAGGAATTCGTACCACTGCGTACCAAAGTTAAGGAGATTCTTCAGGAAGAGGAGGACCTCTCCGAAATTGTGCAATTGGTTGGTAAGGCCTCGCTCGCGGAAACCGATAAGATTACACTCGAGGTTGCTAAGCTCTTGAAGGACGACTTCTTGCAGCAGAACAGTTACTCACCCTACGATCGTTTCTGTCCATTCTACAAAACTGTGGGCATGTTGAGGAATATGATTGCCTTCTACGATATGGCAAGACATGCAGTTGAATCTACAGCACAGTCTGACAACAAAATCACCTGGAATGTCATTCGTGACAGTATGGGAAATATCTTGTATCAACTCAGTTCTATGAAATTCAAGGATCCAGTGAAAGATGGTGAACAAAAAATAAGATCCGACTTCGACCAGCTCCACGAAGATATTCAGCAGGCATTCAGGAATCTGGAGGACTAAGCAAATTAATGATAAAAATTATTCTCCGCACAGAGCCCCTTATTTGATCGATTGCTCGAGGATGCCAGGTGCTTAGGGGTGTTCCAAACGCCAGGCAAAAATTAACGAGGTATTAATCATCGAATGGCATAAATCAAGTTATGTATACTCCTCTTCCGGTGCATTTTTCATCTTTGAAAATATTTCAGTTGCTTTATTACATAATCCGAGAATTTATTGGCCTAACTCTCAGATTTTTTCCCGGCCATGTAAATATTCACAATTACTGATTGATTCAGTAGTGAAGTAAGTTTTAATGAGTCGATTTCCTTCTCTTACTAAATATTATCTTATTTCCATGAGAACCATTAGAAACAATGTGGAGCAGTCTTTTCTTAAAGAGTGCTATATCTACGACTATTGGTTCCTCTAAATTCCATTTTTATGCGAAGAAAATTATTCTGGTAAATTAACGTCAGATTTGATTAATTATTCTATGCCGTTCCTAATAGAACTAGCAATCTGAAAATTGTGTATAAAAAAATTGCGATTCATTTTATCTCGAGTGCCAACTCAACGTTTTTTGATCGAGACAATAAAGGTGGAGCGCCCCTGAGCCCCTGCGGAATTTAAAAATAAAAAAAAATGAATAAAGTAACGAAAATGTGTTTCCAATCATTGTAAACTATTTCTTGTTCAGCCGTGATTTTTGATTTTTTTAAAAACCTCAGTTTTAACCCCAAAAATGGGGCAGTTCATTTGGATCGGTCCAATGAAGAAATAATTCCCCTAAGTGCTTTTTTGCACGTTTTAGAGTAAAGAAAAATAAATTGAAAAATTGGAATTCTATTTCATGTACAATATTGATGAAAAATATCTTTGGGAAAGTTTAACTGTCGTTCTGTTTTCAATTGAAAGTAATTTTATTCCGAAAATGTCTATTAACAATAATAAATGAATAAAAAAAATACACACTTTGCCTTCAATGTGTCAAGTGAATGGAATAAAATGAGATGAAACAGCACTAGTCTAGTACTGATGTGAACGGCAGCTTTTCCACGGAGAATGAGGAATATCAATTAATTGAAAATCATCAAGTATTAGTTACTGTACCATATTATATGTTAACGTGATAGAAGTTTAATGAAAGAGTACATATAAGCGTTGAATAGATTTAAAGTAAAATTATGTTAACGTTGATACGTTAAAAAATGCAGAAATGGAGGTAATAAAATTCTGACAAAAGTTTTGAGACGGTTGTGCATGTGTGGTAGGCTTGACAATGGTTTGCTGAGTGTTAAAGATGAAATTCCTCGGTTGTCCACTGTTTCGAAACAGCTCCACTATCATTTCCATTGTACGATATGTAAAAATAAAGAAAATAAACCGCAAACTGTGCACAAAATTCCAGTGGCTTTGGTTTTTTATTTTACAAAATTAATTTGCATCAACAATTCTCATTATTTAATTCTAATGCAAGAAATTAGGCGAAGAAAAATCAACCGTAGATTCTCTTACTTTTTAAATTTTGTTTTAATAATAATATAACAATAACCCCGGTATATACATTAACGATATATTACAATGTTCATTCACAATTAATCGATCGATGGTTTTTTCAACTTTATTTACCAACTGGCGCACGCAACCAGAGGACTAACCATTTAAACAGAACTATAAATTCTCCGATTAGAATTTTTAAACTGATTTCTTTCGATCTTTGAGATGATGAAGCAAAACGAAAATAATTTCTTTAAGAAGCAAAAAAAACCCGTCCACTTCGAGGGAGCTACAATCAATTGGCATTCGTCATTCACAGCCTTTTGCCTAAACCGATGTACTCTAGTGTCTGATCGAAGGGACAGGATGCCGTGTCCACGTGGATCTTTTGAACCAATCAAAAAAAATTCGAGTCGAAAAAATTTTTCTCACATTTTGGTTGCCATTCTTCCTTTTTTCTTTTCCTAGTAGAGATAGTGTCTCTAAATGGTTGACGGTATTTACAGTGGCTTGAGAGTATTGAGAGACGGATTAAGGGTCCAACTGAGTGTTTGTCAACCCACCAGATCTCAGTTGTGCATTTTCACGTTTTAGTTGGGTCAATACTTGTTTTAGGGCGGTCACTTCCTGACGAAGCTTCTCGTTCTCCTTTAGACATTGGGATAATCCTTGATTGGCGTTCCGGAGTTCGGTTATGTACTCACAGGCTTTCGCTAGGATTCCTCCTTTGCTCTGCATGAACACAAAATTAACTTTGCATGAGTAAGAATGTGAAATTTAAGCGAAATCCGTGGAGGACTGTCTTTAAATTAAATAATTTTATCATGTGAGTCAACAGACAAATTCTAGACACTCCTTTTTCAATTACTGCTTTGAATGGTTCATATCATTCTATCTAAAACACTTGATTTCGTGTAGAAGATGAGAATCTTACATTCAAAGAAATATTTAATACCTGGGTTTCATAATTCACCTTTCCCTCTCCACTGCTATTTCCATTACCATTTCCATTGGTATGCGTGTTACATTCTGGAATAATTTTTCCCAATTTAGCTATCCAATTATTGATTTTATCTCGACGACGACGTTCAACCTCGTTGTGAGTTGCTCTTCTTCGATCATCTCTCTAGAAAAATCAAAAACCAAATTTAAACGGCTGAATTAAAAAAAAACAATCATCGCTGTATTTTCCAATCTGAGAGGCTAGCGCATTGAACAGAGAGTAATTAAATATAGGAGCAAATATGTATTTAATTATTTAATACCTTCTTCAAGCCTGGTGTAGCAGTTCTCGGGGTGTCAATTTGCATATTCCTCGGGGTAAGTGATCTCGTACCTTGTGCTGTTGAAAAAACGTCATTGGCATTCCCGATCACGTAAAACTGTCCATTAATCGGCGATGTTAACACTTGTACAGCTCCATTTCCTTGCTGAGCAACTGGCAGCTCGATTTCGTTGGCAACGGAATTGCCATTGACCTGCACAACTCGATAAGCCAGTGCCTCCTGATAACGTATTCCATCTTCAGTGTCTACAGTATCACCTGCAAGGGGATCCAATGCTTCATCAGCGATGAAACATATGTCACTGACATTATGAATCTTTTTTTCAACTCCTGAGTGAAACAATCCAATGATTTCGGGAACAAGCATTAATGGGGGAATTCATTCTTTAGAAAATATTTTTACTTACAAATCTTAATATTTTTCAATACGAATGTGGGTGTAAAGTTTGAAGAGATGTATCGAGAGGAAAGGTTTACAGAAATTGCCAGGAGAGTATTCTAGGTCATTCTAGACTGAGAACAAAATAAACAAGGCCTCTGACGAGGCTAGTTTGAGCCAATAAAAATACTAGCTAACAATCGTAAACAAAGGATAACAATCTAGAAATTGTGCTTTACAGTCGCACACTTGGGAGGTTAATAGATTCGTCTTTGAACGATTCGAACATCCAGTGAATATTACATTGAATAACTTGTTATGGCATATAAAATTGTCAGCAAAACATTTTTTTATGTTTCGTTAAGATTACGATTTCTCGGAATATCTTTTTAATGAGTAGTAACGAATTTCCCGGCTCTTTCGTTCTCTGTTCCATCACCACACAATTCAAAACAAACGAAAGCCATACGATTGCCGAACGTAATTAAGCAAGTTCATGCAGCGAGAAGAGTAAATTGAATGTGTAGACTAATCGTGGGATTGCACTGGGGAGAAAAAATGAAGGTGTCCAATCTTACCATCGCAGTCAACAATTTCAGCTTCCTCGATGACTATACCCGCGCTATCCTCAGCCTTTGTTACTACTCCACCGCTATGAAACATTAATGAAACATCCCATAACCAATAAATAATTTGTCACTGCAATAATGTGATTACCAACAAACGTTTGTGTTATTGATTGTCATCAATGCCGTCGTAATCTCATTATAAAAACAAGGAAAACTTCAGTCTGTTTGGAATTAAATGCGCACTGTAGGCAATAGCATGGTGACCTTGAGGTGACTATTGTTAATACGTAATTGCTGATAATTTATCTGGAAGAATTGGGGTTAAAATAAATGCTGCATACCTGACATCCTGTTGGTCAAGGTGTTGCTCCAAAATATCCATTTTTTGATATCAAAAAACGTTTGAATTTGTCAAAATTCACGTGAGCTGGTCACGGGACACAGCAACGAGGTCATGTGGTGCACAAGATGGCGATTTATGGCAGCGCGCGCATTCACTGCTACTTGGTTTCTCGCTGACATTTCATGTCTCTGTCGGCGCAATAATTCTGTCCTTCTCTCGGTTTGCTTTTGGAGAGGTGTTACCAGATGGCGTTAGGTTCGTTCCCACTATTTTTTTCTCAATTTAAACCGTTCCAAAACACAGTGCCGTTCTTCCCTTTGCAGTGAACAATTAATTTTTTTATTAAAAAATAGAGGAATATTTTTTGTCAGCAATTTATTCCATCGACTGTATGCTAGACTCAAGAATATTCCCAGGCTATTTTATTACGGATTCATATATATTTATATTCAATCGGGCATCCGCTTAACAAAATAAATGAAAAAAAAACTCGAGACTCGTGACACAATTTGATTGGATTTCTACGAAAAAAAATCCAATCAGTGCGGTCGATTAAACTACAACAAAATAAATTCTGCAGGATATTCAATAACTATAATCTTTAAAATCGCTAACATTTGCTAACAGACAAATTAACACGATCCGTATCAACTCCACATTTACGCTGATGTCTGCTGAAGCAGATTGAACGTTGAGTACGATAATTTAACGAGCTGTAAAATAATAAGATATCGAATCACTTCACGCTGGCAGTCTTTAAACTGAATCCTTAACTCACGCTTTTGAACGATTCAAGTGACATGTCCACGATGGAGCCGCATTTGAAGACAATCGGATGAGTCGTCCGGGTCATTATCAATATCAAACTTTGGATAGTGGATCCATTCAGCTCTGTCCAGTCCATTTCATAAATTGCATCAGCTATACTCTCACTCTGAAAAGAAAAAAATAAGGGGAATGACAATGCGAACTGCTCTGGCAAAAAATGATTCCTTATTTGAATAAAGTAATATTAAATTGATGTGTTGAAAATTTTTTAGCTTCAATGAGCGACCCCGAAGACGACTCCACATCGTCTCTCTGCTCACTGGCCTCTGATCTGTGCCTCATTTACGTATCGATAAAAATTAACATCATAATTACCACAAGTGTCAGCTCATTCCCAGCTGCACACAAAATAAATATCTCCATCAGCATGCAACCGAGGTAAAGTATAATGCCAGATCCTTCTGATGACATTATATTCGTATTAGCCAGATTGTAAATACTGACGCATATCAGCAACGTACTGAGCGAGTATTGCAAAAAGACAACGGCATTGAACACGTCGTTTATTGTTTCAGCGAGTCTGAAAACGCAGTTTTCCTCATTTATATCGTTTATCAACGAGACAGTATCCTGATGAACTTCTGAACTAGACAAAGTGCTTTAAATAAAATTTTTAATAACTTCTGGAAGCGATTTCAGGAGAAAAATGGGTGCTATTAAATATTTTTTTGCTACGAGATATCTCATTTCTAAAGTTGCAAAAAAGCACGCATCGTAGGTCTAGACTATAGGAATAAACCTGAGGATGATGAGATGGCATCGAACACACTCAGTCACTAATCTCCGTTCGTTAACGAATGCGCTGACATTCTCAGACGTCTCCAGCAGAGTTCTAAAATTCAGAAACCGATATTTAAGAACGTCTAACTTGGCGCAGATCTCCATCATCATCCCGGGCACGGCAGTGTCGTAGGCGACAGCCATCGAAGCCGAAAACCATATGCTGATGATCTGCTGGCCGTAAGCGAACCGATAGCCAAAGCCTGAGTCGTGGTAATAGGGCAGCCAAGTGTTGAAGGGTAATTCACCCTCTTCGGGATGTTGTAGTAATGAGCCAACACTCACCATCATCGCGGTTACTTCTGTCAAAATTCCATAGATGAGGGTATTGATCCTTAAAGAAAATAATTGATTCAACTCTTGGAGATGGACCCGGACGATTTATTTTATAAATAACTTGACTCAATTGAACTATAATTTTGGGGGGAATTTTCAACTTACCAAACAAAATGTTCCCTCTTGTACTGTATATCCTCTTCCACGGCGTCCCTCGGCATACACGGATCCCTCTGCAGGGTATCAATGACATCGATAATCGTATCCCGGCAGACAATCATATTAATCGATTTGCCGCAGCACGCGATGAAGGAGAGCAGCAAAAAGTCACTCATCACCGCGGCGATGCCTCCGTGATTTGCTATGATTCCGAGAATCGAGGTTGTGGTGAATGTGTACACCAGGAAAATGGTGAATATGGAGAACCCCTTGTAGAGATACACAAGAAAGGGTGATTGCCAGCTGCGCGGTCTCCAGAGGCCTGTGGCGACGAAGACCCACCAACTGCCAGGCAAAAACCCCTTCACCCCATCCTTCTCCTGCGTCAGCACAACCATTCCCTCGGAATATTTCCCCTCTGGCTAATTGTCAACTCCCTATTTTCTTCCACCGACTGTCGTATTTAGACGATAATTATTTATTCCACCGAATAAGAGATAAACTGGGGAAGTGACGCTCCTACTGGAACAGGTGGAACTGTCGCATCAGTCCCTCCACAAAAGTTTGAATGATGGTACCTCGAGGAGTTTAATTATTAACACATTTATGGCGACGTTTTGTCTCTTCGCGACAATTGTTTTAGTTTATCTCTTCTTGGGAAATTTTCCTCGTTAGGGGAGTTATTATAGACACCTGGAAAATTCACTTCCTTATATTGATCTGGAGAACACCAGGGGGTGCAGGACTAGTTGGTGGCGAAGGCTGTGAGAGTTCGTGGAAGTTTCTTGACAGGAATTTGTTGAAGTGGAAAAATCAGTTGAGGGAATTATCCGAATTCAAAAGTCAATTTATTAATTTGTACATAAAATTGTTACAACATCCGGAGTCAAACTCCTCCGCCTACAAATACTTTAACTTTGACTCGACGCGGCTGCGGCAGAGTGGAATAGGTTCCCAAAAATACCTCTCAGGGGGTTGTTCTTGAGGAGATCCCCTCCTGCATGCAGCAGTGAGTCCCCAGCCTTCTCGACCTGAGTTACCACAGTATCCAAATCCTTCTCAACAACACCTGCTGCACTACTGGCGGCAGCGGCCGCAGGACGAGCTGCAGCGGCTGCAGCAGTAGCCACTTGCTCCTCTTCAACTGGATTTCCGCTGACACATAATGCTGGGAAATATGTACTTCATTAGGAATATATATCATCAGGTAATTGCCAGCACTAACGCGTGGTCAAGCTCCAATGAAAGCCCGAAGCCCGAGCTTCAGCACTTGATCTCTTCAAGTCACTTAATGACATCAAGAAATTATCTGAAACCGTTGATTCTCCAATTTTGAGCTGTTAATTTTTATCGACACATTTTCATGTTCAACTCTCCGTTTGTTTTCAATCTTAATGTTGAACATAAACTGCCTGAAGCTGTTGTGATTTATTTTTTCGTCCTTCATTTACTCACGAAGACAGCAAATATTATTTTATTGCGATCGTATTATATATTTTGCCATGTAAATTCATGTTTGCCTCTCTGCAGGAATTCATAGTGCAACATGTCGCAGTAATTTTAATTAAATAATAATGTTGACGAAATGATTTCCTGCAGCGAAGCAATAGTTCATCACTCACCGAATGCAAAGCACAAAAGGGTAATTATTAAATGAGTATTCATCTCGGATAAATTTTTCGTGGTCACCTTGCGATGAACAACTGTTTATTTCAGTTTCGCACATGCGGTTTTTATCTGAATTGTTGTGTATTAAAAAAATAGTCTGCTTGAATTACGACCAACGTCACTAATAAGTCATTATTTTGATTGGCACAGGAATAACGGCATGAATAACAATGTGGTACTACTGTCCGATAATGAATACCGCACTTTGGAAATTATTTTGGATTTATACCATTGCGACTGGTGGAAATGGTAGTATAAAAAGCATGAACACGTGGAGGATAATGGACCGATATAATCTGTCGAGTAATTTATGACGCGCTCTTGGGTTTATGAAAATTTATTTAGAAAATTCTGAACAATCAACGCATACATACGGTTTTATATTTAATACATACAAAACATACAAAATATCATACTTTCCCGTTTCATGACAATCGATATCATCCTACACTAATTAATTAAAATATTGCGATAACGGTCCTGGAGGTAGCATTATTCTCTCCAGATGTTTAATTTTAAATTCTTAATATTTATCAGTAGATTAGATTGCAAAAAATCCATAAAAGTAATGTGAAGTCTATTGTTTTGTAACTGGTGCATCAGTAAAATTATTTTCTGTACGCTGGATTGCGATAGTGATTTACGTAGTTCTTTGGTACTTCACTTATTTCCCTTCTGTGGTTTTTGCGAGCCACCGAGTCCTAAGAGACCGCCGCCTTGTTGGCCACCACCGAGCCCTAAGAGACCGCCGCCTTGTTGGCCACCACCGAGAAGTCCACCAAGTCCTAAAAGACCGCCACCGTTTTGCTGGCCACCACCAAGAAGTCCACCAAGTCCTGGACGACCACCACCGTTTTGCTGGCCACCACCTGCTAGAAGTCCACCGACTCCTGGCAGCACATTACCATTAAGTAATCCGCCTATACCTGGTAGGAGATTGCCATTAAGCAGTCCACCTACTCCTGGAAGGACGTTATGCTCGAGGAGTGAACCTACTCCTGGTAAAAGTCCACCGACTCCTCCTGCCCCACCATTTCCATTGGCTGTACCACCAGCGTCAGCGGGTACAGGTTTTTGTGCCACTTGTTGTGCCGCTGTTAATTAGAGAGTCACTGTTAGACAAATATAGTCATCCACGTGAAATGGCGCGCGCTATTTTGAATTTCCCGCCGGGGGAAATACTGAGACAGCATAATAATTGTTATAATAATTGTTGTAGTTGAAATGGTACATATTTACTCACCGGAAAGGCAGAGAATTGTGAATAACAATACTATGTATTTTTCCATATTTGATTCGCGTACGTGCACGTCTTCTCGGGGAGGAAATCTCTGACTGGTGTTCACGTGTCGATTCCAACATTATATATCACTTGGAACGGAAATAATAACATCCAAAATTTGTGTCTTTTCCCTCATTAATCTTATTTATTCACAAGTCTTCCCAAGATAAAAAAAGCCTGTGTAATATTTTTGAATGTTACTGAATGCGGAAAGTCCGATCGCATTTTCAAAATTCTATTTACGAGGGAGAAGCCCACGCCGAGGGGTCTCAACGTATGAAAATTTTCTGTAATGTCTCTGCAATAAATTTTC